>NC_134720.1:25995000-26295000 GCF_049634645.1 Pelodiscus sinensis | reverse complement strand
GATTAGGGCCCGGCTCCTTATACGGTGTCTCTTGGGATAACTGCCTTGTAACTTTTCTTTACGGCTGGGCTAGCTGTGAGTGTGGCGCATCCCCCACCACCCATGCCATCTGCATGACTCTGCGGGACCTGTAGGTGGAAAAGAATCTGCGAGGACCTGATATGGGAGCAGGTGGCCTGCCTCAAGTCCCTCGTCCAGGGGCTCGAGGAGGAGCAGGTGGCTGGCTGGGAGCAGAAGAAGGCCGCCCGGGACCAGCTGGCGCTCCAGCATGGGGTCATGTGCTCCTTTCTCACTGCAGTGATGGAGCGCATGGCCCCCTGTATGGAATGGGCCACCTCCCCGCCCCACCCATGGCTTCCCCTCCTAGCACCCTCTCCTAGGAGTCTGCGGGGCCCTAGAATGCATGGTGGTGGGACCTCTCCAGCAACTGAAGCCTCCTGACCAACCAGAGGCAGGCACCACTCCCAGTCCTATTTATGAGCCCCCCCTCATTCCAGGTTGTTTCCCCAGTCCCTCCTCTGTTGTATAGCCCCCCAATAAACAGTCCTGTTGTTCTAGAAAAGAAGGCTTTATTATTTGTTCT
Organism: Pelodiscus sinensis; assembly: GCF_049634645.1. NCBI lineage: Eukaryota > Metazoa > Chordata > Testudines > Trionychidae > Pelodiscus > Pelodiscus sinensis. Next base: position 26,294,417 of record NC_134720.1, on the reverse strand, counting down.
GCATGGGAGTGGGTAAAGCAGGGGAAGGGAAGGGTGGGGGAGGAAAGGCACATCGAGGGAATGCAGGGGCCCTTGTAGAGAGGCATGGGGGAGATTCTCACAGCTGGCCTTGCACAAAACTCTCCCTCAAGGCCTCTCTGATGAGCACAGCCCCTTGATGTGCTCTCCTGATGGCGCTAGCGTATAGCTGCTCAAATGCCCTGGCTAGCCATTCAGCCTCTGCCTCCCACCCTGGCAGGAAAGTCTCCCCCTTGCTCTTACACAGAGAGAACCCACTGCAGGCCGCCACCACAAAGAGGGTGTTGCACGGGTACAACTAACCTTGGCCTAAGAAGGAGTGGGACCACGGGGCAATGAGCGCAAATGGCTTTAATTGCTTTAACCTACTCTGAAAGGAGGGGAAAGGGGAGGCTCACTCTCATTTTCCACAATCACACAGTCTGATGAAATGCAGGCTGAACACCAGGCACCAGAAGGAGTTCATGCTGAGGGTTGTGCTGTTGGAATTTGGAACCGGATCACGAGCCAGGCGATCAGAGCAGAGGGCACCCCCGGGAGGTCCTGCTTGGTGATCCTCTTTCAGATTCCCTCTCTCTTTGTTGGATTGATGATGTTACAATCCATGTGCAGCTTCTGGGTCCATTGGCCTTCCTCCCTGGGCCGTGTGCACTCTGTGCAGGGGGTTGTGTGCACTGCAGTGGGCTGTGTGCAGTCAGGTTCAGGTGAGTAAAAGTTCATCACCTACTGCATGTTTGTTTCCCACACACACCATGCATTCATTCAAGAAGGGAGAACTATAAGGGGAATTTACAGAACCTAAGCCAATAACAATTCAACTTTACATCAATTATAACTTGCAAACAGATAACAATGTCCTTCACCCTCAACAGCACTCCCTGAGATCCAGGCAGATGAGGAGACTCTGGAACCTCCCCTTTAAATGGCCAAACTCTTACTCCACCACCATGCAGCACCTGTTGAGCTTGGCATTGAAGTTCTCCTTGGTGGGGACCAGGCTGCCCGTGTAGGGCTGTATGAGCCAGAATAGCAAGGGATAGGCTGCGTCTCCCACAATCACTATGGGCATGTACACCTCCCTGACTCTGCTGGTGCAGTGGGGGGGAGGGGGGGGGGGGGAAGTACCAGCATGCATTTTTCAGAACAGGCAGGAGTTCTGGAAGATGTGGGCATCCTGTGCCTTTCCCAACCATCTGATATTGATGTTGGCGAAGTGACCCGTGTGAGCCACAAGGGTCTGCAGCACCATGGAGAAGTACCCCTTCCTGTTGATGTACTCTGAGGCCCAGTGGTCGGGGGCCAGGATGGGGATGTACGTGCCATTTGTGCCCCCCTTCCCGCCCCCCGCAGTTGTGGAAGTCCACCATGTGATGGTGTCCACATTCCCCAGAGCGACCCCTTCTGTGGTGGCACGGGGTTGATGATCTTGTCTACCTGGAGGAGTATGGCCCCAACTGTGGATTTTCCCAGCTGAGTGGTAGCTGTCCAGCCTTGTGAGCTTCCACCGGGCGATGGCTACATGTGTCTGCATGGGGATGGTGGGTCTCAGTCAGGTGTCCTGTTGCCTTAGGGCAGGGGCTAGCCACGCGCAGAGCTCCCGGAGGTTCTGGAGCCACTGCTAGTCATCCCACAGCTGCAGGACGATGCTGTCTCACCAGTCCGAACTGGTCTCCTGCCACCAAAAGTGGCATTCTGCGGTGTCCAGGGGATTAAGGGGCATGTGCAGCAGCCTGAGTTCTAGGACCTGGGTGAGCAAAGCCTGCAGTCCAGGCTGGTCCTCATCCTGCTGGAGCAACATGTGGGCAGTTTGGACGAACTGCACCATGAGGCACAGCACAAGGCCTGTGAGCCGAGCACTGCTTTGCAGCAGCTCTGGCTCCATGGTATCAGTGCTGTGGCGTCCACAAGGGCAATCAGAACACACCGTGTCCCGAGAGGGGGGAGGCAGCGGAGGAGTGGCATGTGAGACATGTCCATAGAGAGGAGCCTCTGAAAGCACATGTGGCAGCTTGCCTGACCAGGCAGCTACAGGAAGTGTCCATCCTCCTGGTGCCCTTTCCTGAGTTCTTCCGGAGGCTCTAAGTTAGAGGCAGCCTCCAGTCAGTGTGGACACGCTATTTAGAAATAATTCTGGCTAATTTTGGTGCTTCCCCGTAGTGGGAACACTTTATTTCAATTTTGTTAAATCAAGAGTTATATCGAATTGAATCATTTCAAAATGATTTCCTCATGTGGACATGCCCATAGAGTCTTAACATTTATTTTATGCAGTGGTGTTGTAGCCGTGTTGGTCCCAGGATATGAGAGAGACAAGAGGGGTCAGCCATGAAACTATAAGTAGCACAAAGGCTTGTCTCTATCACAATAAAATTGGCCCAATAAAAGATATGACTTTATCCATCTCGTCTCTCAAATTCTTTGTTATTACTCTCAAACGTTAGTAGAAAAACAGGCAAAATATTTTTTAAACACATTAATTAATATTGACAGTGTCGCTTTAAATGCCTGAATGAAAACAGGAATTTTATCTTTCAAGGAACAAATTCAAATGGTAGCTGATACTGAAGGGTTAAAACTGTGTTTATACATGTAGCATTTCTAGCGGAGTACTAGCAGTACCATCCCTAGTGGAAATAAATAAGTCAGACTGTTAGGCATTTTGGAGTTTCACAGTAATTTTAAACAAAGGAAAAGTGTGCTATAAGATTATGCAAAATCCTAATTCTGAATTCACCACAGTCCCCATCAGACCTTCTCAGCTTTTTTGTTGAGCTGCTACTGCCTTTGAATATCCGATCCTCAGCTCACCTGTTTCTTTGCTGCAAATGTAATGCTGTCAAATCTCATTGATTCTGATGCTTCCCCAGTTAGCTACATCCTTACCCTATACTGTGAACACCAGATTTCAAACTCATTATGCCTGAGGCTCAGTCAGAAGAGAGACAATTGTAGACTGCGTTGGATTTTCAAAAGTTGAGGAGTTGCCAGGAGATGTAGAATAGTCAGAGACTGAGGTATTTATTCAGTTATATAGAGTTAAACAAATGTAAAGAGAAGTGCTCCTAACACAAATGACTGAAACTTAAATAATAATTAGCAGCTAATTCCATACCAGTCAACAGAACAAGACAAAGAACACTGTGGAGTTTGCTTTCTGTATTCTGTGGCTATGGACTCCATCCCTTGTCATAAGACTGTACCCTAGAATCTTAGCTTTTATTTAAAAAAAAAAAAAAAGATGTTTCTTGCCCTTGTGGTAACAGGGGTAGCCTTAAAAACGTAAGTCAAGTATAAACAGTTAGAGTGATACTTTCCTGAGCCTGCAAACAGTCTGAAACAATGGATTGGAGAGGTGTGACCTACTCTGTGTAGTTCTAGAGGTTGTTGGCTCTGAAACCTAACGATGAACATTTGGCCATCAGCACTGTTGTTTGACTTTTAGCAGAGACATCCTGCTAGTGTATTTATCCCCCTATTCCAAATTACCTCTCATGACTTTGTAAAGGCTGCACGCCACAACTGGACCTTCCTCAGCTGCCATCACCACCATCTTTCCACTGTCAGCTTCTACAGTGCACTTATGCATTGCCAGCAGGAAGTCTGTGCGAATGTGGTGTCAGAATAAAAGACATTGAACTTAATATAAAAATCATAATGGCTATTGTACTGGATGTATTGCTTATCTTCATAGTTCATTGCTTACACCCTTAATTTTTTAATATGAACGATGCTGCAGCAGGATTTCCAACTGGCTTCAACTGGGTGCTGTGTGATACAGACCCATAGCCTTATCTTGAATTGAAATATTCCGAAACTTTAGGCCGTTATTCATGTCACATGTTACAACAGAGATGAGCACCTGGGCTAGTGAGTGGGCTGCAAGATTGTCCTAATTAAGACAGTTTCCGGGGATAGGGTAGTTTTCCTAACTGCACTTGCGTACCTAGGATTTGCAGGGTGTGCTGATTGAACTGTAGCACCACTTTGATTGGATGCTGAGGGAGCGCACAGCTCTCACAATCAGTGTTGTGTGCAATAAGCACATACTGCGCTTCATGTGCCCTGGCTTTACATGCATGTCACTTTAGAAATACCAGTCAGACAAAAACTACTCAGACAGAAACCAGCAGAATCTGGCAGCCCTGCACGGGGGCAGCTGTAAACAAAATTGCTCATGGGCCACACATAGAATCCCAGTAGGCTGCATGTGGCCTTTGGGCCACAGGTTGCTCACCACTGTGGAATATGAAAACCACCTCATCCACCACAGGGACTGTGCATCAATGTTCCCTCCCTTTTCCATCTATGTGCAGAATAAATTTTATGTTCACTGAGGTATATGTGAATGTGCACCACCAGTAGAAACAAAACCTAGCTGTGAGAGCTCTGCTAAATCAGCTGGGCGGCTTTTGAATGTCTTCAGAGCAGCTGCACAAGCACTCAGCTTACAGGGAACATTATTGTGCAGTGTCATGTACAAACTGTATCTAAACTCAGGCATCCCCTGCTTTACAGAAAGGAAATAGATTTGACAACAGCATTAGCAAAAAACAATTAGCTGCATAATAGAGCTCTGCAGTCACTGACACTGATGACAGTTGATCCCAGATCTTTCTCGACTGAAGTACTGTTTACAAAAATTGGAGGTTAAAAGGGTGTGTGTGTGATGACCTTGCTCCATAGGTTGATAGGTGGATAAAATATTTGGTCTGTTACTTGTCATTTCAAAGCAATTCAGTAATGCACTTTGGGTCTCCTGCTTTTTTAGGTGAATTAGTGAGGGCATACTAGGCTACTGTACCGAAACACGCATACACTATGTGTTAGCAGCACCTTGTTAGTTCTTCTGATGTTCAGGTTGAGATTGCGTTCCCCACTATAAACTCCTGGTTTTAGGAGCATACAGCTCAGTGCGACAAATTCTTTTGCAATGTGTAAATTGGCTCTTACAATATCAGCAGAGATTTTTCTCCATTAACATTTTTAAAAATGCGGCTTTACTCTTTTCAATTTTATTAAGTTTGAAAAAAAAAGTACTTGGCCTCATATTTTTGCAGTCTTGAATACTTCCACATGGGTTCTTCCATGCAATTAGTTCCTAATGTGATAGATAAAGATTTAAATACCATTGCTATACGGTCTGGAAAGACAATAAAATTAATCAGTATGTTTTCATTTCAGGAGGCATCTGGTGCTGGTGGAAACACATCTGAACACTTCCCTTTTAGTCTGCCATTAAATAGCCTAGTACAGATGTTCTGAACATCCCATCCGAAGCTGGAATAGGAAGAGAAGTACAGCCAGCCATTTCCCTTGTGGCTAGCCATAAGGAACCTCCGGAAGGTATGTGCTTTGGATCTTATCCCTGCAACTAAAGCCTTTCCTTCTGGGTGGATCAGAGGATTGGGACCTTGTGCACAAAGGCCTTCCTACATGAAGGCAGTAGGTGGGGGAAGGAGTAGGATAAATTTGGCCAACAAAGAACATGGAGATGGCTGGGAGGTAGGGATTGTGCTATTGAGAGAGAGTGAAAGGGAGGAAAGAAGAAGAACCGGGACACAGGGAGACAGGAAATAAACAAGGGAGGGCAGAAAATAGAGGGAGTGAGAGATACAGAGAGCAAGGGGGTAAGGAACTGGAGCTAGCTTTAAATACAGGTAAGTATTTTAGGTGCAGTAAATCAGGAGAACCACAAGAGGGAACTGATGAACCAAGAAGCAGCAGCTTACTGGCTAACCATGAGCTGTCTCCAATTTAGCTGACACTTTTGAGCAGTGTTTCTTAAACTTTTTAAGACCAAAGAACACCAAACATTGTTTTTTATGAGGAACACCAAGGATTTTTGGTTGAGAGGAAAAAAAAAAAAAGGTCAGGGGAAAAGGGTCTGGGGAAAGTTATTGAGCAAAAAGAAAAGTTGCCTGCCCCTTTAAGGGCAGCCATTTTGAATTCTGTTCTCTGCGGCACACCTCCGACTGCCTCATGGCACACCGGTGTGCCGCGGAACACAGTTTAAGAAACACTGCTTTTGAGTATCTGCCCGAAACCTGAAGAAAAGTTCTGTGTAAACTCAGACCCATTCCATCCATACTTTGGGGGGGCGCCTGGTGGATTGCCTGGGGGGCCTGGCATGGGGCAGCAGTGGGATTGGGCCTCTCAAACTCACCACAATGACTGGATCTGGAATGACCCAGAAGTCAGCTCAGCTCTGCTCCCCCGAACAATGTAGGGCTTGGGGGAGTAGAGGGGAGCAGGCTGGGGCCAGAGCTGAGTTACTCTGCACCCTGCACACCCCAGCCAGAGTGAGGAATGGAGCAAACTGTGCACTTGCCCTTTGCTCGCTGACAAAAGGGAAAAGCCAGCAATGTTCCTGTATGAATTGGGGTGGACCTTCAGCCCCCCCACCCTGCCTCCCTAAAGGTCACCTGAGGGGTGGGAGGCTCAGGGCTGAGGCAGTCCCATATGGAGGGGGGAGGTTCACGCCCCCAGCCAGCCCCTTTCAGCTCCCTTGTCATTCTCTTTTCTTTATGGTTTGATGAGAAACAATCCCATTTTAGGCACATCGTATTTTCCTGAGACGACAAAACCCTTCCCTTGCTTTAAGTTATGAGAGGATGCTGTATACTGAATTGGGTAATTCTAGCTCTTACCATTTAGGAGGAGTTCTTGAACAAACACACAGACACAGAAATTCTCTCAAATATACAGTAGATAGGTGAGCTGATCTGGTTTCCAGCTATGAATGTGTCAGTGCTCTACAGATTTAGCAAGAGCTGGTGCCTGGTGTACCAGTGTCACATCAAGTGTTCCTAGTGCTGTAAACCTTGCATTTCCTTACCCGTTCCCTCCCTTCTGTTTGTTGGCCAGATTTTGGCATCATGCCTAAAGTTAGTCTGTGAGCTTTTCCAGGTGGGAACCTGTCTGTCTGTGCTGGTAAAACACACTTTATACAGTTCCACAAGAAAATAAGACAACAGAGTCCTTAATAATCTCAGATTATACATTTAGCATCAATTTTTGTTTTGTTTGGTCAGCTGAGTTTGCCCTTTTTCGCCTCCTTGCAATTCAATGAGGGATGAACTTGACAGGACTTTCTCATTGGTACAAGAGGACATCTATTGGATATCCAAGTGCGTGGCTGTTTTAAAATCTCATTAATTCTTTTTGTTTGTTTTAGTTTATTTCTGTTTTGGGTTAGGTTTATTTACATAGCTTCTCCTGTTTTCATTTACCCTTCTTCACGAATGAGTAGAAAGGCTTTGGCAAATGGTGAGAAGGTATGGTCATTGGGTCCAGCTTGTTACAATTTATTACTGAATTATCATCAGAGTCAAAACGATCTTTTAAAAACATTTAAATAAATAAGGCGGGATCTATATTAAGAATTCCTCAAAAGTTGATATGCGTTACCCACTCTTGGTTTACAACATTGCTGAGAAATGGTATTGATGTCATAACAGAGGATAGGAACAAACAGCAGAATCAGATGAACACAAATAATAAATAACTACAATTCTGAAAACAAAGAGTCAGCCTTTATAAGCAATTTAAAAATGGTCAAGAAACTCTCCAGAAAGGATGTGACCTACAAGCAGAACTGACTAGAATGTCCATCACTATTTTGATGAGGTATCAGCTGCTTTTTCAGCGAGCAGCTTGTGAATTTGTGGCAGGTATTTACACTACAAATAACATCCAAGTCACCCTTGAATGGCTCAAGGAACCTAGTGAGTGAAATATGATAACCTTTTCCTAAATCATTTAATCTGCTTTCAGTCAGGAAAGATACTGGATATGAATTGTTAAACAGTCCACTGCCCCCAGTGGTTACAGAGCTATATAATTCAGCTAAATATAGCTTTACACTAATGCTATTGTCAAGTCCTTTCCTTCCCACGAAGCAGGTGCTGCATGGATATAGACAAGTTTCCTGTTTCTCTTTGTCACCACTTTCTCAAGCAGCATCCACAGCTGCTGGAGATTAGAGTGCTGCATGAATCCATTTATGTGGCACAATTGTGCACTGTCGATTGATCGTATGTGCAAATGTTGTTTGGCGCTGATGCAGAGCTTGCTTTTCTAATTCTAGCAAAATGGTGGCATGGCCAGATAAACTGTTAAGGAAATGAAAACATTTCTAGCTAACCACAAGACCAGGATACTGCAACATAAAACAGACAAGGGTCTGAATGAATGCCTGCCTTGTAAATGAATCAGGAAGCCTTGTTACACAGCTTCATCTAAAGCCCATTGAAATGAATGGGCGTCTCTCCACTGAGTTTCAATAAGCTTTAGCTCAGACCCTTCAAGACAGAGGGACACACATTCCATTCAGCCCTATATATTATTTCAAAGCCTTGGGGGTGCAGAACGAGGCTCCGGTAATTCTTAGCATCTTGCCATTACAGCTGCAGAGTAGTAATAATGAAGAAGTAAACAATTACTTTGGTTCTATCATGGAGAGAAAATATGCTGGAGTCCTGCAGTGAAGTCTATGGCAACCTGCAGGCTCCTGCAGGATTGCAATAGAAGTACTGTACACAAAACCCCTCTGCCTGTGGTGTGATGATTGCCTTCAATTTCAGTGAGATTGCAACAGTGTTAGCACCCGGACGTTACTGGATAGAATTAGCGGTTTCTGATCCATACATGTGTTTCTTTGTGTTGGTACATTCAGTAAAGCCCCAGCTCTTCTATGCCTTGGAATCAGTTAATTATTGCTTATTCTTAGCCTTTTTCTCTCTTGCTCTTGTTTAAGCATCCTGCTTGTTTGCAATCTGAAAATCGATTTGATTTGTGCTGCCTGATCTTGGGTTCATACCACTGCTGCAGCTTCTCAGGGTTCCAGCTCCCTGTATATTTGTGTGACTAAATGCGATAATGTAGTATTGTACGTCTTCAGATATGAGAGAGACAAGTGGGTGAGGTGAAATCTTTTATTGGATCACCGTCTGTTAATGTGAGAGACACATTTTCAAACTTGAACAGAGCTCTTCTTCAGGTCTTTAATGAAGATTCTTTATATGCCAAAGGAAGAGAGCTGTTCCGTCGGCATAGCTAACCCACCTCCCTTAGGCTGTGTTTAGACTATACCTCTCTGTTGACAGAGGGATGTAGATTAGGCACATCGAAATTGCTAATGAAGCAGGGATTTAAATATCCCGTGCTTCATTAGCATAAACATGACCACCACTTTTTTTCTAAACTGAGTTTTTTTGAGGATTTTTTTGAGGTATTTTGAGGTATTTTTTGAGGAATACAGGATCTGTCCAAAAAGGGTTTATTTTTTGTCTAGACTGCCATTTTTTTTGAAAACACTCTGTTTCAGAAAAATGTGGCGGCCATATTTATGCTAATGAAGCACGGGATATTTAAATCCCTGCTTCATTAGCAATTTCGATGTGCTTGATTTGCTTCCTTCTGTCGACAGAGGGGTGCAGTCTAGATGTAGTCTGAGAGGCAGAAGTTGTGTCAGTGGAAGATGCTGTCCTGTTGTCTACACGGGGATTAGATTGGTATAACTATGTCACTCAGGAGCGTGGATTTTTCATACCCCCTGAATAACACGACAGGTCTGTGGTGTAGAACAGACCATTTTGAGAGTGTCACAATGAAATGCAAGGTGGAACAATTTGTTTAGCATAAGTAGTTAACACGTCTTACAAGTAACCATGCATGATGAACTGGCCCATTAACACCCCTCTAGTCATAGAAGGAAATGGAGGTGGAAGCAACTGTTGCGGTACCCACGAAAGCTCATGATGTAATATAGTCGTTAAGGTGCCACAGACTGCAGATTGTTGTAATAAGCCATAAATCCATGCCTCTATTCAGCTCATGATTTTAGTGTCTAGTAAAGTTATGAATATAAGCGCCCAGGCTTGTCTTTTGAAAGTGTTGTGCAGGTTCCCTTTGAGGATGAGGCTAGGTCAGATATAGAGCAGTCACTCTGAGGAAAATGTTCACCCACAGGTGTTATGGTGCTTTGTATTTTATCATTTTTCCTATGTGAGTATCATCAAACAACAACAACGCATACTTTGGGGTCCTCATCCTGAAAGAAATCTCCCCCTTTTCTGGCCTTCAAACAAACCCCCAACCTCTCCAAGCTCATCATCAGAAAGAAGAAAACTCCTGAAGCCCCTGGAGTTATTCCATTGTGATATACTAGTGCAAGATAAGAGTCAAGCCTGCTGTGTCATTTTTGAGAGACGGTTTGCCTCAGTGCATTCACAAAATGTTTCCATTCTTTCTAGTCGTGTTCTATCTGTGTATTGTCTGTGCCTATTTGTAGTACCCTCCCTCCCATGCATTTCAGTTGTACTGTGTGCTTTTGGGTGCTATTTGTCATCCTAATTTAAAAGTTGAATAGCGCACCGGAAACAGCAATTAGCCCCAGTGATTTCAGTGGCACTTATTTCCAGGGTAAGTAGTACCTTACCTTAACATGAGTAAGGGTGGCAGAATCTAACCCAAGGAAAACTAGCAAAAATCACTTAAGGAAGCATCCCGTTGGAGGTGTACTTCTGTTTTCCATTGCTATTCAGTGGAATGAAGAAACCCACCCAAGATAGCAGCAAGACATGCTGCTGCAAAACTGTCAAGATAAGTAGCAATCATATTTTAGAAGGCTGAATATCAGCTCCTCAGGGATCAAATGTATGATTCTGATCAAAAGACATAATTAACAATTTTAAAGAAAAACTGTCTACACTTCTACTAGTGGTAGAATTATTTGTTTTCTGAGGCTAGAAATGTCTCATAATATAGTAGCGATTTGCTAACCAATTCTAGGGTTGTTAAAATGCTTTTACACGCTGGGTTACACATTTACTTGCTTAAAAGCCAGCTGCCTGCAAGCACCGGCTCTCGCCTGCTCCCCCACACCTCTGCTGCTGCCTCTAATACAGAGGCAGCAGTGTGTGTCTGTGGGAGGGAGGGTTGCACGTAACCCTGAAGGTTAACAGATAAGACCAGGCTCATCGGTTAACTGTTTACACGTTTACACTATCACATCCCTAACCTATTCTATCAAGCTTACCAGTGTCTGAATCTATGATTAAGATCTTCTGAAAAATCCGTAGAAAAATCTCCATATGTATATTGTTAGAAATTATGTCAGTTATCTATGTTTATGAAATACCTGCAGTATTTACATTTCTTAAATTTCCTCATGTAAGCATTTCTGTCTGTCTGAGAACCATAAATAAAATAATCTGCTCAATAGTGCTACCAGTCAGAGGACTGACATTTCACAGTCAGTGCTGACAAAAGAAAAGAGCTTCAAACCCTATAATTCTCAAGGCACCCAGTTTCGCATTAGAAATTTAAACAGTCTATCAACATTCTGAATTTATCTGCTTGCATGGCTTGGTGATGAGAGCACAAAGTTAAAACAAATTGCAAAAGGTAGATCTTATGGGTTAATATTTAATCAAAGAGGTCTGCAGTAGCCTCCCCAGGAATTGAAATTAGGGGGGGGCTGTTCGAATTTACAAGGGGGGGTGGGGTGTCAGGGCCGTTGAGGGGTGAGACCGTAAGGCTGAAGGTGGGCTGTATGGCACCATAGTTCACAAAACTGGGGGAGGGGGTATAAGGAAATCCCTGGGGGTCAGGCTTCTAGCTGGATTAAACTCATTATTCCTGAATCGCTTCCCATTTTGTTAAAGCAGCCTGAAAGTAGCTTTACTTGTTTTGGGGCTGTGTCCCAGACAATCACTGCCCCTGGCAGTAAACAACATCAACACCTTTTTCTTTCATCTTCCAGTGATTTTTAATTTTCTCTTAGTAAGTTCTATTTCTGTCTCCGCATGTATGACGTTATCAGCTGTAGTAATTCAAAAGACTGAAAGTGCAATTAACCCTTTAGAACTAGAGAACTGTGATTTACACTCAAGTTTAGACTCATGACTGGAAACATCTGATGTTGTAAAATTACACTCAAATCATAAAATTAATGCTGTCAAGAATTTAAAGATTCTTCTCTTTCTAGGTAAAGTACGTACTTCAGTGACAGGCTACAGTCTCAGCCTTCTTGCTTCAACAGATTTACAGGCATTTTGCTCTCTTTTTGTATATGAATAGTCTTAGAGCATGCCTCCATCCCAGTGTATAGTACATACAAGTGAATCTTCCTGCTTGTGTAACTCTGGGCCTAACAGTCTAGAAATGACTGCTAGCCAACTCCCACGATAATTTCATTACAAATCCTACATTTTTCTGCACAAGTAATATTGCTTCTCACAAGGTTCCTGGAGAGGCCTATCTTACTCTGGCATCCATGGTGGGACACCTTCCCTTGACAAGCCAAAGGAGTTTGGGGGTCATGGAAACACACAGCAATGCTGCACATGGCACAGGGTCATGCACGCACTCAGGGAGAATTCGCAACTGGTGAAGTGCAGGGATGTGGAAAAGACTGATCTTATACATGGAAACTGCAAGGGGAAGCAAGAGAAGAGGACCCCAGTAGCACTGTCTTTGGCAAGTGGCTTCTGACATTCACACACACCTCCCCCATCTCCAGTGGGCAGAGAGAGAAGTTCTGTGGAACACCACCAGTGCTGGACCTGGCATGGTGGGACACAGAAGGAAGCCGAGCCACCCTGTCCCCGCCTCCCACCCACAGGCTTCTGGCCTGGCTGGCACCTTCCCATGCCTGCTGATTCCTTCGCTGTGGGTGTTGCTCTCCTGGGATATCCATGCCCCTGCAGGAAAGTGCTTGCTGTCAAGGCACATATGGCCTTACTCATGGGCAGTCAGTGCAGCTGGGGCTGCATGAGGCAGGGCCCCAGCCGCACCTACAGCCCTGCCCCCTTTGCTGAGGCATGCTCCCACCATGGGAAGGGAGGAAGTGCACCGAGCACACGCCCTCCCTACTATGGGGAGGGGAAGAGTGCACATGCCTCAGTCTCCCTGGAACACTGGGCAAGTGGGGGAGGCTGCGTGGCCCAAGCATCCCCAGCTCCTGAAGCACCAGGGAGGGTGGGTGGTATGTGTCCTCAACTTCCCCGACTGGAGCAGTGGTGAGGGTGGGCACTGGGGGCAGCATCGCCATTGTTTGAACTGAGACTTTTGGTGTTGGCTCAGAGATTAGAGCCAGGCTTCATATACAGTGTCTTCGGGGATGACTGCCCTTGTAACTTCTCTTCACAGCTGAGCCAGATGTGAGCATGGCATGTCCACCACCTCCCACACCATCTTCCCGACTCCACAGGAGGAAAAGCACTTGGAAAGACCTAATGAGAGAGCAGATGGCCTGCCTCCAGTCCGTCATCCAGGGGCTTGAAGAGGAGCACCAGAAGCGGGCTGCTGACCAGGAGCACCGGGCTGACTCAGAGCAGCAGAAGGCCACCTGGGACCAGCTGGCACACCAACATGAGGTCATGTGTTCCTCTCTCACCTTGGTGATGGAGCACATAGCGTCGTGCATGGGGCGGGCCTCCAGTCAGCTCCCTCCCCCCCATGATTACTTCCCCTTCTAGCCCCCAGAACATGGGGTAGTGGGACCTCTCGGGCAGCAAAAGCCTCCCAAGCTAACTGAGGCAGGTGCAAATCCCATCCCCATCCCTGAGCCCCCTTCTTTCCTCTTCCCTTCTCTCCCATGCCAGGTTCTTTCCCCAGTACCTCTGAAATAAAGTCTTGTTTTAAAAAAAAGTGTGGGGGGCGGGAGGAGGAAAGGCACACAGTGGGAATTCAGGGGCCCCTTATGAAGAGGCATAGGGTAGAGTCTCACAGCTGGCCTTGGCAGAAACTCTCCTTCAAGGAGCATGATGTGCTCAACAAACTGGTGTCCAGCTGCTCATATGCCCTGTCCAGCTGTTCAGCCTCTGCCCCCCACCCTGGCAGGAAAGTCTACTCCTTGCTTTCACAGTGGTTGTGGAACACACAGCAGGCTGCCACCACAAAAGGGATGTTGCACTCACTGATGACCAGCTGTGTGAGGAAACTCTGGAACCTCCTGTTGAAGCGGTCGAATGCACACTCCCCCACCGTGCAGCACCTGCTCAGTTGAAGTGCTCCTTGGTGGGGCCCAGGTTGCTTGTGTATGGCTTCGTAAGCAAGGGAAGCAAAGGGTAGGCTGTTTCGCCCAGGATGCAGATGGGCATGTCCACCTCCCTGACTCTGACGGTGTGGTCAGGGAAAAAAGTGCCGGCATGCATCTTTTGGGACAGGCAGATTTTCTGGAAGATGCAGACATCATGTACCTTCTCCAGCCATCCGACAGTGATGTTGATGAAGCAGACCATAGAGAAATAGCACCATGGAGAAGTACCTCTTCCTGTTGATGTAGTCCAAGGCCTGGTCATTGGGGGCCAGGATCGAGATGTTCATGCCATCTATGCCCCCCTGGAGTTGGGAACACCCATGGTGGCAAAGCCATCGATGATGCTGTCCACGTTCCCCAGAGTAACGACCCTCCATAGCAGCATTGGATACTTGCAAGAACATGGCCCCAACTGTGGATTTCCCCACACCTACTGGAGCGGTAGCTGTCTGGCTTGGTGAGCTTCCACAGGGCGATGGTCATGCGCTTCTGCACCGGGATGGGAGGTCACAGTCAGGTGTCCTGTCACCTGAGGGTGAGGAAGCCACTTGCAGAGCTCCAGGAAGATGGCCTTCCGCATGCGGAAGTTCTGGTGCCACTGTTGGCCGTCCTATCACTGCACGATGGTGTGGTCCTACCAGTCGGAGCTGGTCTCTCTCTGCCAGAAGTGGCGATCGACGGTGTCCAGGGGATGGCTGGACATGCACAGCAAGCAGCAGGAGCACCAGGACCTGCGTGAAGGGGTCCTCCAGTCTGAGGACCATTGTCCTGCTGGAGAAGCATGTGGGCAGTCTGGATGAACTGTACCATGAGGCCTATAAACCTGGCACTCCTTTGCAGCAGCTCTGGCCCCACATTGTGAGTGCTGTGGCATCCTCAAGGACAACCAGAGCACACTGTGTCCGTTTGCTGTCCCACGAGGGGGAGGCAGTGGAGGAGTGGTGTGTAAGACGTAGCTGTAGAGAGGAGTCCCTGAAAGCAGACGTCGCAGCTTGCCTGACAAACCAGCCACAGGAATTGTCTGCCCTCCTGTGCCCTCCCCAGAGTGCTTCCAGGGACACTAAATCCAAGACAAGCTTCAATCAGTGCGGACGTGCAATTTAGAAAGAATTCTGAGTAATTTCGATGTTACCCCACAGTGGGGACACGCTGTTTCAATTTTGTTATTTTGGGAGTTATGTGGATTTTACTTATTTTGAAATTATTTCCTGGTGTGGACATGCCCTTAGTGTGTGCTAGAGAAATTCTGTTGTGTGCTAGCAGGGTTTTCACTGCCAGTTTGCATGTGACATGGGAGTAGAGAATGAAATTTACATTACTAAATTAAAGCACCCTGAAGATGAGTCCTTGAGAAGCACCATGGTGTAATAGATAAGATTTGGGGGTCTAGACACATGAGTTTTGGTCCCAGCTCTGCCACTAACTTTCTTTGTGCCCTAGCTCCCCTCTCCGTAAAATGGAGATAATTATGCTTCCTTTGAATTCAAAGCAAGGCTTGAAATATGAAGGTGACTGATCCAAGCAAAGTGTTTTTAATAGTACAGAACCTTTCAATAGGTGCTCAGCACTTTTTAGAATCAGGCCCTTACATGAAAATATAGATTTACTCACAGTTATTAATATCAGATATGTTTAATTTTTTTATCCAAGTCAGAGTCTATAGCACAGCTTTATGATAGGTCACAACCATTTCAAACCACATAATTTCTTGAGAGACACTTGCCATCTTCAATCGATTCCCTACTTTCTGGCACACATTTTCAGTGCTCACTTTCTAAATCTGTGGCCCATTTCGATGTGTTTCATCATGCCCTCTATTAGCAAAACCCCCATACAATTTAACTGTTGACAGCTGTCATGAAAAGTATTTTATGGTTCCTTTGTTGTTACTCTTGTTGAGTATGTGGAATTTGTACATTAAGAACCACTTGCATGTGTCACACATACAAGAAAGTAGAGTTTTCTGATTGTTCAAATGATTATTTTAAAAGTTATTTCTATGGCCTTTTCAAAGGTAAATAATCATTAAAGCATGTAGACATACAAGTCTGCTAATGCAGAAAAATTACACAGATTATGGGTCCAATAATTGCTTACAATTGTGCATGTAGAGGTATTTATAATCATACACTGATTGCTCCAAAGAGGACCATAGTTAGTTTCTGCCTACTTGCCCAACACAATCAGATGATTCAATTACTTGGACTGCCTTTGGCACATTATGTATAGGTGTGAATCTCGCTCTGTATGAATGAGGCTGAGACCCTGCATATGTTCAGCACAAGAACAGAGCAGTGTTAGCATAAGACTGCTGTCTTCTACGTTTCCTGAGCAGGTTAGCATTGCAAGCACACTGTGGTTAAGCATTTTACATGCTTCTTCAGTTGTGGGCACACAAATACCTGGCTAAATAGATGAGAGATGTTTTTTCCTTTGCCTTTTTAGTAAATATTTGTGTAATAAAAACTCAGCCGTCCAAAATCATTCCTACTTTTAATGTGACCAAAACCCCACTGTATTGAATATAGTCTTTGTACCAGAGACATAGAACAAAAGACTGGTGGCCAACCCTGTGTCTAGATGGCACTGGACTGTGGTGTATCTAGTAAAGATTACGTTCTGCAAAGCTAAGGGGAAAACTCTTCTCTCACATCTACCGGGAACAGCTGTGATCTGATAAGTCTGCTGCCCCTACCTATGCCAAATTCCTACTGATGATGATGCACAGTTCCTACAGTATAGGGTAATGAGGACGTGCACAAATTCTCACTCACATCAATAGGCTTTTAATGCAGACCAATATGTCATTCAAGTTTCTCTGTGGAAATCTGAGAGCAGAATTCAGAGCCCGTTGATATTCACGCCGATGCAGAGTGATCTGCATCTTTGCTATTGGTAAATAACTTGGAGGGAAAATGGCATTTGCTAGATAAGGTAATATTTTTTTACAAAAGACTCTATAATTATTATTTCTCTAGTACCCTGATTATTCATACTGTTTTAAAGTAGTAACAGATGTTTATGAAAACTGATGTGTCAAGTAGAAGTGGATTAAAGCTCAAAATTCAGGGATGACTGGATCCTGACTCTTGGCTCTTGGCTCATCCTATTATAGAGATATTTGCCAGTGCAAAGTCTGAGTCCCATTTAGATTTTTTGAATTCCTACTACCATCCGAAAAGCATATTTGGGAGCATTCAGGTCTGGGATTTCAGTTCTCTATATTAAAGAGAAATTCAGATCTAGATCTGGGTTCCGATATCTACTCCCCTTTCAATCCCAAATATTCGGTGAATTTGTATCTGGGTTTTGTTTAGGGTCCATCTCTAGTTAAAATATCTCTACAGTCTTATACAGAAACATTTCTCTAGCTATTTAAGCTACTATGGTTACAGAAATACTGCAATTTTCTTGTAATGATATAGCAAGTGCCTGCACATTTAGGGATTTGAATCCATCTCTTTATGTAGAGATGACTCTTTCACTTCCCTTTTTATGGTCTTTATTCAGAACCATCAAGAAACATAAGTAAAAGGGAAGAGGATTATGAAATGGAAGAAAATCAGTATTTTTCAGACAGAACTCTTTTAAAGAATAGGTTGTAAACATTTCCTGTGAATTCATCCAGTGAATGGTGAGTGAAACAGTAAAGCTCAACTCTATCTGTCCAGATCTTTTCCCTGCTGCAATAGTTTCTAAGCAAATTTTTATTTAGACTCTACATGATATCTCTGGAATTAGGAGTACGTGGAGGAAGAATCCATTTGGGGGGAAAGGATCTGGAATTAAAGTCTTATCTCTGCTACTGACTCCCTGTGTAGCCTTAAGCAAGTCAGTTAATCTCTGTATTTCAGTTCCCCTTTTGTAAAATGGTAATAGCAGCTCAGTATTTCCTTGTCCCACTCTTTTATCTGTCTTGTCTATTTAGAATGTAAGCTTATTGGGCAGGGACTGACTCCTACCGTGCATCTATGGTGTCCAGCACAACGGGGTCCCAGTCTTTATTTGGGCCTGTAGCTACTGCAGAAACAAGTGATTCTTCAGTATTTGTAAAAAGAAGATTTTCAGTCTACAGTTAATTGTTCCTTCCCCCCCACTGCACTAAGTGAAAACAGGTAATTTTGCTATAGGCCAATGAATATGGTCACCTTGTTTATTTTTGCCTTCATATTATGTGGCAGTAGATGGAGCTCTCTCTTCATCTGCTTGTGTACGTTAATGCCAGTACTTTTACATATTCTGCTGCGGTAATTACTCTCTGCTACTTGTGCATGTGCTGTATCTCTGGTGGCTATAAATGGAGTTCAGTGACCGAAGGGAATTACAAGTTTGACCTCATTCCTCAGCACAAAAACATGTGAAAGGGATCCAAAACGGCATCACCTTTCCCCTCTCTTCTAGTAAATATTGTGCAGTCTCCTTAATTTCTGATCTATTTTTAACTTAACAAGGGCTAGAGGTAGGCTGACCAGATGTCCCGTTTTTAAAGAGACAGTCCCATATTTAAACCTTATTTCAGATGTCCCTACTTTTCTTTAAAAATGAGCCAATTATCCTGTATTTTCTGTCTCTCCCCTCTCATCAGTGGGACTGATGGGTCCTGTTGCTAGCCAGTTCCTTGCTTGTCAACTGCCCACCCACCAGTAGTGAGTTTGTGTGTGTATGTGTGGGGCGGGGCGGGGGGGGAGGGGGATTAAGGCAGGCTTCCTCCTGCCCTGGCCCTTCACCACTCCTAAAAGCAACTAGCATGCTCTGGGGTGTCTAGTGCTGACTATGGGGGTGAACGTGCAAAGCTGGTTGTTGGGCACAGCTGCAGAGTGCTCCCAGCACTGTGCAGACAACCAACCCCTAGTTGGATCATTCAGCTCACCAACACCCTGGCTGGTAGGCTCCTTCTTTCCCCCACTGCCGGTTGTTGGGCTGGCACTCAGGGAAAGCTCAAGACCCAAGCGACCCAGGGTGATGCCTATGGGGAGCTGAGCCCTGCATGTGCCAAAACCCCATACATCACTGACATGGGGAACCTTCTCCATTCCTTAGCTTCTTCCCTGCCACTTAAGAGCTTAGCTATTTCCAGCCTGTTTGCACCCAGATTAGGGATGTGAAGGACTAGTCGACTATCTGATAAGCAATTGCTTATCAGATAGTCTGTTGACTAGTCAATTTCCCCCCCTCTTGCTGCCTCTGTGTGTGTGGAAGGGGTACTTTGAAGCAGCAGCACTGCAGAGCTGAGCCCGAGATTAGCTGTGTGACACTGCCTTTGAAATCCCAAAGTTTCAAAGGGGCAGCAGTTGCACAGCTGATCCGTGGCTCAATGGTACAGCGCTGCCCCTTTAAAATGCCGAGGTGCCATGGAGCCTGGGGTCAGCTGGGGACTCCCCAGCTGCCCCTGGGCTCCACGGCTGCCTCTTTGAAACATGGAGGCAGCTTTCCAAAGGGGCAGCCGCCATACAGCTGATCCCCGGGTCAGAAGTGCAGCATTGCCCCTTTAAAACGCCGCCTTGGATTTGTCAGGGTCATTGATGGACAATCACAGCTCAGCCATCAAGTTCCCTAATTTGGGGAACTGTGCTGAGTTCCAATGGAAGGGAAGGAGAGCGGACTCCATCAGTATTCTGTTCTCAGCTCCCTATTTCCCCTGGGCCAGGACACTAGGGAGAGGAGCTATAGCTAGACCCTCATCTCCTTCTGCCCCCAAGGGATCCTGGAGCATTGGAATGTGGGCAGAGCCCTCCATGGGGACTTGTACCCCCAGCTGCTCCAGAAGGACAAGAAGGACCCATAGCCAAGCATGAACCTGGTTAGTGTCAGGAAGGTCACTTGCATCAAATTCAGGGAGTGAGATGATGAATCAGAACAGTGTTCGGCTGCTCCTTACAGCCTTGGCTCTCTCCCGGGACACTCTGCACCTGATGTTGACACACTGGCAGGAGGCAAATCAGAAACAAGACTGGTTGGTGAACATGCTGTGCACCCTAAGATGAGCCCACCCCCATCTCCAGAGCTGAGACATTGTTCTCAGGGTGGAATATCTGATTCCAGTAGGAAAGAAGAGTTGATCCTTCGGGCCCACTCTTCTATGAACACCGTCTCCTGGATCTCATGGCAGGAGCAAAGAAAGGTTGGGTAGGAGGTGCGAGATGTGAGGTTCTCATTCCCAAAGTCAGGCAGGGCCTTGATTTGAAGTTCATCTCCTTCCCCTTTGAGGAAGGCTTAAAATAGCGCTGCCCTGACTGCCCTAATCAAGGATGGCCCACAGGAGTGCAGGTAGGAGGACAGACTGGATTTCCAAATCTCCCCTTTTCAGGTCCACCCAGCACTAAGGTAAAACTGCCCCCTGCTGCTCCTGACTGTGCTCACCTCCAAGATGTAATGGAGCCTGTCTGTGTCTGGGGACTCTGCCAGCAGTTTCCCCAGCATGGCTGGCCTGAGGTCAGACAAGGACTTGTGCAGAGCCTGCAAAGGAATGAACAGCCATGGATGACAGCTGGAAAACTGGGAAAAATTCTCTTTGTCAAAAGCTTGTTGCTCGGTCAATCAGCATTGGAGACTCTGGGAAGTGGGTGGCTGATAGGTCTCAGCAGAGGTGCCAAAGGATGACCTAAGTCACTCCCAGATAGGATCGGTCTCAGAGCAATTCTCGCCCCACTTCTTTGGGATCCTCCAAAGCACGTCTAGATTGGCAGGATGCTTTTCCGCAAAAGCACTTTTTGCGGAAAAGCGTCCGTGGCAATCTAGACGCGCTTTTCTGCAAAAAAGCCCCGATCGCCATTTTCGCGATCGGGGCTTTATTGCAGAAAACAAATCTCTGCTGTCTACACTGACCCTTTTGCGCAAAAGTCTTTTGGAAAAAGACTTTTGTCCGAACGGGAGCAGCATAGTATTTCCGGAAAAGCACTGACGATCTTACATGAGATCGTCAGTGCTTTTCCGGAAATTCAACCGGCCAGTCTAGACACAGCCTCAGGGTATGTCTACAAGCAAAGTTATTTCGAAATAGCAGCCATTATTTTGAAATATTTTTACCAGCGTCTACACAGCCAAACTGCTATTTCGAAATTAAATCAAAATAGCGGCGGGCTTATTTCTAAATCGGTAAACCTCATTCCACAAGGAATAGCGCCAATTTTGAAACTCCTATTTCAAAATAAGCACTATGTAGGCACTTATTTTGAAATAGAGGGCCTCCAGCCCTTCCCAGGGTGCCCTGGTGGCCACTCTGGGCACAACCAAGAAAACTCCTCTCCCTTCCCTCTCCCCCCGCAGCCCTTAAAGGGGTAGACTCTGGCCACAGTGCCTGTGCCAGCTCTAAGCCTGCCAGCCCAGAGCCAGTAGTCTCTGCACCTGACCCAGTGGCCCCGGCATGAGCCAGGCAGCCAGTGCCAGCCAGCCCGCCACTGCTCCCCAGGAGCCTGCCAGGGGCCGGAAAAGGTGGGCGCCTGCCTGGTCCAGTGCAGAGATCAGGGACTTAATTCAGGTTTGGGGGGATTCCTTCAATGTCCACGATCACCACACTAAACAGAGGAACACAATTGTCTACAGGCGGATGGCTGCCAGCCTGGCCACCAAAGGTCACATGCAAACCCAGGAGCCGGTTCTCATGAAAATAAAGGAGCTGCGGCAGGCGTATGCCAGGGCCACAAGGGGCAGCTCCCAACCAGGGGCAGTCCCAGACCCCTGCCCCATTTTGATGCCGTGGACTGCATCCTGGGGGGCTGGACGGTACGTGCCCCCCAGATGGTCATCGACCCTGGGGCAGAGCTTGCTGCTTTCTGCTGCTCCAGCCCTAGCTGCCTCCCCAGCTACCGCTCCTCCTCCCACTCCTCCCCCTCCCACTTCTTCCTCCCCACACCTCAGGGAGGCCGATGCCCCCACACCCGTGGTGCTGGGAGACAGTTGGACTGGTGAGACCCTCAACCTTGAGCCCTGAGCTTCTCCTCCCCCTTCTTCCCTTTGCCTCCCCCTGCCAGCTCTCTCCTCCCAGGTTTCCCCCTCCCCTCTCCCACCCTCTTTCCTCAGTCTCACCTCGGTTTCATTCCCCCCATCCCACCCCAGTTTTGTTCAATAAAGAGGCTTTGTTGTAATTAACACGTGTCTTTTATTGTACAGCAGGAAGAGGGGCTAGGGAGGGGTAAGTGGAAAGACGTGAGGGAGGAATGAGGCACACTCCCCCAGTGGGGCACACCATGGAGACCATTACTGCCTGCAGAACGTGCTGCCAGGCTCACAGCAACACGTCCAGGAGAAGCACCAGAGTGCCCAGGGGCGGTTCTGGCTCCATGCTGCAGAGTGCTGTGGTGTCCTGAGTGAGGGCAACCAGAGCACATAGAGAAAAAAATACTTTGCTATCCCTCAGCAAGGTAGGCAAGCAAGCAAGGAAACCTTAGAACCGGCTGTCCGGGGGGGGAGGTCCCCTTTAAGCACAGGTCTCAGATACCTCGTATGGCTGCTGCCTGAGGCTAACTCCTGGCCTGATGCCCTGCCAGAACTGGCTGGCTGGCTGGCCTTAAACATGATTCAGCTTCCTATCATTGTGGATGTGCTATTTCGACATAGCAAAACGCTATTTTGAAATGCATTTTATGTCTAGACGCGTTATTTTGAAATAAGATATTTTGAAATAAGATATTTCAAAATAACGCTGTAATGTAGATATATCCTCAGTCCCCAAGGCTGTGTCTAGACTGCAGGCTTCTTTCGAAAGAGCCTCTTTCGAAAGCATCTTTCGAAAGAGGTTCTTTCGAAAGAGCACGTCTAGACTACAATGCGCGGATCGAAAGATCGATCCGCTATTTCGAAAAAGAGCGTCCAGACTGCTGGACGCTCTTTCGAAATTGAAAGCCACCCGGAACTGCTTCTGCCAGGGCGTGGGGGCAGCATTTCCTTCCGGGTGCTGCCTGCCTGCCCTTTGCAGAGACGCGTGGTGAGAGGGACACTCCTGAACACCTGTTGCTCTGCTCCTGCAGCTGCCTTTGCTGTCCCTTGAGGAATTTTGCAAGGCACTGCAGTGCTGCTTTGGAGTGCTCAGCTTCCTGGGACACCCCAGCAGCTTTTTTCTTTTGAGGTTTTTCTGCTTGCGGACCCTTATTTTTGGCATGGAGCCAGAGCTGCCCCTGGGCAGGCGATGGCCCCACACCACCATACTGCAGCTGTTGCTGCATCTTCGTGAGACAATCATGAGGCTCCTTCCCGAGCTGGACCCAGACCAGAGGGACGAGGGGTTCCCCCGTCCGGCAGCCACACTGCCCTTGCCTCCAAACTTTTTCGTGGACAGGCGTGTTTGGAGGTTTGACACCAGCTCTGACTGGTGGGACCGGCTCGTGATGGAGATCTGGGATGACCAAGACTGGCTACGGAACTTCCGCATGAGAAAGACCACTTTCCAGGAGCTGTGTACCTGGCTCGCCCCTGCTCTGCAATGGCAAGACACCCACCTGCGGCCAGCCATCCCCCTGGAAAAGAGGGTCGCCATTGCCCTCTGGAAGTTGGCAACCCCCGACAGCTACCGCTCCGTGGGACACCAATTTGGCGTGGGGAGATCTACTGTCGGGGCCGTCTTGATGGAGGTAAGTCATTGTCTGGGGACAGTCACAGTTTGGGGTGGGGGGAAGGGAGACTGTCAGGAAGGGCCAAGTGGAGTGGGAGTGGGAGTGGGAGTGGGAGTGGGAGGGAGCTCCTCCACTCACCCTGAATTGTGGGGGGGGTTCTGAGGAGGGGATTCCCGGGCTGTTTGAGAGGGAAGGTGGGCGGTGGGTTCTCCTCTTAAGACATAAGGCACCCCTTCTAACACTTTGTTGTCTGTCTCGTTCTGCAGGTGGTGAGGGCCATCAATTCGGAGCTGCTCAACAGGCTCATCTGTCTACCGGATCTGGATAGCGTCATGGCCAGCTTTGCTGCCCTCGGCTTCCCCAATTGCGGAGGAGCGCTCGATGGGACACACATTGCCATCCGTGCACCGCCCCATCGAGCAGCCCAATTCATCAATCGAAAGGGCTACTTTTCTATGGTCCTCCAGGCCCTTGTCGACCATCGTGGACAGTTTTCGGACATTTGTGTTGGGTGGTCAGGGCGGGCACACGATGCCCGCATCTTCAGAAACTCGTACCTGTACCGGAGGCTTCCTCTCCCGTGCCAGATGACGCCTGGGAGGCCTCAGAGGTCTGGGTGACTGGCTCCAGGGTGAGGGTCGCCGTCTCCTCAGTGTCCTCCTCCTCTGGGCCCATGTCCCCATCTCCAGACTGCTGTAGCTCCCGCTCTGGAGCGTCCACCACCGGGTCTGCCAGTCCGGACTGCACGAACCGCCGTGGTGTGCGTGCTTCTGCACTGCCACCCAGGATCTGGTCCAGCTCTGGGTAGTAGGGGCAGTAGTGGGGGGCTGCCCCAGAACGGGAGCTCTCCTCCCTGGCTTTGGCGTAGCCCTGCCGCAGCTCCTTTACCTTGGAGCGCACCTGGTCCTGTGTGCGGGGGTAGTGGCCCTTCTGGGCCAGGGCTTCAGCCATGCGGCCATAAATTTCGGCATTTCGCCGCCGGCTTTTGAGGGCCTTTAAGGCCTCTTCCTCTCCCCACAGCTCCAGCAGGCTCTTGATCTCAGCGCCGGACCAGGATGGTGCCCGGCGCTTGGAGCCCTTGGCTGGGTCCCCAGAAGGCTCGGAGGAAGGGCCAGGACGCTCTTGGGGCTGTGACATGCTGCAGCAAGGTCGCCGTGTGCTCTGGCTCCTTGTCTGCAACAAGTGGCTGTGAGGGTGCGCCTGTCCCTTTAAGGAATGGCTGCAGCCAGGAACCACAGACGTGCAACCCATGGCCCAGATTGTCCACCAGGGCTTGTTCCTGGAGGCCAGTAATTTCGAAAGAAAGGGCTCCCCCCGTCCAGACTCACGTTCTTTCGACGGATCTCCCTCAAAAAAGGCGTTCTTCCTCGTGAAACGAGGTTTACCGCCGTCGAAAGAAAAGCCGCGTTCTTTCGATTTAATTTCGAAAGAACGCGGCTTGAGTCTGGACGTAGGGGAAGTTCTTTCGAAAAAAGGGTACTTTTTTCGAAATAACCCCTGAGTGTGGACACGGCCCAAGGAGAGACCTCGAGAAGGAACCTTGCTGCTGCAAAGCCATAGGAGTCTCTGAGGTTGCCCCTGCCTTGCATCTCTGTCCTACCTGACTGATGTCAGTGTTTCTCTATGAGGTCATCATCTCCCTACCACTGTCCCCCAGTAGGCTGAGGTCCTGCAACTGGCCTTTGTGATGTCACTGCCACACCCACTCCTCCTTTGTAAGGCTGCTGTTCTGACCCTGGCCAGCCTCTTTGGATGTTTGAGTGGTTTCCCCTGGATCATCCCTCTTAATGACAACTGAGTCTGGGGAACCAGCTGGCTGCCCCATAAAGCCCCAGAGGCTACTTACTCCCTCTTCCACCCTCATTTTTTCATTAAATATTAGACTTTAAGGCTGTAAGGGACCATTAGAGCATTGAATCTGAGCCCTTCATATCTCATCCCACCCAGTATATCACAGTAGCTAAGTTTTGATCCAAGCACCTACCAGAAAGGCATCTAGTCGTCTTTAAAAGACATCAAGAAATGGAGAAGCCATCAATTGCTTTGGTAGTTCATTCCAATGGCGAATCATCCTCATTGTGAAATATTTGTGCCTTATTTCTGCCTTATTTCTAATATGATTTAGTCCTTAGAGTCACTGCTTGCCTACGTACAGTTCCCCATTCCAGGGCTGTGGCCTGAATGCTTTTGGGGCTAGGACCTTGCATTTGGCTATGTGAAAACCTGTTTTGTTCACATGGGTCCAGCTTCCCAAGGGATCCAGATCACTTTAAATCACTGCCCTGGCCTCAGCCTTATTTACCACTCTTCTCATATTTTGTCACCCATACATGGTACTAGCAGTGATTTCATATTTTCTTCTAGTTTATTGATAATTATTTAAACAGTTCTTGAGAGCCTCTTTAGACCCTTAGAGCCAAGTACCTGCTCTTTTCTGAATCTTTTCCAGTTCCACTGTCTGCTTTTTGAGGTGTCACCCAAAACTGGACAGAATATTCCGTGTGCAGTTCCATGGATTTATATAGTAACACAATGAGATTTTTCTGTCTTATTTTCTATCCCTTTCCTAGTAATCCCTAACATATTGATAGCCTTTTTGATTGTTGTTGCACAAGTTTTAGATGCTTTCAGAGAATTACCTGTGGTGACGCCAAGATTTCTGGTAGTGTGGTAACAGCTAATTTAGAACTGATCATTGTATATGCATAGCTGGGGTTATCTTTCCCAATGAGCATTCCTTTGCACTTCACAATGTGGAATTTCATCTGTCATATTATTGCCCAACCACCCAGATTTGTGAGATCCCTTTGTACCTCTTCACTGTTTGCTTTGGACTTAACATTCTTGAGTATCTTTGTATCCTCTGCAAACTGTGCCACTTCCCTGATCACCTCCTTTTCTGGGTTATTAGTCCCATGCCATAGGAAGGCTCAAGGTGGCTGCCCACCCTATGCTTTGGGGGCCCCACGGCAGCCTCCCCAATTGTCCTATGGATGGAATGGTCCATGGTTAGGCCTATGGGTGCTAAGGCAACCTGTGGGATTACCTGGGAGGCCTGAAGCCAGCAGCAGGAATTGGGCCCCTGTGCACTCACTGCAGCAGTGGGACCCATGGGAAGCAGAGCAATGCGTGCAGAAGCCTGCTTCACTTCTCTACAATCTCCCAGCTGGGTTGCTCCACTGTAGCAGTGGGACTCATGGGAAGCAGAGCAATGCGTGCAGAAGCCTGCTTCACTTCTCCACCATCTCCCAGCTGGGTTGCTCCACTGCAGCAGTGGGAAGTGGCGCAATCAGGCCCCAGCCGTCTTTGCTCCCTCTAGTGACACGGACTTAGGAGAGCGGAGTGCAGCGATTTGCTGGGTTCACTCCAGCTCCTGCCCCAGAAGTGAGTGTGGGGTCCTGACCCTTGCTACTTCCCTGTGCCAGATCCCCTTGTAATTTCCTGAGTCATGTCACTTGGGTGGAGAGGGCTTTAGGGAAGAGGTGCAATGGGGGTGGAAAAAGACAGAGCAGGGTTGAGATGAGGCGGGGGGGGGGCAGAGCAGGGCTAGGGCTTGGGGGAAGTGTGGCATGGAGGTGTGTCAGCCGACGGTCAGGGCAGGGTGTGTTCCTATACCTGTCCCTTATGACCGGCTGAAGTTCTTTTAAATTGTGCTTGGTTCTGTTACAGCAACTGAAGGAGTCAGGTTAAAACTTAAACAGTTACAGGTTTATTAAAGAAGCTTATGAATCATATGGTTACAATGGCTATTGCTCTCTTTCTTAACTGCTAGCAAATATAGATCTTAAAAATGGTTACAAAGACAATAAAGATAGAAAATAGAAATAATGGTACCAAGTGACAGCTTAATCTTCAAAGAGCTCTAAGTCTATGTGTACACTTAAGACAAAGGACCACATCCAGGTACAATTTTTACCCCCTTCTGTGTCTCTTGACTCCAGCATGTCAGGCCAGGGCCGGTCCCTCAATTCCTAGGAAAGACGAAAATATGAGGTGGGCGTCCCCATGGAACCTCAGGAGGTCAAAACACCTAACCCGACCAGCAGGTAGAGGGTAGATTGACACTCAAAGTGAGTGTGCTGCTGGACCCATCTTTATACCCATGAGGTCACGTATTTCTCTTTTTTATCTGTGATGCCAAATGGTGCTGGTCTGTCTTTTGTGAGACCAGTTCTTACAAGGGAGTTGTGAACTTAATTTACACTTGTAAGAGAGAGAACTAAATTGGAAGTACTAGGGATTCTTTTCTCAGTGGGAGATTCCTCTCCCGGGGCGGCTGTGTGTGATCGTATCAACATGGGTGCCAGCCGAGGCAGTTCTCGCAGCCTCGAGGTCAGCTTAGTGCCTTAATCGCTCTCTCCTCATATCTATGTTTTCAGCTTCTCAGGATCAGATGAGCCAGCATAGACTATGCTGATTTTATTGCTCCTTCTCTGCCCTGTATGCTTCAGGAACCTCAGAGAGGCAAATAAGATGGATGTGAGCGGGGGAAGGTGGGGTCTGTCTGGCTACAAGGTGCACTGGGGCAAAGCAGGGGGTAGGGCCTGGGGTGACGAGGAGGTTGTCCTGGTCCCCTCTCCCCCATAGGGATGGCCCTACCCAGTACAGACCCTTGGGGGAATCTACTGGTCCCCCCCCACTTCTTTGGCTGCTCCAGAGAGCCATAGTCCTGCTGTCTGCCTGTGCTAGAGCTAGGGGTTCTTTAAAGAGGACAAGGACAACTTGAGCAGCAGCAATATTGGGGGGAGGTGGACAGAGATCCTGGAGCCACGAAACTTGAGCGCAGTAATTTTCTATATGATCAGCTGATCTCTGTCAGGGATTTTTCTTAAGCTCAGCATAACAGGAAAACTTCTTTGTGCCCACAGCAATGCCCTGTTGTAACTCTAAAATCCCCCCCTTGTGCACCTTTTTTGTACTCTCCACCCTTCTTTTGAACCCCACAAATCCTACAGAAGATCTCCCATCCATGCCATCATTCTCAAGGACTTAGCTGCCGGTGCAAAATGGTGACACTTTTGTACCAGCAGAATCCGAAATCAGACGTCATTTTCCTGTAAAGAGGCAGGTGATGGTGCATGGAGAGAAACAGCAGAAGGAAAGAGGGTGTGATACTTATGTTTTTAATTTGGAAATGCAGATGCAAAGTAAACTTGGCCGTGCCATTGGGGAAAGGTCCCTTTCCTGTCCTGTCCGGGGGAAAGTCACCCACAAGGCCAGACAGCACTGCGCTGTGCCCCAGCCATAAGGCATAGGGCTGGTGGTCAGGTCATATTCTACAAGCTGGGTAGGGCTGGAGGAGGGAAAGTTGCGGTACTGAGGACTCCAGTGGCATGGCTCTCTCTGAGCTATTGTGTTCAGGATATGCAGCAGCAGCAGGGCGGCAGGAAGGTGTTTTCTCACAGAAGAACTATGAAGAACCTCACCTGTTGGAGGTGCTTTCTCACAGAAGAACTATAAAATCCAAGGTCCTGGTCATCTGTGGCTATGGAGGTGTCGCGGTATTGAGTTGTAATAGGAAACTGCAGATCATTGTTGCACCCACTGTTGTGTGTTTGCCTCAAATTCTGTACAAAGTGGGCCAAGTGAGGTGTCCAGAGAAAGCTTATGCCATGCTAATTCTATGTATGCTACTCATATACTTGTATGGGTTTTATAGGGGCTGTCACAGGAGATTAATGAGTTGCTTTCTTGAGATTGATGCGATGGACAGGATTCACCTATTTGTTCTGGATGCTTTGCACTACTCCAGCCCAGTACAGCAGCCCATGACTGGCCCTGCAACCATCTGGAGCCCTGAGATAGTTCAGGAGGAGGCTGGGGCAAGAAGCCCATTGCAATAGAACCCTGGATTATTAGGCAAAGGCTTATGGGTGGAGATAGGAGTCAGCTGGAGCACATCAGCCTGCCAGAGGCCCATGTAGGGCCTATAGAGGGAAAATGAAGACGGGCAACTGAGAACCATGAGAGTAGAAGGCAATTGCTGAGAGAGAACAGTCTGGGCTCTGCTTGGGACACTGACGAGAGAGGGGGACCCGCAATGCAGCCTGATCTGACCCTGGCAGAATGCTGGTTAGATTAAGTTTGGAAGGACCTGGGTTGTGTCACAGGCTATGGCAGGAGGAGCAATCTTTGCTTTATGTCCCTTTCGTGATTTGCTGGTTCCTTTGTAGCTAAAATAATTGCCAGAACCCCAGTTCAACCAAAGAGAACAGCAGTGGTGGGGTGGGGGATTAAAGGGAAACACAGGGCATGCAGGGCAACTTGTGGAGAGCCACATGGCAGAGGCTCAAAAAAGGCCTTGCATGAAACTGTCCTTCAAGGCCTCTCTGATTCGCACAGCCCCTTGCTGTGCTCTCCTGATCACGCTGATGTCCAACTGCTCAAACTCTCTGGTTAGGCACTCTGCCTCAGCCCCCAACCCTGCCAGATAAGTTTCCCTCTTGCTCTTGCACAGATTATGAAACACAACACGCTGCCACCACAAAGGGAATGTGGCATTTGCTGAGGTCCAGATGAGTCAGGATACCCTTGAATCTCCCTTTTAAATGTCCAAAGAGGCATTCCACCACCATTGTGCACCTGCCCAACCTGTTATTGAACTCCTCCTTGCTGGGGTCAGGGATGCCCGTGTAGGGCTTCATGAGCCACAGGAGCAGGGGTAGGCTGGGTACCTCAGGACCACTATTGGCATGTCTACCTCTCCAACTCTGATTGTCCAGATAGGGGGAAAAGTTCTGGCATGTATCTTTTGAGAGAGGCAGGAGTTTTGAAAGAGGCGCCTTTCCCGACCATCCCACACTGATGTCGGTGAAACAGCCCGTGTGATCCATGAGCACCTGCAGCACTATGGAGAAGTACTCTTTGGGATACTCGATATACTCCATGGCAACGTGTTCGGGGGCCAGGACGGGGATGCGCATGCCGTCTATGGTGCCACCACAATTAGGGAAGCCCAATCGTGGCAAAGCATCCACTATGGTGTCCACATTTTCCAGAGTCACAATCCTCCATAGCGGAATGTTATTGATGGCCTTGGCTATTTGTATGACAAGAGCCCTGTATGTAGATTTCTCCACCCTAAACTGATTCCTGACTGACTGGTAGCTGTCTGGCCTTGCAAGTTTCCATAGGGCTATTGCCACAGACTCCTCCATGGTCAGAGCAGGTCTCATTCAGGTTTCTGGCACCTCAGGGCAGGGAAAAGCCATTGGCATGGTTCCAGGAACATGGCCTTGCACATTCAGAAGTTCTGCAGCCACTACTGATCATCCT
The DNA here is from genome assembly GCF_049634645.1 of Pelodiscus sinensis. NCBI lineage: Eukaryota > Metazoa > Chordata > Testudines > Trionychidae > Pelodiscus > Pelodiscus sinensis. The sequence continues at coordinate 26,263,532 of NC_134720.1, read as the reverse complement.
ATGTCTGCGGTCCCACCAGTCAGATAGTCTTGCGGCACCAGAACCAACATTGCACTGTGTCCAGAGGATTGACTGGTGGCTTCTCTAGCATCAAATCCTGGCCTTGCCTGAGCAGTGTCTCCATGCCATGCTGAGTTTCATCCTCATCCTCTTCCTGGTGGAGCAACACGCTCATACTCTTGAAACACAGTTCCACGAGGAGTGCCACAACATACATGAGCATGATGATACTTTACTGAACACCAGGCTCCATGCTTATGGTGCTCTGGCATCCACACGGGCAACCAGGGCACAAAAAGACGGTAGTGGAATGCCTCCCATTTCCCGCTCTTAAGTCGTGCAAAAAGCAAACAAACAATCAAAAAAAACCCCAACAACCCAATTTCCATAAATGGAAGTCAGCTGCAGCGAAAAAATTCCTCACTTTAAGTTGTTTCACTATAAGTCCAAGGTTTTGGAACTTATCTTGGACTTATAGCGAGGACAGTCTGTATTGTGCCAAGTTGATATGGGAGAATTACAGTAGCTAGAAGTGAGATCATATACTTATCATACAACTACAGGGAGAAAAACATATAGTCATGTGACCCATAGTTGCCCACACTCTTCCCCCCACATAAGCAGTTCACTTGACGATGACAGATGAACTTTAAAGATAATTCACAGCACTCCGCCTTAACAGTGTCCTCCACTCTGTAATATAGACAGCTGACTAGAGACAACATGAAGAAAAGAAGAAAGTGCTAATGAAAAGGAGACAGATATGGGTGTGCATCTATATATAGGTGTGATCACACACACCCAGAAGAACTCTTAAAAAAAAAAAAGGAAAAAATGAATGCTGCCTGAAGTCAGCATTAACTTCATTACTTTTCACTCCTACACGTCTGACCCGTATACTTTAGGTAGTCTTCCACAGACACCAACTCATGGAGTGGTTGGCTGCATGTTTCTGAAGAGTCTGAATAAGGGTCATAGAGGGCAGGGACCTTGTATGGAAGCAGAACATCTCTGCTCATCTTGGGGACCTGTTGACTTTTCTGGCATGACAGATGCTCCTGTTATTTCTGTGAGTAGGGGAAAAAACAGGTCCTGTTTCCTCCCTCCATTCCCCCTAAAGGAATTATGCATGGGAAGAATTCATAGAAAACTGCATGGAAGGTCTGAGTCAGTTGCAAAGTTCCTATTGATTTCAATGCTACAGGGTCAGGCCTGGAGTTCTAATCCTCTGTTTGAGTAACTCACAGAAGGGACTGTATGACCCATTGGTTGATATGATCTTTGACGAGTTGTTTTCCACCTTCTATCCTACAGATGTAAGATTCAGTGAAAGAACTTTGACTACATGTTCTTCCATTTCTGTGCCTACCTTGTCCCAATTAAAACATCTAACAGAATAACCAGCTCTTCAGGGCGAGGTCAGTATGTATTCCTGTGCACATATGGATTGTGTTTGGTGCGTGGTGAGTACTTCCAGAATACAAATCTAACATTCGCACAGGATCCCTAGCAAGAACAGCCTCACCAGACAGTAAACGTGCACTGATTCATCACACCTGCTACTGCTTGCCAAGGAGTATAAGCTCAAAGCCATGTCTGGCGTCTCCCATAAAATCATGGTCCCATTGAATTCAAAAGGAATCTTGCCATTGACTTTAGTGGACATTAGGTTGTACATTTTAAGGGGTTTTGGAGCCTCTCAAATCCTCTTAGGCCATCCAAGCCACTACACAGGTTTTAAGATGAAAACAGAATGAATATCTATTCTTAGAAACTAGGTCCTGTGAGCCATAGCCATGTCAATATGTTGCCACAGCAACATCTTCAGATTTTCCAAATGTGCACATCAATACCTATTAATTTCCATAATTTGATTATGAAAGCAGCAACATTATTCTCCAGGGAATGGGAAAAATAAAGAAGTATTTCATGAGTAAACTGCTCTCTTTCCTAAGCATAATGAATTGCATCCTGGAAACTGATTCAATAACAAAACTAAACAAACATATACAGCTCTTTGAGCAGAGAAAATTGATCTGACTGGCAAAAGCCCTAAAAGAAGGTGCCCTAAATTAGTGATCCTGGGGATTTCATTGTTTAAAACTATGTCCCTTCCTACCTTTGGCACAAAATCAGGGCTAACCTTTCACTACACAACTGCATATGCATTATCACCATTATGCACTCCATTGTTGGTCAACCCCCTGCACATGACAAGTTCATCCTCCTGGGAGACTTTAATGCTGGAGTTGGTAGAGATCACAGTGACTGGAGAGGTATGATTGGATGACGTGGAGTGGGAAGGATGAACAACAACATACTCCTCTTCTTGGGTAAATGTCTGCCCATGACTAGCGCCAACTTTAGGCAAAAGGATAAATATAAAATTACATAGATGCACCCATGAGCCAAACAATGGCACTTGATTGACTATATTATCACCTGCCAATTAGAGACTATATTATCACCTGCAAAGTCAGAATTACCAGAGCCATGTGCGGTACAGAACCCTGAACTGATCACAGGAAAAGCAATGCTCAGCCTTCATAGTCCCGTCACAGTGTGAATGCCCCAAGCTCAATGCAACAGCTTTCAACCTAGTAAAGCTCAAGCACAACAACTGTCAGGTGCAGTTTCAGCAGTCATGTGATGACAAGATTTCTTATGCCTGCCAGTCACTGACAACCCAACAGAAAAATGGAACCAGCTCAAACATGTGATTGTTGACACAGCAAAATCAATGCTGGAGCCAAAGAAAAGGGAACACCAGGATTGGTTTGAGAACAAGAGCATTTCCAAATTCCTATGTGACAAGCAGAAAGCATTTGTTGAATGGCAGAATGAACTCACTCCCATCTCAAAAAAGGACAGGTTTAAATATCTGCAGATCAAGGCCCAGTCTGACCTGAGGAGAATTCAGGATGAGTAGGACCAGAGAGAGTTGATCCTTTGTGGACTTCAGAGTTGAAGGATCTAGTAGTGGAAGTACAACTTTCCATCACTACTTGTGCATTACCTTGAACCTCTACCATATTTCTCAGGCTAGACAGCAGTATTTTATAATCACCACTTGGAAATGCTGCGGAGGTGGTGAGGAGGTTGAGAATGGATGCCTGCAGGAGATTAGCCATTAGCATTTAAAGTGGTTTCTGTCCCATGTCCTTGCAATCTGTGCCAGGTTTAGGATAGTAGCTTCAAATAGATGAAACTGAAGTGGTCTTTGGGTGGCTTCTCTGAGCTTACTCAGGAATGGAAGATTTGATACAAGGCTGTAGTTGGCTAATACAGACGCATCCCGGGATGAGTTTCTTCATGGTTGGTCGGGACACAGCCATTAAAATAACAAATAATAATAGTAATTCCCCAAAGGTATGCAGAGACTGGGAATGAAAATAATGCACATGCCTGGAGATCAGAACCTATGGAAATATTTTGAAATGCAAGTAAAAGCCAATCTTGCCCTATTGTCTTACTCTCCAGAAATTTGAGCTTCTCCATTACTCAGTGATTGGCAAGGATGCACAAATTGTCTAAATAAAGACAATTAGTCACCAGCAATCAGCTGCTCAGTTACACATGACTGCAAGGTTGTGGAGAATTTTGTCAAGAATACAGAAGTTCATGAGCCTATGTAAACTATTGCCATATGTGACTGACCCAAGGGAAGTTGTTAGCTATCTATAAGCCTCTGTTTTCACTCTGAATCCTTTAACGGTGCAGCAAAGAGGCATGGAGATGCAGGAAATAAGTGGCTTTCCATGATAAATACGCAGCATTGTCTTTAACTGCTGTTGCATGAGGGGAAGAATGAAGGAAATGTTAATTGTACACAAGAGGAGATGACTCTGAAAGCAACTCATTCAAGCATGTGCAAAATGTTTCCTGTCAGTTTATGATGAGCCTGTTTGAAAACAGATGCTTGATTTTAGAGTTACTTATTTGGCTTCTAAAATATGCAGAAGAATCTTGCCTCTAATTTAGTACATGTCCTGTGCGCTGATTCGTTTTAGAGTCAAATGATTAGCAAAACCGAAAATATAAAAACCTGAATTTCAAAGATGTTGAGCTCCAAGAGCTATCTATGATTTAAATAGGAGTTGTGAGTGCACAGCACTTCCGAAAACTCAGGCCAATTGTTTTCTTCATACCTCTCTCAGTTTGGATAACAATAGACTAGTCACCTTCATATTTGGTGTTCAGTGGTGTAGCCAAGTTGGTCCACTTTCAAGACTAGGCAGAAGATGCCTTTTATTCGATCAACTTCTGTTGGAGGAAGGAGGGGGCAAATTTTCGTACTTCACAGAGATCTTTGTCAGATCAAAGCAGGTCTGTAAAGCTCGAAAGCTTGTCCTTTCCACCAACAGAAATTGATTCAATAAAAGACATTGCTTCATTTAACTTGTCTCTCATTTTGGTGTTTTTTGGTCAGTTTTACTTTCAGGGTTTCATGCAACAGCACAATGTTCCAATGCCTACTCTGAAAGGGTATGTCTACAGTACAGCATTATTTTGAAATAGCTTATTTTGAAATAACACATCTACACAAAAAATGCATTTCGAAATAGCGTTTTGCTATTTTGAAATAGCTTGTCTATATTGAGTGGACACTGAATCGCATTTAAGGCCGGCTGGAACCAGGCCCGGCAGGGCATCAGGTCAGAAGTTACTTCATGTGACTGCTGCCTGAGGCTATCTGAGGCCTGTGCTTAAAGGGAGCCCTCCTGGACAGCCGGTTCTCAGCTTTCCCTGCTTGCTTGCCTACCTCGATGAGGGACAGCAAAGCATTTTGTGTCTGCGTGCTCTGGATGCCCTCACTCAGGACACCACAGCACCCTGCAACATGGAGCCAGAGCTGCCCCTGGGCACTCTGGTGCTTCTCATGGACACGTTGCTGTGAGCCTGGCTGCACTTTCTGCAGGCTGCCATCCGGGAGGTCCATTGGGGGGCTGTCAGTATCCAGGAGGCCCTGCAGGAGAGCTTCCACCCTGAGGAGCACTAACAGTCTCCCTGGTCTGCCCCACTGGAGGATTGTGCCTCATTCCTCCCTCACGTCCTGCCACATACCCCGCCCCCCCCCCCCCCCCAGTGCCCCTTCCTAATGTAAAATAAAATACACGTTTTTTCATTTAACAAAACTGGGTGGCGGCGGAGAATGAAACTCTGGTGAGACTGGGGAAAGGAAGCAGGAGATGGGAGGAGAGAGAGTGGGAGAGGGGAGGGGGAAATCAGGGAGGGTACATCTACACTACAACGTTAATTCGAACTAACTTAGTTTGAATTAGTTAATTCGAACTAAGCTAATTCGAACTAATGCATCTAGAACTAAAAACTAGTTCGAATTAGCGTTTTGCTAAACCGCAAGGAGGTTTAACAGGTAGTTTAATTTAGGGGCTTTAATTCGAACTACTGGGTCCCTGCCACGTGTAGACGTGGACAGTTAGTCCAGACTTGTAAATTTCAAAAATGGCAACCGGCCGGGAAGATGCAAATCAAGCGCGGGATATTTAAATCCTGGGCTTGATTTGCAACTTCGAATGCCTACATTAGCCTCCCTAGTTCAAACTAGGGGGCTAGTGTAGACATACTCAGAGAGACAGAGCAAGAGACTGGAGACTCAGGAGAGATGACCAATGTGGAGGAGAGACCTGAAAATCCCATCTTATGACAGGTTAATTGGCTAGTTTCAAAATAAGTGTCTACACAGCACTTATTTTGAAATAGCTATTTCGAATTTGGTGTTATTTCTCGTAGAATGAGGAATAAGCACTCTGAATTTATTTCAAAATAGCAGTTTAACTGTGTAGACGCTAGGAAAGTTATTTCGAAATAAGGGCTGTTATTTCAAAATAACTTTGCTGTGTAGACATACCCTAAGGAAGTATTCTGATATTCATCTAAAACTATGACTTGTAAGTGTTTTTAAAGGTTAATTTAAAAAACTTAAATATGAGGTAATTGTTTTAATATAATTTGAAGGCGAACCATCACAAAGAAATTCTTGTGCTATTTAAGATATTACCAAAATAGCTTATGGTTTGAAAGTCATCCTTCACAATAACTTTCTTCCTGGAGAAGGCATGCTAGCAACCACAAGGACAGCTTAGAAACTTACATCTTACTTGAAATCCAGTAGCTTCCAGTAATTACTCTTGCCCCCCAAAAAACTAAGTCTTTGAAAACAATAACAAAATGAACCTATAGCAAGTATCACCTAAAATTATGCCAATAGTCACACAGAGCCATGTATTAACTACTTCTCTTTGAAGGCAATAGCAAAAATTCTATGCAGTAGGAGCAGGATGGAATCCACAAAGTTAAAATTTCATTTTGATTATATGCAATTAGAACAAATAGCCTGTTTTAAATATTTTTTAGCTTTAGGGTCGCTGTTTTACTACATACATGTAGCACTGTATTTCACTTTGTTTTTTATTTTAAAAGCACAAATGAAAATTAAGGGTCCAACTTTCTTGTGCACCCAAAATTCCTATTGACTCTCATGGAAAGAATTCAGGGTCAAGTTCCAAAACAGTTGTTAAAAACCTCTCTCTGTAACATGCAATAATCAGAGAGCAGGCATACTAGCATGAGATCTTTGCTGCTTCCTGGCCTCTTTGAAAACTAAGCTTCTGGCACTGAATTACAACCCAAGGACAAATTTCATAAATACAGCTGAGTTGATTCCAAGGGCACATGCTACTGGAATTAAACTGCTACTTTTTATATCTACACAGCCATGATAGGTTTCTCTTTTAACTCTGTTTTTATGTGTCATTTTGTCCAATGTGCTTTTATAGTAGTCAGCTCTTGGCTTCTTTTAAATACAAACCTTGAAATTTGCAGTGTTGAAAGCAAGGTCCTGATTTTGCAGACTTCACATACTTGAATGAGAACTGAAGGTCAGGTTCCGAGTTAGAAAGCAAATTCTCCATACCGAGAGCAAATCCATGGGGATGAAGAGAAAATTCTCTCCAGACCACAGTGAGCAGCACTGGAGTGCTTGGCTTGACCTCTGCCACCTTAGTAGTACCCCACCTCTCCCTGAGGATGAAGGATCTAATCCAGGGCCATACACAGGTGCTATTTTGTTAACATGGACTGCAAGGGTGTAAATGCACCTCCATGGCCCCCCAAGTAAGCAGGAATCAGTCCCAGCCTTCCCCCAGCCAGAGAATGGGGGAGGGAGGCTCAGGCAGCATGCTGGTCCTGCCTTCCCCGGGCTGGGTAGGATTGTGCTTGCTTAAGGGACTATGGAGGGGGTGCTTTCGCCCCCCAGCCCCATATGGGCCTGTAATCTTCCATCCAATAGTAACTCCCTGTGCCTATCCCAGCCAGTTCCCTGGATGGCCTTGCAAAAACCACTGGCAGAGCTAGTTTCCCATACCCTATAAAGCCTTTCCCAATTATCACATCCTCTGGCAAAATGAAAGTTTCTCTGTTGGAAGAGGAAAGTTTTCCCATTAAAATACAGAGCTAATCCTACAGTCCCAAGTGAAAAGTCAAAAAGACGAATCGTGTGAGCAAGAGTTTGCCCAGGACAGACCCAAAGTTGATCAAATTGACTGTTACATCATAAATTACCTAATCTCTTGGCCTGTGTAGTTTTTGGAAACTACAGTTTGAGCTGCGGAGGGGGCAGAGACACCCTCTTTGAATATCTCCCACCCAAAAGCTACAACAAAGCACCCTATCCTCTACTGCAGAAGTTTAACTGTTCTACCAGAACCATTTTTCCCTCTTGAAAAGATATCACAGGCACTTTCTAATGCAGAGCTACTCAACACGCGGCCTGTGGGCTGTATGTAGCCCGCAGCCTGTTTGTTTGCAGCCTGCGGTGTGGTTTGCATTTACACAGGGCTCAACACGCGGCCCATGGGTGGGATCCTTTCAACATGGCCTCCACTGGGAACACGCTCCACATTGGTGAGACCTCTCCCAGGTTGGGTGAGCACTGAAAGATGAAAGCAGATGGGCTGGTTGGAACAGACGGGTACAGGGTGTCGGCATTTCTAGACCCCAGGGAAGAGGTGCCGGGAGTGCCAAGGTTTTGTGGGAAATTCTGATTGCGTAGCCTTGTGGGCAGAGCCTGAGAGGTGCTGACTAGCTCAAACTGGCCACGTTTGGGTGTGGCGCCACGGCTAAAGGTTTAATTTTTGTAGTCATGCCTGTCAGTGTGAAAGAAGCTATTTGCATATATTTGCATGTATATGCAACCACACTTAAGTTGCGGCCCTCAGCATGTGCTGTATCATTGTGGCCCCCGAGGCTGCTAAAGTTGAGTAGCCCTGTTCTAATGAGAGATTGCTAGATATGTGGAAACTTGTTTCTTCCTGCCACTTACAAATAGTAATCAGTGAGAGTTCTACTCTGGAGTGTGAAGTGGGCGCAGAGGTGAATCCATCCCCTGAGTTGTCTGTAGAGCATTTTGTTTAAAAGTATGTTGTTGTTGTTTGTCTCTCGGGAGCCGAGGAAGACATGTTGTGCATTTCATTTGTGGAGACGCATGTGGCTCCAGAGCCCAAAGGTTGAAGCACACATACAGCTACAAATAGGGCATGGGACGCCGGTTGTCAGGACAGGAGAGAACACAGCTCTATGTCGTCTTTCATGTGCAGATGCGAGGCGTTGGCGGCGGTCGTCCTCAAACTTTGTCACTGCTTTTCTCGTAAGGGAATGCCAGTTAGTCCTATCTGCAGCAGCTAGTTCAAATTATTGAGGTTGAAGGCCTGTCCACTGCAAGTTGGCCTTCAGGTTATCCTTGTACCTCTTCCTCGGGCACCCCTGTTTGCAGCTACCACATACCAACTCCCCGTAGAACAGCTGCCTCGGGATCCTGCTTTCGTCCATGCGGAGAACATGGCCAGACCATCAAAGCTGGATCTGGAAGATCTTGGCTTCGATGCTTGTGGAACTAGTTTTATCAAGCACTTCTTGATTAGTAATTCGGTCTTGCCAGCGTACTCACATGATTGATCGTAGGGAGCGCATGTGGAACTGCTCCATCCGCTTGATGTGCCTACGGGTACAGGGTCCATGTTTCACAGCCATACAGGAGAGAAGTGAGGACCACGGCATTATATACCTTGAGTTTAGTTGACAGGTGAATATCTTTGTGCTGAAGAACTTTAATATTCAATCTTCCAAGTGCCTGACTGGCTTTCTGGATCCTCGCTGTAATCTCTTTGTCAAGGGATCCATCACTTGATGTTGTGCTGCCCAGGTACTTAAAGCTGTCCACTACCTTCAGTTGTGTACCATCAATAGTGATACATGGCTGTGGAGGAGCACTGTTTGGTGCACGCTGGAAGAGGACTTCTGTCTTTCCGAGGCTAATTGTTAGATGCTTCAGAGAATCTGTCAGTGATGGTCTGCAGGTGGTCCTCTTGGTGTGCCATAAGGGCTCAGTCATCAGCAAACAGCACTTCGGTGATAAGCCTCGCCAGTGTCTTGGTCTTTGCAGTAAGACGTCTCAAATCAAACAGTGAACCATCCAAACGGTATCTGATGTAAAAGTATGTAAATGTGCTTCATAGAATCATAGAATCATAGGACTGGAAGGGACCTCGAGAGGTCATCGAGTCCAGCCCCCACCCTCAAGGCAGGACCAAGCTCCGTCTACACCATCCCTGACAGATGTCTATCTAACCTGTTCTTAAATATCTCCAGAGAGGGAGATTCCACCACCTCCCTTGGCAATTTATTCCAATATTTGACCACCCTGACAGTTAGGAATTTTTTCCTAATGTCCAATCTAAACCTCCCCTGCTGCACTTTAAGCCCATTACTCCTTGTCCTGTCCTCAGTAACCAAGAGGAACAAATTTTCTCCTTCCTCTTTGTGACACCCTTTTAGATATTTGAAAACCGCTATCATGTCCCCCCTTAATCTTCTTTTTTCCAAACTAAACAAGCCCAGTTCATGAAGCCTGGCTTCATAGGTCATGTTCTCTAGACCTTTAATCATTCTTGTCGCTCTTCTCTGTACCCTTTCCAATTTCTCCAAACATGCTAGCCCAGAGCTGCCACCCAGCTGCCTGCTGAGTGCTGCTACCCGGGTTGTGGCTGCTCTAAGGCTGCCGTGCTGGGCTCTACACGGCAAAGCACTCTTCTGTGTCCAGGAAAAGACCCCACCCCTGCCCAACACTTGCTGGCTGAGAGGCAGGGCAGGACACACCTCTCCATCAGTCGTGGCGGGAGTGGTGTATCTTGGCCCCCAGAGCTGCCCTGGCCCAGCAACAGGCCGCAGACCTTAACCTCAGCATCTAAATTAGTAACTGAAAGTTTTGCAAATGCCACATTTATTCATTCTCACTGGTGTCATTTTCTCATAGTCCTCTATCAATGAGAGCAGCATTGTAACAGTCTTGTGGCACTCCTAATTTTTCGGTGTGATGATAATGCAGATAATCATAAGGATCCCAAGGCACTTTGCAAACTGTAGACATGGATCACTGGTAAGGGTGAAATGCAGCAGTGGCTTAAGGCAACAAATGCAAAATACCTTTTTAATGGAAACTGCAGGTTTAACGTTAGGGCTACTTGAAAATTTTCTGTTAATGATGCTTACTTGGAAAAATGGGGTTTTGACTAAATGAAATTTTCAACAGAAAATGTCTTTGCATTCTATGGAAAATTTAGTCTTTCTGGCAATAAACTGAGAAATCAAAAAGGGAGGGGAAAAATATCTTTTTCATTTAACACATCCTTCCTTTTGTGAAAAATGTCATGTAAGTTTTAATGATCTTAAGAGGTAAGAAACTCCATTTTATATTTCAGTGTTTTTCAACCAGTGGTACAAGTACCCTTAGGGGTACTCGAGAGAAGTCGGGGGGGGGGGGGTACATCAACACAACTGAAATTTGGAGAAAACTGAATTTTTGTTTTAGGTTTTACAGCATTTTATTATTTTTGTACTTTTTACACCCAAAAATTTAATTGCCTGCCCAGCTACGATTAAGTTGTTTAAACAAATGTGTGCAATGGTAGAAAAAAAATTGTGTGTTTGAAAACTGTAGGTACTGGGGAGTACTTATAAAAAAAATTTCAAAAGGGATACTTTATAAAAGAAGGTTGAGAAACAGTTATAGTTCTACCGAATGCACACCAGTAACCTAGTGCCCCATAATCCCAGAATAGGGAATTGGCTCAGTATTGATTTCACTAAGCAAAGATTGCAACTGATTGATTAAAATGAGGAAGAATGGCTCTTGTGCAAAAGGGGGTTTTTGCATAAAAAGGAGCCGTCTACACAGCATTGCTTTGCGCTAAAACCTCTTACGCAAAAGGGATCATAGGAGGAAATGCAAATGAGAGTGCGACATATGCAAATGAGCATTCAATTTGCATTTCCTCTTGCGGAAGAGGATCGTAGTCTAGACGCAGCCTTAGTTCAAGAGGAGTTGCAACTGTGGAGCAACTTTGAAACATCAGATAATATGTTGCCAACACTATTTCGTATCCCAGATGCATGTTCCTAGGAGATCTCCCATCCATCTTCTAAATCTTCTGAGCTTTTGCAAACCAGCAGGACCACTGCACAAGGTAGCACGGCAGCAGATCAATGGGTTGCTGACTTGCATTCTGTGCAAAAAATGAGAAGCAAGTTTACCCTCTCCATTACAGACAGTGAGGCATTCAGTTTTCTGTTGAGTGGATATCAGTACCCAGATGGCAGATAAGGCATGAAAAATGAGTGTGTAACTGGTGACATTTTGGGGTTTTAGCAGCAGCCTATGAGAAGACTCAATAATTCGTTCCCTATTCCATTGGGTTCAATTGTGTCAGTATTTTGATTTATAGCCAGGTTAAATAACTAGGTTTTTAAATGTTTAATCCCTTTTAATTTCATCCTAAATCAGTCCAAATTGTGTCCAGTTTAATAACTCTATAAATGGCTTTGCAGGCTGCTTTTTAGCCTTATGGGAATAAACTGTACTTCTAACTTCTCTGTGAGTATGTCTACACTAGCCCCCTAGTTCGAACTAGGGAGGCTAATGTAAGCATTCAAAGTTGCAAATCAAGCCTGGGATTTAAATATCCCGTGCTTGATTTGCATCTTCCCGGCCGGTCGCCATTTTTGAAATTTACAAGTCCAGACTAACTGCCCGCGTCTACACACAGCAGGGACCCGGTATTTTGAATTAAAGCCCCTAAATTGAATTACCTGTTAGACTTCCTTGCAATTTCGAATGCCTATATTAGCCTCCCTCGTTCGAACTAGGGGGCTAGTGTAGACATACTCAGAGAGACAGAGTGAGAGACTGGAGACTCAGGAGAGATGACCAATGTGGAGGAGAGACCTGAAAATCCCATCTTATGACAGGTTAATTGGCTAGTTTCAAAATAAGTGTCTACACAGCACTTATTTTGAAATAGCTATTTCGAATTTGGTGTTATTTCTCGTAGAATGAGGAATAAGCACTCTGAATTTATTTCAAAATAGCAGTTTAACTGTGTAGACGCTAGGAAAGTTATTTCGAAATAAGGGCTGTTATTTCAAAATAACTTTGCTGTGTAGACATACCCTAAGGAAGTATTCTGATATTCATCTAAAACTATGACTTGTAAGTGTTTTTTAAAGGTTAATTTAAAAAACTTAAATATGAGGTAATTGTTTTAATATAAGTTGAAGGCGAACAATCACAAAGAAATTCTTGTGCTATTTAAGATATTACCAAAATAGCTTATGGTTTGAAAGTCATCCTTCACAATAACTTTCTTCCTGGAGAAGGCATGCTAGCAACCACAAGGACAGCTTAGAAACTTACATCTTACTTGAAATCCAGTAGCTTCCAGTAATTACTCTTGCCCCCCAAAAAACTAAGTCTTTGAAAACAATAACAAAATGAACCTATAGCAAGTATCACCTAAAATTATGCGGCGCATGGGGGGGGGAGAAAGCGCTAGCGCCGGCCCCGGGCGCGCGGCGCTTGGGGGAGGGGGGGAGAGAGCGCCAGCGCCGGCCCCGGACGCGCGGCGCTTGAGGGGAGAGCGCCGGCCCCCGGAATGTGGCTATGGGGGGGGCCCCGCCCTCCCGGGCACCCGGCGGGCGAACGGCCACGCCCCCTGGTGCCCGGCAACCCCAAATGGTTGGGGACCACTGGTTTAGTTGCTCATCAAAGGCATCATAGAAGATGAGATCCATCGATCGACGGCTCAGTCCAAGAAAGAAAGATGTTCAAAACCAAATTTCTACAATTTTACATTGTACATTTGATAAATATTATTTGTTATAATAAATATCATACAAGGAGTTCAAAATACCAGTCAGTATTACAGTTTTAGGGCTATATTTCCACTCATGAGTCCCATGCAGAAATTTTGGTACTGCGAAGGGGTGTAGCAGGTCCTTGGAAGCCCCTGTTGGAGGCCTTGTGGTCCTATTACATCCTTCCCCAACATAGGCACTATGAAAGTAGGTTGTCTAGACTGCCTAGAAAGGAGTTATCCTGGTGACCCTAGAAATGAAAGGCTTTATATAGTCTGCTGCCTATTCTGTAAACTAGTCAGTCCATCTGAGTAAATTCTTAAACTCGGAAATTAAAAGCAGTTGCACAAAGGAGTAGATAATGGTAGAGAAAATCCAACTGAAAACATCTTGGTTGGTGTGGTTTATCATGGATTTGAAATAGGAATGAGAAATTAATTCAGATCAGTGAGAATTCAGTTGTGGACCCAGGTAATTAAGTATTCTCTTCAGTGTAAACACCCCCATACCATGACAGGCAGCAGATTTCCCTGTTTAGGAAGCACTGCACTAGAATTTGATTCTGGAGCAGTTTGAGACTTTCATTTAGCTGATATGCATGATGCAGAAGAAATCTGACAGCTCTTATGAGATTCATTCTGAGTCTGATCCAGCAGTCCTCTGCGATATTTCAGAGTGCAGTCCAGACCAATGAGGGCTTCCCCTGCAACCTTGGGTACCTTGCAGTGTATCACCATTGTGTCTTCCAACTTAAGTTGCTCATAATATGCCTGCAACATGTAGGTCACACTCTTAGTATCTGTGTAAAGCCATAGCCTTAGTCTAGCAGCTCTGACCTCAGCAGCTTGTCAACATCAGTCATGCTCTGGCTCTCAGCAGCCTAGGTTATTCTATGCAGGGTGATCCTAATATACTCTTGGTCCCCAGTTTTTCCCCAAAACTCATTGTCTGCATTGTCCAGTGTTCTTTGCACAACACTGGATTAGTTGTGATTAAAGAATAAAACAAGTCTGTATAACTATAGAGATTGTAAATTAACACAAATAATGAGGCATTCAGGTCAGAAATGGTTACAAGAAAAATACAGATGAACTGCTTCCTAACTTAACAAATTCGACTTCAAAATGAAGTCCTTAACCAGATGTTCCATTAATATTGCTGACCAGACTTTCAAGCCAGGGTCTGCTCCCAATGTCCAATGACTGTTTTCTTTCTTTCTCCTGGGTAAAAGTGAGATGGACAAAGGAAGAGAAATTGGGGGCATGTTTGCCCCTCACTTTTACAGTTCAATCCCTCCTTAAAATGCATTTTCTTGAGTAAAGTTCTTTCCAGCTGACAGCAAGGAGGCAGAGTCTGGCAGGAGAAAAAGTGTTAAGCTGTTGCTTTTCCCCTTTGCCTGCTAAGATTTAGATAATAATTTCTTGCCTTTCCTCCTTCCATGCCAAAAATGGCCACCTGACAAGTGATAGCCCATCAGTTTTGATACCAGGTAGAGGCACTTGTTCTTTGTCTTTGAGAAACAGGTTTACCCATTTCCCAGTCTTGTCTGGTAAACACACTTGGCTGTGTCTAGACTGGCAAGTTTTTCCGCAAAATCATTTGATTTTGCGGAAAACCTTCCCAGCTGTCTACACTGGCTGTTTGAATTTCTGCAAGAACACTGACGATCTCATGTAAGATCATCAGTGTTCGTGCGGAAATATTGTGCTGCTCCCGTTTGGGCAAAAGCCCTCTTGCGCAAATGATTTGCACAAGAGGGCCAGTGTAAACAGCACAGTACTGTTTTGCGCAAAAAAGCCCTGATGGCTAAAATGGCGATCGGGGCTTTTTTGCGCAAAACCGTGTCTAGACTGGCCACGGACGCTTTTCCGCAAAAAGTGCTTTTGCGGAAAAGCGTCCTGCCAATCTAGACACAATTTTCCGAAAATGCTTTTAACGGAAAACTTTTCCATTAAAAGCATTTCTGGAAAATCATGCCAGTGTAGACGTAGCCACTTCAGTCCTGATTTCAGATTGTGGTCGTAGTTTTCCACATAACATTGCATATATTTCACCACAGTGTTATTGATGAGCAAGTGATTAGCTTTCAATTATATCTTTTTGTACAAAGATTATTACAGTAGTGTGTAGGGTGTGAATACAGAATGCCTTCTATCACAACTCCTTTAGACAAGTAGTCTCACTGGAATCAATGGAATGACTTCCCTGAATAAGGATTACTTGCCTGAGTAAAGATTGCAAGATCTTACTCATAACTAATAAAAGCCAAGGTTGATGAAGCAGTGAGCATTTAAAAATCTGTTAGTTAAAAAGTTAATTTGGGAGAGGGTTCTCTTTGAAAAATCCCATTTTAGGCCTTGGTTTACAAGGCCAAACAACTACCTAAGCATTGTCGTTCCAAAAGTCACCCTTATTCAGTCATACCTTAAAATAGGATAAGTAGCACAAGGCAAAGCACTAAAAGTCCTGAATTGCTGCCAGTCGACAGGCAGCTGGGTGGAACTGTCTCACTTTGCTTCTAACAGGTTTGCTCATAAAAGGACAAACGTAAATGTGATTCAGAAACATGCCTAGCTGAGTTGTAATAAAGCCTAATGGGAACTTCACCTGTGATCTAAACATATCAAATCAGTATATCAAATGCAAGTGAAAAAAATCTATATTAGCTCCATGTATAATATACGTAGCCTATAGCCACACACCTCACTTTCACTGGGACTAATACATTCATATCGCCCTTTGTGACATTGCGAAGAGAAGCTAATGTTATCAATTCTGTTTGTCAAAATGAAATTAAATTATATAAAATTTAAAAGTTGCCCCACTAACATGATAATAGTATTGGAGACAAAATTTAGTAGAGTTTAAAAAAATCCAAACACTCCTGCTAACATTATATTGAGTCTATTAATAATGCCTCATATTGTTTTATTGTCACAGTAGTTGAGCTGCATACACATCTGAAAGTCCTACAGGATATGCCGGTTGAAATCTCCCTTGCCAATAAGTTTCAGTGAAACTATATCTCAGACCTGTATCACTAGAATGTCATTTGATATTTCACACCCTGTATCAGTTGTAGTAATCTGTGCCATATACATGTGCCAACTTCGGAAGAAGTATCAAGCATGTGAACTAATGACCTTTGGTTTCAAAGTACAAGTCTTTAGCAGGAAACTAAAGCAGCAGCTCCATTAGTACAACTACAGTGGAAGAGGGAACTGTTAAATATGATCAAGGCTCTTTAATTCCAGTAGAGCACAGTACTACAGGCAGTCCCCGGGTTACGTACAAGATAGGGACTGTAGGTTTGTTCTTAAGTTGAATCTGTATGTAAGTCGGAACTGGCATCCAGATTCAGCCGCTGCTGAAACTGATCAGTTTCAACAGCGGCTGAATCTGGACGCCAGTTCTGACTTACAGACAGATTCAACTTAATAACCCCAGGCATCCCCAAGTCAGCTGCTGCTGAAACTGATCAGCGGCTGATTCCAGGAAGCCCGGGGCAGGGACTTCCTGTAGTCAGCCACTGGTCAGTTTCAGCAGCGGCTGACTTGGGGACGCCTGGGGCAGAGCAGCTGGGGTGCTGCTGGGTTGGTCCAGTAGCGCCGCCGCTCCTCGGCGCTACTAGACCAACCCAGCAGCACCCAAGCTGCTCTGCCCCAGGCGTCCTGATTCAGCCTCTGCTGAAACTGACCAGCAGTGGCTGAATCAGGACGCCTGGGGCAGAGCAGCTGGGGTGCTGCCCGGTTGGTCCAGTAGCGCCCAGAGCGGTGCTACGGGACCAACTGGCAGCGCCCCAGCTGCTGTACCACAGGTGTCTGGAGCAAAGCCGCGGAGCACGGGGGCAGCAGGACAGCCTAGACGCGCCATGGCTGTCCTGCTGCCCTTGGGCTCCGTGGTTTTGCTCTGCTTTGCCCCCCTGTCCCCCTGGTCTGCAGACCAGGGGGACGGGGGGAGGGAGGGGCAAAGCAGAGCAAAGCCGCGGAGCGCGCGGTCAGCTGACAGCCCAGACGCGTCTGGGCTGTCAGCTGGCCGCTGCTCCGCAGCTTGGCTCTGCTTTGCCCCCCCCCCCGTCCCCCTGGTCTGCAGACCAGGGGGACAGGGGGGTGCGGGGGGGGGGGCAAAGCAGAGCAAAGCAGAGCCAAGCCGCGGAGCACGTGGGCAGCGGACAACCCTGTCCGCTGCCCGCGTGTTCCGCCGCTTTGCTTCTTCTCCCTGGTCTGCTGGAGACCAGGGAGAGGAAGGGCCCCGTTCGTAACTGCGGATCCGACATAAGTCGGATCCGCGTAACTCGGGAACTGCCTGTATGAAGATACAAATCAGGACACACTCTGCCCTGCCTCCTGCCTAGTTACAATTGATCTTGGAGGTCCCCCTTGAAACTTAAAGCAGATATCTGGTTTTAAAGTGGTTTCTTAGGAATGTTGTTTTTCCATTGCCCTGGATGGAATTTCATTAGTCCATCACAACATTTTAGTGGACAAAAGCTTATTTTAAATATCAAATCTGTTGTGTCCCCTTGCCAGCAGCACAATTCACCTCAAACCTGACTCAAAAGCACCTTTTTTTTGTGATCATGGCACCTATTTTATTCAGTCCACAAATGTTTGTTCTTTACTCAACCAGCCTTCTATGGATGACTGTCAAGTGGTCTGCAGGTCTACTAGCCCCCTGCAGACTATAGTTTGGGAACGACAAGACTATTGGATAGTTGGGAAAGAGAGGCAGGGTTTTGTGAATCAGCACGGCAAGAACACTGTGGAGTGTGAAATTGGAGAAACACAAGATATCCTGGTGGAGGTTTCCTATAGCTGGGGGAGCTGGGGAAAGACTATTGCATTGTTGTGGGAGGAGAAGGAGGTCCAGAGAGAGATGACATACTCAATGAACATGAAGCCTGAATGCCTCCAATGTTGAGATGTTCAGAAGGGTCAGGCCCATGCAAATCTCTGAGAGTACGTTCCATGGCAAAGTGTGGTTGGGGGAGCAGAACTAAGTAATCCATAGTCGAGGGAAAGATCCCCCCACATCCTTGAATCAGTATTAAGCTCAGAGGAATCCTGTGGCTGACACTTGTGGGAACTGATTGTTTCCTAAGGACAGTGTGCAAACTGTACTGGGTTACAGGCCCAAAGGTATGAAAAGCCACGGCTGCTGCAGCAAGAAGGTCAGATTCTCCCCCTCTTCCCAGGATCTGATTTCTTTCTCACAGAAGTGGGGAAGGATCAGAAAGAGTCCAGCAGGGCAGCTCCTTTCCCTTTTCCTCCATCCCTCTTCTGAGAAATGGGCTGTCTCCTCTGCTCTTCCAGACCACATATTGCAGGGGGTGGGGAGGAGGAGATCTTGCTGCAGGGCCTTCTCCCCAGAGATGGGGTTGAAGAACACTGGCTGTGCAGGAAGAGCAGAGGTGAAGCTGTGGGGGAAATAACTGATGTGGGGGCAGAATTGGGGGCTAAGGATGGGGGGAGGAGCTGAACTGGTGGAAGATAGAAGACTGACTTTGTACCGCATCCCTACATACCAGTCTCATGATTTACTGGCTACGTGGCATATTGAAAGACTAGTTGTTTCCTCTTTGTGCACACCACCAGTGCCACTCTGTTCTTATCTCCATTAACTTCTTTCCTTCAAGGTTGGCTGTTCCATCACAAAAGAACTGTTGCAGTGCTAGGAAGGGAATGGCATAAACTTGCTTCTGATTATGGCAGCTGGGGTAGTTTCTGTGACTATCACTAGCTCTTTACCATCTTCAAAGTGCTTTACAGCCATTAACTAACTAATCTCTATGACAACATGTCTAAGCAAATGTTATCCCCATTTTACAGATGAGAGAAAAGAACCAGAGGTGAATTTAACCCTGAAAAGTGAATATGTAAAATGGTTGCTTCTTACTGAACAGCCTTGCACCTTTTGTGTGTTCAGAGTCACATATAGTTACCTTTGTGAGAAAAATGTCTTTACTGTTTACTCCCATTAGCCCTGTAAAGTCAGTACAGCTATGGGAACTTGAGATGCAAATTCTATTCCATCTTGTGACTCATCAACAAAAGTGTTTGCTAAGCCCCAATCAGTTGTGCAAGTAACACTGAGGGCTTACTCTGAAGGCAGTGAGTTTGCTCCTGTGAACTAATTTGGCCTGCAGAGCCCTTTCTACTAATGTATGGAACATAGAAAGAATATAGCTTGAATCTGAGTCCTGGCTGAGTTTGCAGAGCTGGCAGTTAGAAAATAAATCTTGTTGCTTGTAAACCAAGCTATAGTGAGGTGACTGCCCCCAGTCTGGCCAGAAGGGGTTAAAGACCCTGGCGGGAGTCTGTGCAGACCCTGGGCCCATCAGGATGCAGGACTGGTTTCCAGGAAGAGGCACTCTAGCCAAAGCAGTGGTGGGCAGGCTGTAGGGAGTGGGAGGGAGGAACTGAGAAAGCACAGAGCGAGGATGAGCGAGACACTGGCCAGAAGGGGGCACCCTGCTTAGGACTGAGCTAATTCCCAGAGTGGCCTGCAGGGGACACTGTGGTGGTGAGTCACAACCGAGCTACACAAGCATATTTGAAATGGCAATTGTGAGAGATGAAAAAATATGGGGTCCCACCATGCTGCTTTAATAGAACCACTTCTCAAAGTAGAGCTGCAGTTTAAGTAATTTGGTTAAGGCAACAGATGGAGTAGGTGTCAGAACCAAGATTGGAACGATGAGGCTCCTGCTCCCCTTCTCTAACCACTAGCTGCAACTCCCTTCAGTGACTAGTCTGATTGTAATTTTGCTATTTTTCATTTTTCTCAAAGCCTTGTTTGACCAGGTTGTACTTCATAGCTTTAGCCGCTCTTACAAGCATGGGGAAGCTCAAATACAATTGTGTTTGTATTATAGTGCCTAGGTGCCAGTCATGGACTAGTACCCCATCGTGCTAGGTGCCGGACGAACACAGAACAAAAAAACAGTCTCTGCCTCAAAAAATCTTACAATCTTCCAAGTGTAAAGTGGGACAACAGACGAATCCCAGTGGGGAGGAACAAGAGACCAGTGACACCTGGTTGGTCAATAGGATAAGCTGTGGTCTCTGCACACCAGCAGTCTAACTATTGTCAGGGCCGGTTACTGTAGAAATATCTTCAGTAAATAGATAGAAATAGACAGATGTAAATGGATTCCATACTCTGTGTAACAGACAAAAGTAATATTTCTATTACCACTGAACCAAATATCTCTATTTATTTACATTCTAATCTTTAACAATCTCTGGAAGCTGCAATTCTAATTTTTCTAACTATTCATATCCAGGACAGGCAACAGGAGTGACTAAAGTACTGGGAAGAATGAGGGATTCTTTTCATGTGTGGAACGCTGTCTTTTATTCTTCAGCTGCATTCCTGTTGCATCAAACTTAGCAATTGCTCATCAGGAAAAAGTCTAGATCAAAAATAAGCCTCGAAACTGAATTACTTGTGAAAAGCAAAGAGCATGCTGCAGAGCAGTATGAGAAAAGATTGAATTTCCACTATGTACATTGTAACTGTGAAAGTACAAAAGACTGTTGCTTTCTCCTGGTGTTCTTCAATGCATGTTTGAAGATCATGGATTTGTACTCTAGAGCAAAGAATCAACTTCCTACTTGATTCATAGAAAACAAACCTCCGGGCCCACCATGACGTAAAAACTGTGTTCCTAGTAAGTCCCTAATCTTTGCCTATTGTCCCATTGTGTGGGAAATCCAGAAAAGAAGTTGATTACAGACACAGATGCCATATAATTGATGATCTACAAGCCAAATTTTCAAGAGATATTTGAGCATACTAATCTAGCCAGCTGGATTACATGGTAAATTATATAATATGGTTTCAAAACACTGTATTTTAAAGAACAATATTCAAAATATAGCACAGCACATATTACCAAATGCTAGAAATGTTTCTGAATATTACATTTTACTGTCGTATAGCCATTTAAATTTCTTTTGTCAGAATAACATTGTAATGTATTGTGTCTTTATGTGGGAAAAAAAGATACTATACACTGAGCTATTCACTGAGACATCAGTTGTCAAATGTTTACATTAAAATACAAAGTTCTGAGATGCCATTTTTAATTAAATGGCCTTCCTAAGAATAGTTAAGTTTAATTTATATAAATGATGTTGTATCACTTTACCAATTATATCTCCTCCATTTTCCTCAGAACTTCTTGGACATACTTTTTACCAGGGCTATATGTTAACATCAGACAGCAATTGCCATGTATACATTGTGCCTATTGGTTTTTTAAATTCCTGAGTTACATAGTGATCAAATGGAAACTGATTAATAGGGTGAAAACACACAGTAAAGCACATAGATGCAAAAGAGTTTAAGGTGATGTCTATGAGTGAATTGAAAAGCTTTAAGGGCTATATGCCAAATTAGGCTCTGTGCATCTCCAAGGGCTGTCAATGACAGTAACACATGCCGCGCTAGATTTATGTGCACACCTGGAATGGTTCTACATTTAGACCATGAATCATGACCTTGCAGATACTTGATAACAATACCCAGGACTGCTCATTCACAGATCTCAAAGGCTGTATCTACATCCGCAAGATTTTGCGCAAAAGCAGCTGCTTTTGCACACAATCTTGCCGCCTGTCTACACTGGCCACGAGTATTGCACTAGAAAACTGACATAATGTACAAAATCAATGCTTCTTGCGCAAATACTCTGACGCTCCCGCTCAGGGATAAGTCCTCTTGCACAAGTATTCTTGCACAAGAGGCCAGTGTAGACAGGTAATATCAATTTCTTCAGCAAGAAGCCCAATGGCTAAAATGGCCATCGGAGCTTTCTTGTGCAAGAGAGCGTCTACACTGGCACAAATGCTTTTGTGCAAAAGCACATCTTTTGCGCAAAGGCACATGCCAGTGTAGACGCTCTCTTGCGCAAATACTTTTAACAGAAAAACTCTTCCGTTAAAAGTATTTGCGCAAAATCATGCCAGTGTAGACGCAGCCAAAGTGTGAGATGATGAGCATTCTGTATAGAGCATATGTAACCACCAGAGGGTGAATTTGAACCTGGGACCTCTAAAGCTTAGTGTAGGAGTCTCTACAACCATGGTCACCAACTGTCAATTGCGGGGGCACTGCCAATTGATCATGAGGTGTTCCCAGCCCCCCCCGCCCCCCGCCTTGTTCTCTCCCACCCCCCAACGAGAAGCCCACACTGGTGCTACAGCCTTCTACGAAAATAGAGGTAGCGCCAGCTTCCTGTGGCGTCGGGGGGGGGGGGAGGGAAGAGGGAGCTGCATGCCAGATCTGGTGTCTCAAGAAGCGGGCGTGCTTACTCAGACGCCGGCTCTGGCACAAAGCTATGGAACTTTCTTCCCCATGCTGCCTGCCTGCCTGTGGTGTGGTGGGGAGGGAGAAGACCAGGGGCTGCGTGCCAGCTCTGACTTCTCAGGATGCATGCCTGCTGTTGTGGGGAAGAGAGGAGAGGAGCAGCATGCGCTTCCTGAGACACCGGCTCTGATGCACAGCTGCAGGACTTCTCTTCCTCCCCGTCCCCCGCATGCTGCAGGAAGGAAGGAAGGCAACACGGGGAAGGAAAGGAAGACAAGAAAGCGTGCATGCCTCCCCTGCCCACAACAGCTCATGTGCTTTCTTGTCTGCCCTCCTCCCTGCCCCCGTGCTATGGGGTGGTGGTTTAAGATGGCGGCACTGGATCCAGAACAGTTTTGTCCAGTGCTACCCAGAAATCCTTGTCCCTGGAGACCTCCAGGTACTGGCCGAGCTGTCCTTGCCCCCTCCCCCTGCCCAGGCCCCCATCCAGTACCCTGCCCTCTGGCCAGATCCCACCAGCACCTGCTCCTGCCCCCTGGCCAGACTCCCACTGGCACCCCCACATTCCCAGTCTTCTGCCACAACACTCCAACATCCTACCCCCTCCCTCCTGGCCAGACACCTACCCCCCCTTGCTCCTGTACCCCCGTCCCTATTCCACTCACTGGCAGCCCTGTCCTGCACACTGGACCCCTCATATTTGGTCCCACCTCAGAGTGTAGAGGGGCTCACAAATTCCACTAATCCTGGAACCCCAGAAGAGTTAATCTGGCTTGAGGCCTTGAACCTCAATCCTACCTCCCCTCCATGGGGCTGGAGTGCCAGGGGAGTGAGGTGTCTCAGTTAGGGCCACATCAGTGAGGTTGGGGGGGGGAGGGACAGACTGGAGGGGTTGTTTATTTGCATCTCACTTGTGTGATCCCCAACTGATTTTTCTTTGGGTCAGTGGCCTCTGACCCAAAACAGGTTCCCCGCCTCTCCCACAAATAAATGCTGAAACATTTTGTGTTGGACATAATATTTTATTTAAAATGAAGCCTGGCCAACAAGGCCCCAAGCTCCCATCTGGCTTCAGCATCACAACACTCCTGCACCCCCACAGACCTCAACCCTGAGCCTATCATACACCTGAACCCCCTGCCCTGATCCCCTTACATCCCTAAACTCCTGCACCCCCACATCCCCAATCTTCTGCCACAACACTCCAGTGCCATCCATACACTGCAAATCTGTGTCCTGAGCCCATCATACTCCCAACCACCCTGCCCTGAGCCCTTTATATGTCCCGACCAAAACTGCCCCCCCTCCCCCACATCCACAAGCCTGGCGCTGGCACCCTTGTGACATAGGACAGATAAAGGGGTGCCAGAACATAGGAAGTTAGGGGGCTCCTGCAGTGGCTAAGGTACCCGCCTCCAGAGCCATACATCATGGGTTCAAGCTCTGACCTCAACACTCTCTAGCCTGGAGCCCCCTTCAAGCCAGCATCCCTTGCTCTACCTCCTGCACCCAAATTCCTTCCCAGAGCTTGCACTTCCCACTCCCAATTCCCTCATTCCCACCCACATCTCCTGTCTCAACCCAGTTAGAGTGCATAAAGACTGGGGACAGCAAATGATGAAGAGGGTGGAGCCTCAAGGAAGGGGAAGGAATGGGGTAGATCTTGGCTTGCCCTGACATTTAAAAAGTGATCTTGGGTGTAAAGAGGTTGGAGACCACTGCTCTATAGCTTGAGCTATAAAGCCATCTGGCTCTCAGCTTAAGCTGTAGAGCTCCCTTGTTCTTATCTCTCGCTGTAAGTGGTCTCAGTGTCATTACATGGCACAGTGAACCACACTAGGTGTGTGGGTTATAAGTGGTCCTCATCTAAAAGTTTTGAGTGTGATCACATGGCAAACCAGATGCAGGGGAAGGTAGTGCTTGCTACTCTTGTTGCCTAGGTTCCAGGCAATGATTAAGTTAATAGCTTGCCCAGTCTGTTTGCTAGTTTAACATTTGGAGGGCAGAGACCCTGTACGGAGGCTGTGGTCATGCCCAAGCTAGCTGCTCAAGGGGACCTGAGTACACCTACCCTTCTTCCAGATTTCCAAACAATTTGCTCTATAGTTCAGCCAAAATTATAATATCCTTGCAGGTCTTCAACTTGTTTTCTCTTAATCTGAACCCTCCAGCTCCCCTTTACTTAAATAGGTAGCACACTTTGCCATTGTACCTGTTGGATAGTACTAACATGCTACAAATGAATGTAATTCCCATATTGCTCCCACATCTCCATATGTATGTATACTACCTTCTGTACAATCCTTTTACACTCAGCTGAACTTCAGCTGACTGGCTATCCTCTCCAGGAGAGGATGTTGGTACATAGGAGCCAGGGCAACACATTCAGGTACTCTCTCATTCAGGATAACCTCAGGGGTTGTAAGATATAAAGTCTTGAAGTTGGGCTTCTCACATGGTTAAATGCAACCATCAGGCACGACTCCATAACAGCATGTCTACAGACATCACCATAGCCACCCACCTGCAGCATCAAGGAAAGAACCCACAAACTTTTGCTGCCAAACACAAGGCTCTGTGCTAGAGAGACATCTGTAGTGGAGAAGGAACACCAGTATTAGGGCTTTTATTTTCTGTGCAGTTCATCCAAAAGCCAAGTTTGAAGTAGTGTGCCATTCTACCCAGTAGAGGGCAGTGATGGGCAGATATACTAACAGGCTTGTCACAGCTCCACTGAGTTGGAAATATGGTTATGGGCACGTGAAAAGTCATACTCAGCATGCTTCCCAGAGATTTGGTGTGGGTTCTGCAGACTGCAGATCACTGCACAAGGGTTTCTGTAGGCTTCCTGGGAAATCTGATCCATCTCCTGAGTAGCAAAGCTCAAAATGCTTTGAAGAGGAGTGGAATTTACTCAGGAGGGCATTAGAGTTTTCAGTTAAGGACCAGATTCTGCAGCCCTGACACAGGCCAAACTTCCCTGGGCTTTATTTAACCAAACTCAAAGCTGAGATCAGTGTTGCATGTGAAGAGCATTTTTAAAATAAAGCTAATTGTTGTGAGAATGCAGATGTGGCACAGTGGGCATGCACAGAGAAGGAAAGAGAGGTTTGTTAGAAAAATATTGGCCATCAGAGTAATACCCAGTGCAAAACTATAGGAAAACTAAATCATTTGTTAAATAGAAAAATGTCAGGTTACATAGTGAACTTTATTTTTATGAACAAGTTGGTAACAGATTGAGCATGATTTTCATTCACAGTAAGGTCCCCTGCAGGGTAGAGGAGCATAAATGACACTTAGCTTTACACACCAGCAGAGTGGCTAGGGGCCTCAGTGTAAGTAAGAATTAGGCCCCTTACCACCAATAATTCCTATTATTAAAAAGAGGAATGGGTTATTATGCAAATAATAACCCCTTAACCCCTAGACTAAGCAACACATTTGGAGGTAATGTCAATGCAAGTCCTGTCATTTTGGACATAAGAACTGTACAAAAATATCCTTAGTAATTGAAATGGATAGAAAAAAGAAGCCCTTTCCCTTGTTGGTTCATGTAGTATTGTATGTACGACTTATGAGTGTGGGATCAAAATATTGGATATGTCCTTTTGTCTAAGAATGGAATGTGGCATGTGAAGAAAATTGTCCAGCCTGTGTCTGCAAATCTGAATCCTGGAGTGAGTTGCAATTGATGGTAATATAAAATCTGCAGTCATGTTTTATAATATCTATCTATCTATCTATCTATCTATCTATCTATCTATCTATCTATCTATCTATCTATCTATCAGTTTTTGTTGATATAATTTTATGTATGGGGTGACCACAGAATGGCTCGTGGTGTGTTAACATATTGATTCTCACACAAAGCTATTGGCAACATTGTCCCCAATGACAGTGATGAATGAAAGAGTAAAATAACGATTGAATGTTGCATCAGATCGTGTGAGATCCTGATTTCAAGACAGAGCTTCGCCTTCCTCTTAAGAAGAGTTCATTAGTGTTTGAGTGTTTCCTCACATAAAAGGTAGGTTTTCTTTCATCTGTGTTGAGAGCACTAATTTGTCTTTATCAGAGCCCAAACCCCAGAATCCTACCCGGCTTAGTTTAGTGCAGTGGTTCTCAAAGTGTGGGCCTGCGACTGTCTTGCAGATGGCTTGAGGCTCATCCTCACCCCCACAGCAGGGAGCCTGCACTGATGCTCCAGTCCTACCCGCTTTCTACAACGTTGGCACGCCAGTGCTGGCTTCCCGTTGAAGGGTGGGGAGCCTTGCAGGCCGGATCTGGCTTGTGGGGGAAGGAAGCAGCTCTGCACACTGCCAATCCCCCCTTCCCCTAGCTGGGGGAACAGCAGCACAAGAAACTGCTCACCTGGAGGCTTTCCCTGCTGCTCCCATTGGCTGGGATCATGGTGGGCAGTATTTGGCAGCAGCAGGGGACACAGAGCCAGGTAAGTGCTCCCCATCTCCCTCATGCCCATCCCCAAACCCTCACACTATCTCACACTCCCCTCCTGCCAAGACCCCACACCCTCCACTCCACGCCTGCACTCTTCCTTCCAGACCCCCCACCTTAAGCCTTCTCCTGCACCCCCACTCACTCCTGCACCCATTTTGTCATCATAGGTGGTTGGATGGTGGTCTGTGGAAAAGTCTTCCTTGACCAAGGTGGAGTATGGGCTAAAAAGTTTGAGTACCACTGGTTTAGTGAATCAGAAACTGGTGGGATGTACAGCATGGTTCATTCATAACACATTTCAGGAAGATGATTTGACAGCCTTGATGTGCTCCTGCTTAGTCAAAGAAATGTAGAAAACTCTGATCTGGCTCAGTTGTACATTATGGGCCAAAATTTAGAATTGGAGTAAACAAATGGAACCACACTGATGTTAATGAAGTTGCATCTACTTATTCCAGTTCTGAATATTCTCCTAACTTTTTGCTATTTTGTGTCTGTGGGTCACAACCCAAGTTCAACCTATAGTATATGAACAATGAAAATCAGGAGGATTCACTTTTAAGTAAACTAAGTTCTGGTGGTCTGAATTGTTCCCTCTAACTTTTTCCGCTCATGTGAAGAATAAATTTTATGAGCACTGAGGCATTTGCGGATGTGCACTACCAGTAGAAACACATGTTGCTTGCTGCAGGTGCTCTGCTAATCAGCTGGGTGGCATGTGAATCTCTCTCTTCTGGGTAGCCACCTAAGCGCTCAGCTTTCAGGGAACACTGGTGCTTTGTAACCTATCACAGAAGTGTGAAATGAAGGGTTTCACTTTGCATGGGTTTGTACAAATGTTTTATTCAGTTTTGATCTTTGTGGTTTCACAATTCTTGATTTGTGCTTTAAGGGCCAGGTTCAAATGAACTGAAAGCTTAAAGCTAAACTTGGTCATCTGGTTTCATGTCAGATTCATAAAAATAGCAAATTTGACATGATTATTTTGCAAAAACAATAATAGCAATAGCTTTTCGTACCCACTCTGCTGTTGTCTACAAGTCTGCTAACAGCGCTGTGCTAACTCTTTCCCTAAGATAAAGTGAAACTTCAATGTATCATCATGTTTTATAAATGGAACTACATGAGACAGCCTGGTGTTTTGAGTAATTTTTCTTTGTCCTGTTTTTATATATATAGGCTATTTGACGTTGTTTTTATATCTCAGGGCACTCTGATTGATAAACACTTGGCAGAACTGAAAAGGACTAAGCAGAACTGAAAAGGACTAAGCATGTCTACACGACAAGGTTTTTAGTGACATGGTTGTATCTCTAAAAGTCAGGTGGTATAAATATTGTTTGCTCTTTTGCCAACAAAAATCTTTCACCCCCTGCGGGCTTTTGACATTGGGAGGTAGGAGGGATTAACAACAAAAGCTTTCTCGCTCAATTGCTAATGTAGACAAAGCCTTAGGCAACCCTTTAAACTGAAAGCCTGGCCACAGCAGGAGCACTGGGAGAGCAGGACTTCCAGCGCTGTATGTAGCCTGCTTCTCATGGATGCTTTACAGTGCTGTGACTTGCTGTGCTTGTGGAGGTGGGGGAGTTTTCACTGAACCAGAAAGTTAAAGCGCTGTAAAATGCCAGTGTAGATTTAGCCTAAGATGCAGAGAAAATTGATTTGCTTCCCAAACACGCAAGAAAAGACCCTTCTCATAGATTGAAAAGTCTAATGTTAAAGCAGTAGCAGGCAAATGACCAAGCTTATGATCTAGTTAGAGGCATGGCTAGACGGAGCACACAAGATAAGTACTGTACTAACTTTTTAATGCACAAAACCTGATGAAGGAAATGATTTGAAGTCAAGCAGCAACAACTCTTAAAATCTGTAAAATGGTCAAGACAATTGAATGTTTTATAAAACAACAAGAGTATCATCCTCCAGTGTTACAACTGGTGGGGCAACTAACGTGGATAGAAGAGGTTGGTATGCTGGCTCCATAGCCTGTTTCTTGCTCTTTAGTATCCAAAGGAAGACCCTCTGCATGAGGTCTGTAGACTGCAGAAATTTGAGGATGGATTTAAGGGAGGGAGTGAAACTGAGAGGAGCTTCATTTGTTCCACAACTTACTGCCCTCAGGTCAGGACACCACATACCTCTGAGCAAATGAATATCAACAAGCAGTGTTCACTCCCCCAAGCCTTTCACAGCTGCCCTGTGTCAGATCTCCTATCCTGCAAATCCACTGCTGAACATAAGAATGGCCATACTGAGACAGACCAAAGGTCCATCTAGACCACTTTCCTGTCTTCCACCAGTGGCCAGTGCCCGGTGACCCAAAGGGAATGAACGGAACAGGTAATCATCAAGTGATCCATCCCTTGGCACTCATTCCCAAATTCTAACAGACTAGAGACACCATAAACAGAGGCCAGGGATACAGATTTGTCTTCCTATTCAGTTTTTCCAGATCAGTGTCTTGCCTTCCCTCCTCCCCAACAGCCAGGAGTTAAACCCCATGTCCCCAACGTTCTCCCAGCAGCCAGAAGGAAGGATGGAAATCAATACGAGTTTCTGCAGCAGCCTGAAAATATGACAGCAATCAGTCACACAGGCTTTTATTAAATTAAATATTGACGCAGCCAATAAAGCTGTGTCAATCAATCATTTAGTTTTAATAGCCCTGATTTTTCAGAGTGTTTCTTGCAGTATCTCATACTGTTGCAAAGCCTACAATTTGCCACAGAATTCAACTGCACTCTACCCCAGAGACCAGGGATTCTTGCATTTGTGGGACCTTTCAAATGAATATTTATAAGGACTCTAACCAGAATTCTGGGGGCTGTATGAAAATGTATACTAGTACTGCCCAGAAGTTCAAAAGCCACAAACGGACCTTCCCATCCTACTGCACCACTCTTGCTACTTATTGTAAGTAAAGAAGGGGCTCTGCTTCATATCCCAACTCTCAACAATGATTCCCATCCCAGCATACTCCTGGCATCTCTGCTCCTTTTTTTTCCTGGCAATTCCCCAAACAGTCCCCTCTCTTGATGAAAAGCCTGGGAAAAGAGGTGTCATAACATCTCGTACAGTGTCTGGAAAGCTGTCAAATTCAGGGTGTGGTGTATGTGTATTTTGTACTAATGTACGCAGGTACCGAGTGTAGATGTGTACACAAAGATTATGTACAGGTGTGCAGATGTACCTAACCTAGGTATTTATCCTAAGGATATTTCTTTAGCTTCCTCACTACTTGTGTTTTTTCTTCAATCAGAACCCTACCTCAAAAATGAGAAGTAAAAAAGAATGAATTGTTCTTGTGACTTTTTAATTTGGCAAGTTCCTTCTCTGTGTCTTGGTATAAAACAAGAACCAGTTTCAAATTGTGATTGTGTTTCTGCTGCTGAATTGGCCCATTAAAGTTAGTGAGCCAAATTCTGCCCTAGGATACAGCTGTAGCTCTTCTATTAAAATCCAGTCACACAGAGACCTGGTAGCAGAAATAGCCCATTAGTACAAGAGTCACTGAAAAGCTAAAGTAAATTTAAAATAAAAGCTTAATTCAGCAGCCCTGTATTCTTCTGTGTGCTTCTCTTCCCATTTTGCTCATTGCCAAGATGCTTGCGTAAGTAGAAGTACCCTCCTTTTCTAATCAAACCACTCCACTATCCTGCCTGATAGATTCATTGGCATCTTCAGTCCTGTGTTTCTTAGTGATACTGCATTCACTCCCATGAAGTGGACAGGCCATGAGGATCAAGTAGAACAAGTTTCTTATTGATTACACATTACATGAGGATATTGGTAATCAGCAAGGAAGAGAAAAGAAACACAGAAAATAAAAACAAGGAGTGTGGTGACACCTTAAATACTAACAATTTTATTATGGCATGAGTTTTTGTGAGTTACAGCTCACTTAATCAGATGCCTTGAATTGCAACTCATGAAATCTCATGCCATAATAACATTGTTAGTCTTTAAGGCTACGTCTAGACTACAAGCCTCTTTCTTAAATGCAAAAAGGGCTTTTTCGAAAGAGAGCGTCTAGACTGCAACCACTTCTTTCGAAAAAGCAAGCCACTTTTTTGAAAGAGAACACCCAGGCAATCTGGATGCACTTTTTAGAAAAAGCCCTGTTTGCATTCAAGAACGACTTTTTTTGAAAGAGCACTTTTAAAAAAAGGAGTTCTTCTTCGTAAAATGAGGTTTACCGCGGTCGAAAAAACCACCTCGTTCTTTCAATTTAATTTTGAAAGAACGCAGTGGCAGTCTAGACACAGGGGAAGTTCTTTAGAAAAAAAAAGGCCATTTTTTTTGGAAAAACTCCTGTAGTCTAGACACACCCTAAGGTGCCACCAGACTCCTTGTTGGTTTTGCTGAAACAGACTAACTTGGACAATCTCTGAAACAGAAAATAACCATGACTTGAATAAATGAGGCTTTAGTGATGAGATGCAAGTATTTCAGAGCTTGCCTGTGTGTGTCTCAGATTCCTAGAGCCACTAAATTCTTATGAAAAACTTAGAAAGGGGATCTATTTTGAAGCAATCCTGCTGGCATAACAAGGAAGCAAAGAGGAAGTGTGTGTGTGAGTGTGTGGCACACTGATGTTTTCTTTATTTGCTGGTGAAAGAACACCCTACAAAAAAAGGGGGGGGGGAAGAATTCCTAAAAAATAAGCATCCATTTAATGTAAACAGATGTTATAAAAAAGATATATGCAATGAGCCAGATTCATTACTACGTTACAGGTGTGTTTCTTCAGTAATGTAAAATAAGTCATAAATCAAGTTGAATTAGCCGGTTACCAGTTGCACTGCTAGAGATTCACAAAGCAGCTGGAGTGTGTTTGTGAATCTGGCCCTTTATTTGCCTAGCATTGATTTCACTTACATCAGTTTAATCAGGAGTAACTCTCAATTTTTGTTTGGAGACGTTTTCCAGCAGGTGGTGAGTCTGTTATTGTCTTTAGCTATTGCTAAAGAAAGATGATGTACAAATGCTAACACAATTAGGAAGGATATGGAAGGTTTTCTGTACACACAGGGCTTGTCTACACTTGTCAGGAGATTGGTGCTGTGGTAATTAGGTGTATAATTCCCGTTCGCTTGTCTGAAAATCCCAGCCTTAACCTTTCTTCTGCAATTGCTGCCTCGGTGCAATGGGGATCTTCAGGACACTTGCCTCTGTCATGTAGATATAGATGTAGTGAATTTAAGATTTTTGCAGCTGGTTATGTATTCTGTGGTATCTTTATTTTGGTAAAATGAATTCTTCATTTCCTTTAGTCACATGAAGAAAAGATTGGAGTGCAGAATCCCAGCAATTATCTTTGAATTCCACTCACCCACACGCCATCAGGCCATTTTCATATTTGATTCTTCAGTAACCTGGAAAGATTCCTTACCTCTTTTACTTTTGTCTTTCAAATTTCTTTAAAATTATTTTTAAAAGTACTTTTTAAGCACTGAAACTATGAAGGAGCATACTGTATGCAGCAGAGTATTTGTCATGTTTTTCTGAATTTTCTCTTAAACAGTAGGATGTGCTCATTCATCCCCCTTCGCCCCTGCCCTGCCTCTCCAAGCCCCTGCTCCAACCCCTCCCTGCCCTTGCTCCACCTCTTTGACCATCCCACTCCCCCACAAGCGATGCAGCCCAGGCAACTAGTGGGGCTGGGGAGCTGCAGAACGGTGCTGGCAGCAGGGATCTGTCTGCTTCACATTCGCTGGCAGTGGCAGGGGAAATAGATCAACACAGCCCTAGCTTACTCTGCTCCCTCAGCCACATCACTCCACTTCCACAGGTGAGTATGAGTGTGGTTTCCCCCCACCCCCACTGAGTGATGTGCTGGGAGCCTGCTGAACTGGAGCACGTTGGTTCACTTCCCACATCGCTGCCAGTGAGTGCTGGGGGTGGGGGAGGAGGGGATGGTCCCCGCTGCAGGTGCCAGGTTCTCCCACTCATTCCCCACCCTCAGATGCCCAGGGACTCTGGCCCACTGGCTACTGGCCAGCCACTTGCCCCTCCTGCTCACAGCGTTGGGGGGCCAGGTGCCCCATGTGTTGCCCCTACACATACTCACAGAGAGCAAATACAGTACATTACTGTGTTTAATTTAAACTACTAAAAATGTAGAAGTATTTGACAAGGTAAGGAAACGTTTTGTGTGCTTGTTTTATTTATATTAAGATAGTACAGTATAAAGCAGAATTTTTTTCTGCATATTCAAGTTTCAAAGCTGTCTTAAGTCAAAGTTCGGCTGTACACTTTTGGAAGAACAAATATCGCATTTTGTTGAGAGCTACAAACATTTCAGAGTTATAAACAACTTTCATTCTGGAGATGTTTGTAACTCTGAGGTTCTACTGTACTGGCTTCTTGGGGACAAATATTCAGCAATAATGGAATAAAAGTGCTAAGATACAGTAGCAGAAATGGCTGAGGGGGGAAAATCACACAATGAGTGTATTAGGGCAATTGTTTTCAAACTTTTTAATATTCTAGGTTACTTAAAAAAGAGTCTAATTCAAAATTTGACTCAATTGATTTGCTAAAATTCCACTGGCTTACTCAATCCAGGTGTTCCTCCAGGGCTTGGTTACATATTTATGATTAGGACAGTATTCAGGAAACCAAATAAAAATATACCTGCCGTAATATATTTTTTTAAATGTTCAAGTTTTGTTCTAAATCCAGACTGACTGCATTTCAAATGGGGGTCTAAATTTGAACAAACAAGTTGTTCCTGCCCACGGTACATTAATCTTGCATCCAATAATGTTCCTTTTAAAACCGTTTTGTAAGAAGGAGCCAGGCGTCTATTGGACATGAGCAACTGCAACAGAAACACATTGATTGCATTAGTATAATTTGTTAAAAAAAAAACAATCCTCAGAGAAACCACGTGTTGGAAGGATTTTGTACTTGCTAACATGGGCTGACAAAATTCTGATTTTAAGATTGTGTTAGTGATTTTTGCTAACCCCTGGGCCTTCCATTTGTCCCTAATAGGGATGTCACCTAGGGCATTAAAATTGTATCTGTTACTAGTGTGCCCATGGAACATTGTCAAAGATACCACAGGAATCCTAGCAAGCTGCTATACCTACAATAATGACAATTCAAAACTCAACTGCATTTAACAGTCCAGGTCCCATTTTTAGTATAGGATTCTGAGTTTCTTCTTGGTTTTGGTCACCCAGATTCTTGTAACCCCCCAAATTCTAATTTGCTTGCACAAATTCTCACTTCTGCAAATCTGAATATTTGAATGCACAAAATGTGGTTTCAAAAACAGCAAAAACTGGGGCACTGTAAACAAGGAGGGTAGAAGTCAGCATGTAGTAGCCTTTCACAGTAGGAAAGACATCAAATATTTGATTGCAGAAACCGTAACTCCTTGATCTTGGAATAGACTTTAGCACAAAGGGGACTAGTGAAGAAAGAGGTTATTTAAAGAACTAGAGGCCCTGACACTGCTTCCCCCTTCCCCAATCTCAGGCTTAAAATTCCTATCAATGTTCCTAGTTGTGATCGGAAGCATTGAGAAAAACTGTTCAGTGCCTGCCAGCCTCCGGTGGGGAGTGAGGAGGCGGAGGAGAGAGGAAATGATACCAGGGACTCCATTAGAGTTTGCACCACTTGGACTAATTCATACAGTAGCTGAAGGACAAATCAGAAGAACAGATGACCCAGACAGTTGCCCATTGTCTCTCTTTCCAAATCTGACTTTCCTTGTGCCAGATAAATGCATTATGTGCCTCTTATATTAAGAGATGGCTGCAGACTTCAAAGTTTGGATCTGAATCTGAACTCTCCCAACAGTTTGTGGACTTGAATCTAGGGTTTTCATTCAGGTCCATTTCAGAGAATGGACCTTTTAGTTATCCCTAAAGTTTGGATTCAAATTTGGACTTCCCTTAAGTTCAAGAGTGCATAGCCCACTTTTGATTTCAATAAACAACAAAGATTATTTTTATTTCAGAAGCAGAATTTTGACATGTAAAGCATTTGATTGACAGTCAGGTTTACAGTCTCTCCATTTCCTCTTTTTCCCCCCAAGCATTTGGTAATGTGATGTGTATGCCCCTATAAATAGACTTGTAGCTTTGATAGAAAATTATTTCTTAATTGGCACACAAAAAATCAGCAGTGATGGGCAGAAAGGAAGCCAGTTTCAAGTCCGGGGCTGTCCTTACACATATGCAGCTGTGTAGGGCAACCAAAAATTTGGGACACCATTGGGTCTTGATGTCCACCCACCCTGTCTTTTTTTATTCCTGTTCTGTAGCTTCACTTCCTCCAGAGAGGATCTAGTTACTTTAAAAATGAAGAAGCCTGTCAGACCTATTAGCATTACACTGATCTGTGAAAGAGTCATTCAAGTGGTCATGAAGCCGTTTAACACGCATTCGCCAAACCGAGGTACATACTGTCAGTTTCTAAATTTACTGTGTTAGTCTACAGGATCTTAGTTTAAAATTTGCTTTAAAATATTTCATTAGTGCATTGGTGAAGATTATAAAAATCACATCTCTAAAACATCATCCCTTTCCAGTTGCCATGGGATATAGGGAAACCACTTTAATAGGATTTATGAGGCCCTACACAATACTAAGGACAGCCCTGTTCATGTCTCATCCAAATGAAATTCTCATCCACAGGAGTATTTTGTCAGCAGAATGGGAAGCACATTCCTCCTCCTTCATAAAGCCACATCTATTAATCTGCACACTTAGCACAGGGCATAAAGCAATAGCACACTGTCAGCACATAGCACAAACCATTCTAATGACTCACAATATTGAAATACTGTTTATGAAATATTCAGAATAACTTTGAACAAAGTCTAGTCTACCACAGGCATGTCAAACTCAAAGCCTACAGAGGGCCACCAAAGAAAATGTACTTCTATCAGAAAGTCGTAATTATTTATTATTATAGATTATATTTTAGGTATATTTTATAATATTTTTTTCAGGTCTTGTTTGAATATAATACAATAATTTGAAGTGTAAAATTGTTATTATTTGCATCCATGAAGACTTTGAGTTTAAGGTGCTTCAGCCTCCCCCTCCCCCCGGCTCTAACCCAATGCTGCCCCCTCCCGTAGAGCCGGCCACCCCCAGCCTCCCTGCTCTAACCCAATCCACCCCTCTCCTCCAAAGCCAGGAACCCCCGGCCTCCCCCTCCTCTCCCTGCTCTAACCTAATGCCTGGGTCCTGGAGCCGCTGCCGCCATCAGGCACTTCTTCCTCCAGGTGGTGGGGCACATGTGCAGAGCGGCCGGCCGTGAGCAGTCCGGGCACAAGGCTCAGAACTTGCAGGAGCTGCATTTCTTTAATCAAAGAGCTGCATATGGCTTGAGAGCTGCGGGTTGGCCACCCGTTATAAACAATGTAAGCAGGGAGGCCGCACTTAGATAATTTATAAAGATGTAGTCACAGGCTGCAAAAAAATTCAATCAGGCCTAGGGTTGCCAGATGGTTTCCCAAAAAATACCGAACACGTGCTAAAAATTTGTCGAGCAAAAAAAAAAAAAAAACGACCACATCTATGCTTAACACTGAATGGGAACTTTAGTATAAACAATCAACAGTCTACATCATATATTTTGACTATATGAACCTCCCAGTGCCGATCACGGCCCCGGCTTCCCAGCCACTCTGCCCACTCCTACCAGGCTTCTGCCAGGCACCCAGCTGGAAAAGCAGAAAATACCGGACATTATCTGAACTTTTTTACTGGACAGAGAGCGCAAAAAACGGACTGTCCGGTTGAATACCGGACACCTGGCAAGCCTAATTGGGTCGCATGTGTCCTGCAGGCTGTTTGTTTGACATGACTGGTCTAGTAGCACCTTAAAGACTTAACAAAACATGTAGATGGTATCATTGTTTTTCAGTTTTTCCAGTTCAGACTAATTCACTACCCCTCTGAAACTTTTGAACAAAGTGTTCACCAGGAGCATCAGGCATAAAAATGAAGTACGCTCTTGGCACGTATCCAGTGTAAGTGGGAACGTCATGGGCCCAAATCAGAATGTGTCCCTATTTGCTATGTGGTTGTCAGAGTCTCTGTCATATATCTGTTATCCCTGCATATAAAGAGGGAGAAATGTGGAGCATTCTTGCTTGTACTACTCTTTGCACAAGGGTCTGTGGTGTTCTCAGCAGTTCTCACTAAAGAGGCAACCACTGCTCCTTTAAGCCTGGCCTTCTTTTATAGGGCCGTGACTCCCATCACAAAATCAACTAGATCTGATTTCAGTAACAGTAAATGGATGTTGAAAAAGAAGATGATAACCATAGCCCCAGAAGGGTTTCCTTTCCTGTCTAATAGGATTCAGCTTCTCCCACATGAAGTGTTCTATCTTGAAGCAATGAACCTGTTTTCAGAAGACCAAGTTGTGAAGGAGGTGAAGGGAGATGTTTATAGACTCATTCTAGCCAAGGCATTGATTCTTCGGTAAGGCTGTGACTGTAGGTGATTCATTTCACAGTTGTCAACATATCCCAAAATGTTATTGAGAAAATTGAGAGAAGCAGCCACAGTTCTGGAGCTCCCTAGGGAAGGGGGTGGCATACGAGTATAGCAGGGCGTTTTACATATAAACAGCCATACTGGGTCAGACCAAAGGTCCATCTAGCCCAGTATCTTATCTATCGATGGTGGCTAATGCCAAGTACCCCACAGGAAAGAACAGAACAGGTAATCATCAAGTGATCCCTCCCTTGTTACCCATTCCCAGCCTCTGAGAAACAGAGATTCAGGAAACCATTCCTACTCATCCTGGCTAATAGCCATTGATGGACCTAACCTCCATGAATTTATCTAGTACTTTTTTTTAACCCTATTAAAGACCTGGTCTTTGCAACATCCTCTGGCAAGGAGTTCCACAGGTTGACAGTGTGCCATGTGAATCAATATTCCTTTTTTTTTGTTTTAAATCTGCTACCTATTAATTTCATTTGATGACCCCTAATTTTTGTGTTATGAGAACAAGTAAATAATTTTTACTTTCTCCACATCAGTCATGATTTTATAGACCTCTATCATATCCCCTTGAGTCATCTCTTTTCCACCTGAAAAGTCCCAGTCTTATTAATCTCTCCTTATATGGCAGCTGTTCCATACCCCTAATCATTTTTGTGCTTGGAGAACACAAGTCCAGATATGTTTGAGCACTGCTGAGTCACAAGGTAAAATAATACCCTGGTGTGTAGCTTGTGAGAGAGTCATTGAATTGTAACTCATCTGCCAGACAGTGGCTGGTGTTGTCTCCAACACTCACCTGGACATTGGTTACCTCCCTTGTCATCTGTGAAGTTAGTATCTGGGTGTTTCCCAAACCCACAGCATAAGTCATAACCATATAACACAATTCTTATAACTGTACATGCATTAATGATACACACATTGAAATGGAATAATGGGCTCCACTTTTTCCTTGATACCTCACGTGTCATGCTATATATGCAATATCACAATTATACATAGGTGAAGGATATAGAGATTAGAGGATGCTTCCCTGTGGTAGAGTGTCACAGGATAAGTAGTATAATCCCCGTTTTACAGATAAACTAAGACACAAGATTGTTCAATGACATCACACAGTAAATTGATGGCAAATAGGTAACAGAATCCTGGTTTCCTGATTCCTGTATTAGAGGACTGTCACCTCTGGGTCATACTCCTGCCCTATGATGATAGAAGGCAATGATATCTATATTTCTTTAGTTCTGACACCCTGATTTAGCTGAACACTTGTTTTCCATTATCAGTTCCATTCAGCTCAACCCTTCCCCCAGAGAGATCCCTCAGAGGGGCTCCTTTGACCCTTATTGGAACTGGTATAACTCCAGTGAACTGAGCAGCAGAATGCAGAAACTGGCCACCAATTATTTTAAGATAATATAGTGTGAAATTTAGTCAAGAAGAAAACCCGTACATATTGGGAGTGTCATTTTCTATGAAATCGCTCTTCGGTACTGAATTGGAATGAATGTTTGCATGTCAGTACAACCCGCAGCAAGTGCTCAAAAACATCTTCCAAATAACCACGTATGCATCATTTTTATGCAGGAGTTTTCAGTCTATCTCACATTTAAGTTGTGATTACTGTGGACGGAGTGGCCACCTGTGAAGGCTAGGACTATAACAGAGTTTAAAGAGAATCTAGATAATTTCCTGGATGTTAGGTCCATAAAAGGCTATTAGTCAGGGAATAGAAATGGTGTCCCTGGCCTCTGTTTGTCAGGGGCTGGAGATGGATGGCAGGAGACAAATCACTTGATCATTGTCTTAGGTCCATCTCCTTAGGGGCACCTGGTGCTGGCCACTGTCGGCAGACAGGCTACTGGGCTAGATGGACCTCTGGTCTGACCCAGTACGGCCGTTCTTATGTTCTTATGTACTTACCAGGGCACCTGTGTTTTTTCCTGGAGGCCTCTTCTTTTGAAAAACCCCTTCTTCCCCGTCCTCACACACCTTTTTCCGAAAGAGCTCTTTCGGAAAAAGGCTTCTTCCTTGTAGAAAGAGGTTTACCACTGTTGGAAAAACCTCTGCGTTCTTTTGACTTTCTGTCAAAAGAACACAATTGCAGCATGGACATAAGTGTAGTTTTCCCAGAAAAACAGCTGTTTTTTCCGGAAAAACTCCAAAGCGTAGACATACTCTCAAAGAGTAGGAAAAGGTAGTGATCTCTGAAGTTCTCCCATCTCTACTTACTTTCTGTGCCATCATGACTTTTCTGGTGACCCTAGGAAGCCTGGACAATACTCCCTCTAAAGATCATTATTGGGGCTCCATGAATTAGCAGTAGGGTTAGTGGTCACTCAAGAGTAAAGTGTAAGGTACTCCCCACTCTTTTATGGCTCATACACGCACACACACACATACTGCTTCTGACAGCACGCCCAGCTGCCTCAGGAATGCTTATATTGCCAGTAGTCCACAAATATCTGTACTCCTCTGTTGCCTAGAAGACTCAGCAAAAGAAAAAGGGGGAAAAAGTGCCCACATTTCAGAGGATTCTCAGGGATAAAATGTGGGTTGAGCTATTCACAGATACTAAATTTTAAAGTACAAAATGCCAGAGCTTTTATTATCCAAAGCTTTCAGAAGTCCTGAAAATGTGAAAGAGATGGAAATAGAGAGATGTATTATGCATTTCTTATTTAAAGCTAATGTAACAAAGAGGGTGTATAGGCTGTTAAGAAAACAAACCCAGGAGACAGGCTACTGATCAGACATGACTCATTGTTGATTCAGAAGCAAAATATCATTAGCCTGGAGCTAAAAGAAATGAAATAAGGAGGTCTGGCACATGATGGAAAGAATATCCTCCTTTGTTTAATGTGATATTTAAAAGGTATCACCATTAGCTAGTCTAATCTGTGGCAGCCTGGGGAATGGAAAGAATTTTGCTTTTAAAATATGGTTCAGTATGTTCAAAGTTTTGTTTTGTTTTTATTATTATTCCTGGGTGTGTCATGGTCACTGCTTCAACTGATGTAAAAAAAAGAGTTATAACCAGTTCTTTCATTAGCTAAGTGTAGATGAGTAACACTCTAGGTCTAGGATATGCACTGTTGACATGATGTGATACCATAGCTGATAAAACTCAGTGCTGCTAGCTGAATAAAGAACTAACATCTGTTATATTTACACCAGGAAATGTACACACTATTGTCATTCTCAAGCTTGCATGAAAGACCTTTTAACAAACAGGCAAGCAGAATCTTTTTACAAATATTAAATACATTTTTCAATAAAACAAATATAGGATATTCTTTAAAGGTTGGTGTTTAAGCCTTAATTCTGCTAACACTTATGCACAGCCACAATGTTTTTAGTCTGAGTATTGAGTTCACGGGCATACATGTTTTCCGTATCAGGCCTTGGTTATAACATTAATTAAAAAAAAACACTATTGTATGAAAAGAACAAACTCTCAAGCTGACCCTCTAAATATATTTGAACCTCCCTAATCTGCAATTCATTTATTTGCATACTACTCAGCAACGATTTAATAGCAAAGGGTATGGTAACATCTTATGTCATTAAAACTTCATTATTTTACAGAAATATGCTATAGTAAATTAACCAGCACATTATGAATTATTATACATAATTAAAACTAAACTGAAAGTGTCAAAATCAGTGAAGCAAGAATATTTTATAAGCCATTATCCCTCTTAACCTAATTGCTAATTAGTGTAAAATACCAACTCAGAATCTGTTTAAATACAGTATGGAATTCATGCATATTTTATTATTTTGGATAACCCCAACTTGCTTTGTTTTAATTTTTTTTGCAGAACAGTCATCCAAATGCTACACAAAATAAATGAGTCTGACTTCATCCCTTACAAATCTCAAAAGTGGAGACCCTAAAATCAGACTGCTCCATTGCCAATGATGGAATGTTCAGTTCTAGGAACTGAGAGCAAGAGCTTTCTAGCCATTCCTAACTGCTGCAACAAGGAATGGGATGAAGAGCTGTCTTTCAAGTAACCATTTCCAAGACGCCAACCCTCAGTACTTAAAGATGTAAAATGTATCACTGGGATGATGACACATTTTATGGGAATGGGATGTTATATATGAAAATGTCATCTTTAAACTACTTTAGATGAGATCCAGTGACCAAATGCACAGTAGAGAGAACTAGTTTCTGTTATCGAATATGTCACAAATTTGCTGGGTGAACTTGGACAAGTCACTTGGCTGCTCTGTGCCTCACTTATTTCATCTGGGGATCATCATGGACACCTGTTATTTGAGAATATGATAGTTAAGATTTATTATAGTGACTAGTAATTTTGGTGCGGTAAATTCTGTTTGTTCAATTTCAGATACAGGAGGCCCCCGAGATGCGACCATCTGAGTTCCGACCCCCTGCACTTACAACCATTTTTGTAAGTGCAGAAGGGGCCGGAAACTCCCAACTTACGTCCTTGACCTGCATTTGTGACAGGCGCACAGTGCCTATCATAACTGAGGGTTCGAGTTATGACGCCCTCAACTTGCGACGCTTGCCCTGGAACTGATCACATTGCAAGTCGGGGTGCTCCTGTACATTAAATGGGCCTGATTTTCAAAACATTCTAAGCTCCCACCCTACAGTAATCAGGCTCCAAATCACTAGTGATTCTGGAAAATCTTGGCATTTGAGACCTACAGAAGAAAAGATGTTCAGTGAAAACAATTATGATCAAGCAGCAACATAAATGTTTAATGGAGTCTTTAAAACTCACCAGAGATGCAACCCATACTCCAGGGCTACGTCTAGACTACAGACTTCTTGCACAAGAAGCATTTTTCAGAAGAGATCTTCCAAAAAAAGTCTTGAGAAAGAGAGTGTCCACACTGCAAAAGACTGCCTGGATGCTGTCTCACATGTAAACAGTAGACAGAATGGCCACCAGAGCACCTGTGCTTTTTCCTCTTCCCTCTTCTTCCAGAAAAACTCCCTCTTCCCCGTCCACACACATGTTTTTGCAAAAGAGCTCTTTTGGAAAAAGTCTTCTTCCTCGTAGAATGATTACCAGTTGCGCAAAAAGCCCTCTGTTCTTTCGATTTACTGTCAAAAGAACGGCTGTTTTTCCAACAAAACTCTGTAGTCTAGACATAGTCCAGGTGTCCCTAAGCTGTCAGAAGTTGGGATTGGGTGACAAGATCACTCAAAATTGCTCTGGTCTGCTCATTCTCTCAGAAGCATCTAGCATTGGCCACTGTTGGAAGACAGGCTATTAGGCTGTATCAGTGGCCCACAAGCTTTCCAAACTACTATCCCCTTTCAGCCGTCTGATTTATCTTGTGTACCTTTAAGCTTCACCTCATTTATAAACTACTTGTTTACAAAAGCAGACAAAAAATTGTCACAGCGCATTATTACTGGAATAGCTAACTTTCTCGTTTGTACCATATAAAAATAAAAGAAATCAATTGGAATATAAATAAACAAATGGTATGGTAGCACTTTATAGACGAACAAAACATGTAGATGGTATCATGAGCTTTCGTGGGCTCAACTGCGGTCATCTGAAGAAGTGGGCTGTGCCCACAAAAGCTCATGATACCATCTACATGTGTCGTTAGTCTATAAAGTGCTACCAGACCATTTGTTATTTTTTAAGTTTATCCTGTGCAGACTAACTCGGCTACCCCCTGAAGTTTCTGGAATATAAATGTTATACTTACATTTCAATGTATATAGAGCAGTAAAAACTAGTCATTGTAAATTAATTTTTTGTTTGTATAGGTTCAACCTCTGTGGTCCGATAAGGTTGCCAGTGACTGGGAACTCAGCCAGTCTGACAGCCTGCAGGGCTAGTGGTCTGAGGGCAGTGAGCTTGG
Source organism: Pelodiscus sinensis (assembly GCF_049634645.1). NCBI lineage: Eukaryota > Metazoa > Chordata > Testudines > Trionychidae > Pelodiscus > Pelodiscus sinensis. The sequence continues at coordinate 26,220,204 of NC_134720.1, read as the reverse complement.
CCAGTAGGCCATGGGCAGGAAGTCCCACCAGCTGGAGCTGAACTCTGCCGGCTACAGTGGGTGGGCTAGTGGGGTAGGGCGCCCCACTGGCCAGAGCTGGGATGGGGACCTGGATTGGAGCCCCACCAGCCCAGGGGCAGCACACTGGCTGGGCTGGCAGCCAAGAGGTAAATCCCAGGAGATTTCCAGGCCTGACTTCCCCTCATCCAACAAGCTCCCTTGTTCAGGACCACTCAGGTCATGAGGGTGCCAGACCAGGGAGGTCCAACCTGTACTGACTGTACTAGTGGTTTTTATGTAGCCATTATAAAACTAGGCAAATATCTAGATTTAATGTATCCCCCTGGAAGACCTGTGTGTACCTTTGGGGGTAAACATTGAGAACCACTGAGCTATATGGACAATTGGTCTGACTCAGTTCTTCTGGTTTTTGTATAGCCAATTTACAGTTTATTAGCTATATTACTTCAGTCAGGGGTGGATGAGAGTTTTGCAGGACCCAGGGAAACACAATTTCGCGGGCCCCCTTTTGGAGAAAAAATAGAAAAAAGGCGTCCTCCCTGTGCCCACTCCTCTAGTAGTCCCACTCTGATCATGTGAGCTACCCCTCCTTATCCCCTCTCCTAACACCTCCCTCTACACACCTGCCCTGCCTCTCTCCTCTGGTGCTGGTCCCTCCCCTGCAGGTGTCTGCCCTTCTGCTTCACCCCCAGAATCCTCTGGCACCTGCACCTTCTCTTACCCTTGCAGCCTCCTGGTGCCTCCCCCTTCCCTCACTGCCCCTACGCCCTTTGCCATCTTTTCCCCTAATGCCCACCCCCTCACCACTCTCTGCCCCCATTCTCCTCATGCCCCTGTGCCCTCACACATGCCTTGCTCCATCCCGACCTTCCTCATGCCCACCCCTTCTTTCAAGCTTTCTCCCAGCACCTCCCCATCCCCCCTTTAGCCCTCAGTGCCCTTACCCTCTCCTCTCCCAGCATCACCCTGTCCCCCCTCCCACTGACACCTCCTCTCCTGCCCTTTTCCTCATTGTCTCCACTTGGCCCCCTAGCATTTGTCTGTCCTCTCTGCTGTGCCTGGATGCCTTCTCCTTTTTCTCCTGACCTGCTCCCCTCCCCTCAGCACAAGCCCCTTCCTCTGCCATCCACCTTCTGCCTTCCAGTTTGCAGGACAGCCACGACCCCGGCCCAGGCTCCAGACCACATGCCGAACCGAGCGGTGCAACGCTGGGCCATGCAGTTTTAAAGTCCCAGGCCGTGACGTCATGCCATGCCCGGGCATCTCCCCTCTCAGCTGTTGCGCGGCATTTCAGCACGCCATGCATGCGCTCCCTTGGCCCCACATGGCCCATACTGGCCAGCGCTGGGGAATTTAAAGTGCAGGGCTGCGGAGCCCCGTCACAATCCCCCTCCTCCTTCAGCAGCCACCCGCTGGCCCTTCGGCAGACGGCCCACTGGGAAATTCCCAGTATCCTGCCGGGCCAGTCTGCCCCTGGCACTGGCGTGGGGCCTATTGAAGTGCGGGGCCCGGGGCAGCCGCCCCGCTCGCCCTGCCCTATATCCACTGCTGACTTCAGTCAATAGCATCAGTAGGTCTTTTAAATATATTTTCAGGATTATTGGAAAAGCAGATATTTTTTGCTTAGATGGATGTAATAAAGCATAATGAAAAACGCCTGCTTCCTTATCTGCCAAGCTAATTCTGGATTCTGCTGCCTCACTTCTCTTATCTTCCTGGTCAGTCTTGTTTTACGTGCCGCTGTGTGCCTTTCACCTTCCTTTCTTTTTCTCTCCTTTGTAGGGATTTATCTCCAGGAGCAAAAGCTCCAGGTACAGTATAATGTTTTGTGATCCATCCTTGACCGGTGGCATTAATGGAGAACACCTTCCACTGCCAAGTGAGGGTCAAACGTGGCCTTCCTTATTTCCAATGCAGCCACAAGGTAGTGAATTTCATTGCCTAGATTATCCTTCCCTACTGAAAAATCAGCGGGAGGGGAAGCCTGGGGCAGGAAGTCGCTTGAAGAGATCTGCAACATTGTTTAGTTGGGGGGTGGGCTTTGACTCCCCACCTCCTCTAGAAAAGCCTGTGGATTTTGTTTCCAAATATGGTAGATCCCCAGAGATCTGTGAGAGGCCAGATCTCTGGCTCCTGGTGGGCCCTCAAGCTCACCTGGGTTCTTGGCAGCATAGCAGTGACATTAGTGAGGCCCCTTCCTAGCCATGATGGAATCAAAGAGGGAGCTATACATAAGCCCATAAATACGGCCATACTGGGTCAGACCAAAGGTCCATCTAGCCCAGTATCCTGTCTGCCGACAGTGGCCAGCACCAGGTGCCCCAGAGAGGGTGGACCGAAAACGATGATCATCAATTTGTTTCCTGCCATCCTTCTCCAGCCTCTGACAAACAGAGGCCAGGGACACCATTTCAATCCCCTGGCTAATAGCTTTTTATGGACCTAACCTCCATAAAATTATCTAGTTTCTCTTTAAACTCTGTTATAGTCCTAGCCTTCACAGCCTCCTCTGGCAAGGAGTTCCACAGGTTGACTACACGGTGTGTGAAGAAGAAATGCTATGTGGAGAAGGTAAAAGGATTAAATATTTCTATGGACAATGGAACAGAAAATTTCATGGGATGCAGACCCTCTTGTTTCATAGCATATACCAGCCACCAGCTGATGGGGGTGAGAGCATAAGCAATGATACAGAATGGCCTTCGGGGAGGCTGTGCCATAACTATCCACTGCAGAGTTTCTGGGCACATTCTTCTGAAGCATCAAATATCAGCCATTGTCAGAGACCGGGGTACTGTCTCAGATCAGAGCAGAAAGGCCACTGTTCTGATCTGGTACAGCAATGCCTATCCTTCCCTAATAGTGCCTACTTAGAAGTGCTGACTTACATTGCACCTCCCACCGAGCCTGCCCTGTTTACACCTCCTCTCCCAGCACTGACCCTAGACTGTGGGAAGAGATTTCTCTGTTATCTAGCTAGGGACAAGGATGTTGGGAGGTGGGGAGAGAGAGACTAAGCCCTGTTAGAAGTGAGGAGATCTGTACATGAATGGTCCACTTCATAACTAAGTTATAGTCTGGGTCCGTGGGTAAAGGCCCCCCAGTCAGAAAGTCTGGTCAAGGAGCATTCCGCTTTAGGAAGTGACTGCAAAAGCATCGTGGGGTGAGAAGTCAGTGGAGCTGCAGAGGAGATGAGTGCCAAGAGCTGACCTGGCTTAACTATTCATAATATTATTTATTGTTTCTACAAAGGACAGGATTTATTGCTGAGTTAATTGTGGCCTCCTTGCTAGATTCCTTCTCGCCATGCAATTGTAACCAAACAACTGTATCTATGAGGACTTGTTAACCACATTAACTCCCTTGAAAGAGTATGCCTAAGGCACAGATTTTAAAAAGGAAATGAGACCTGCCTGCTCTTTTAAAAATGTATCGTAATCCATTTCAAAAGAATAAAGAAGCAGTGGAATCCTTAGGGCCTGAAAACTCTAATCTCTGTTGAACTGAACGTCATGATTCAGCCTCAGTCCAACCCACCATGGTGTCTTCTGCATCAGGCATTCAAAGAACTGCAGCTACAGCTGAATTAAGTCACTGAGATTCATCTTAACAGAGGAACAAACACTTTTAGAAAAGGAGGCAGATATCTATTTTAAACTGCAAAGAGCACTGCAGTGTTCTGGTGGCATGTCCTGTATCTGTAGCTAATTGTTGCCAGCTGTGTGCAGATTCTTTCCTACGCTAATGGTTAACGCAGAAGACTGGGGGTAAGACATCCAAAGGGATACAGTTGAAATAAGCCTGCAGAGAAGAAGGTGAGGCTTGTTGCCTCATCTCCCAGGGCATGGACATTGGGAGAGAAAACAGTTTCTTCTTCCCGCACCCTTAAAATGTAGTACCAGGTGTGTTTTGGTTGGTCTCTTTGGATGTTTGACTCCAAATTTCCAGCTGTGATCACTAAACCATGCATGATCTTTCCTAGGATTGGGAATAGAAAACATCCTCGGAGTTAACTTCTAGTTTGCGCTCTCCTCCCAAAATCTACCTGGACTAGACTGCACAAGGCATACTCTGCTCTAGTTACAAGAGGACATGCTCTCTCAGAGCTAAGAATAGAACCCACAAATCCTCAGTCCCAGTTCCCTCCTCGAATGGCTAGTCTGTAGCTGCTCTGTCACAACCATAACAAGCAGCTGATGTGATAAATCATTTAGGCCCTGATCCATGTGTCAGTGCAGCACAGAGAGGCAGTTTGCACCTCCCCAAATCAGGTCTGTAGGGACCATGCAGATTAGGGCTACCTAATTTATATCCCTTCTTTAGTGGTCTCTGTCAGGGCATAGAACTGCTGGGCTACGTCTACACTGGCCCCTTTTCCGAAAGGGGCATGGTAATTTCAGAGATCGTAATAGGGAAATCCGCGGGGGATTTAAATATCCCCCGCGGCATTTAAATAAAAATGTCCGCCGCTTTTTTCCGGCTTTTAGAAAAGCCGGAGAAGAGCGTCTACACTGGCCCCGATCCTCCGGAAAAAGCGCCCTTTTCCGGAGGATCTTATTCTTCAAAGTAGGAATAAGATCCTCCGGAAAAGGGCGCTTTTTCCGGAGGATCGGGGCCAGTGTAGACGCTCTTCTCCGGCTTTTCTAAAAGCCGGAAAAAAGCGGCGGACATTTTTATTTAAATGCCGCGGGGGATATTTAAATCCCCCGCGGATTTCCCTATTACGATCTCTGAAATTACCATGCCCCTTTCGGAAAAGGGGCCAGTGTAGACGAGCCCCACTGAGGTATAGGTGTATCTTGGTCACAGCAAATCCTACCCACACATTGACTTATCCCCAGGACTTTCTGCCATGCTGGTTGCCCCAGGGCCATCCTTGGGATTTATGAGGCCATATACAGGACAATTAAACTGGTACCCCTATGTCTGCTGGTGGATGAGGGGAGATATTTTTTAGAGATGTGATTTTATAATCTTCAGCAATACACTAAGAAAATGCTTTTAAAGCAAATTTTAAACTACGGCCCTGTAGACTAGCACAGTATACTCAGAAACTGACAGGATGTTCTTGGGGTTGGCAAATGCCTGTTACATGGCTTCATTACCACTTGCATGGCTCTGTCACAGGTTCCACCAATAGCTCTGGCAGCCTTTTTTCACTTTTAAGTTAATTAGATCCTCTCTGAAGGAGGTGAAGCCATAGAACAAGAGCAGAAAGAAGCAGGTGGATGGACATTAAGACTAGGGATGTTAGTGTGTAATTGAATAGTCGTATAACCACATCAAATGTTAGCAGTTACACAACTATTCTATAGTCCCCAGAGGCGGGGGCCAGCAGGCAGTGGACTCCTGGCTCCACTCCTGGGGAGCCCCCTGCCATCCTGAACACGGGGTGGTAAACAGGAGCTGGTCAGTGAGGGGATCCTGATAAAGAGACAGTAGCATGGGGCGGCAGAGCCCCTGTCTACGGTGCAGTCCGAGCTCCCTGTGGACAGAGTCTGCTCTGCAGCAGCAGCTCCTGTCCATGGAGAATCCAAACTCCCCGCAGACAGAGGCTGCTCTCTGCCAGACAGAGGCTTCTCTGTGGACTGTGGAGCAGCCTCTGTCCGCAGGGGACTCAGACGCCCACAGACAGGGGCTGCTGCCATTGAGAGGAACAGTAGTGTGGGGGATGGGGACGGGGGCTCCTGCCTGCACCTCCCCCAACTCTGTAAGAGGCAGCAAGGGGGCGGGGCACGCAGGTCTGTGGATCTGGCATTCATAGAGAGTCGGCTTGAAAGCCATTCCCTTGTGCATATTGGCTCCTGCCTGTCCCCCTCACCTTCCATGCTGCTGCCTCTCTATCAGAGGCTGCAGTGCAGGGGCAGGGGCAGGGGCAGGGGCAGGGGCAGGTGCATCCGGTGCTTATGGGGAGCTGGCTTAAAAGCTCACTCCCCACGGGCACTGTCTCCTGCCTCCCCCCCCCCCCCCCCCCGCCTTGTTGCTTCTGATATAGAGAAGCGGGCGGGGGGGGGGGGAGGGGGAGTGCATGTAGTCAACAGGATTAACCAATAAGCCTAGGCTGATTGGTTAATTATGTAGTCATCTACTCGACATCCCTAAATTAAGACCCAATGGTGCCCTATGCAGCTTCATATTCCACATATCGGTAAGGACAGCTGTGGCCTGCTCCCTGGGCTCCTGAAGCACAAACATTACCTGTGCTGGGGACTGTTCCCCACAATGTGGGGGAGGGATTGTGCCTGTCTTACACCTAGCCAGCACAAGGGAAGACAGGGCAGTAACACAGTGAGCCTGGCAATTATTGCTCAAGCGCTGCCTACAGTAGATTCATGCTAGCTGTTTGCTAGTTTGGTTCAACTAGGTTTAAGGCATTTTTCTGAAGGTAGGCCCACTATAAGAAACCTGGCCTTAGTGTTTCATGCTGAGCAAGCTCCAAGCCCTAAACCTGTGTTATAAGAACTAGTTTTCAAAAGCGGGATAGACTAAGACAGGTTTCTTCTACAGGTTGGACCTCCCTGGTCTGGCACCCTCGGGACCTGAGTGGTCCCAAACCAGGGAGTTTGCCAGACCAGGGGAGGTCAAGGCTCTTCTCTGGGCTGTGGGCATCCCTGGATCTTGGGCTTCCCTCCCTGCTGCTGGCCCCATGCCGAGGCTCCCAGGGTTGGCCTTCTCAGGTCTGGATTTCCCCCGGCCACCACCAGCCTCACTCCACCGGGGCTCCCAGCTAGGGCCGAAAATTCCTGCTGGCCCTGCTGCTGCTGAGGTTCTGGGTTGGGGCTGGGGATTCCCTCTGGCTGCCACTGGCCCCACTCCCACCAGGCTACTGCTGGCCCCCTTCCACTGGGGTTCCTGGCTGGGGATTTCCTGCACCCGCCGCTGGCTTAGCTGCCACCTGGATTCCCAGCCGGGGATTCCTCCTGGCTGGTGCCAGCCCCACTGCTGCCGGGGCTGGGGATTTCTCTCAGCTGCTGGCGGGCAAGGCTCCCAACCTAGAGCTCCCCGGGGCTGGACTCCCCACCTACTTCAGGACCAGCCCCTGCCAGCCCAGCTGGGGCTCCCCAGCACCTGTGGGTTTCTCAGCTGGCTCATGCTCCTCACCTCTGGGGTTCTCTTGCCCAGCAGCATCCAGGATCCTTTCTTCCGCACCATAAATGTTGCCGGACTAGAGAGCCCCGTATTTGGGAGGTTCAACCTGTAATGTAGATGGGACTTCAGATGTTTGTATGATGCAGTAAGGACCTTCCCTACTTAGGCAGAACTCCCACTGTCAGTGGCCCTGGTTGTACTCCCACCAGTTTTGCTTTGATGTAATTTCCCTGGCTTCTGTATAATCATTCCTGACTTAGAGTGGAATGAAAAGAAAATCAGGCCCAGTGGGAGTTTCGCCTAGTAAGAAAGAAGTAAGTAGTTCTCAGCTGGGCCCTTAAAGAGGGAATAGAAAAGTCATAAAGAACTACTTGCACTTTTCTCAAAAGAAGCAGCTTTGCTTCCCGAGCAAATAGCGACTAAATAACACACTGCCTTGAGTAATTAACTGAATGTTCTTTGGGCCAAGCTTCCAAAAGGAGCTTACACACATTGAACAAAAAGAGAAAGATCTACTGTCTGTAACTTGCGCTTTACTAAGGAACAAAAGGATTGGACTGAATCCATTTTAGGGCAAACTTTACAAGGGCTTACACTAAGTTGTTCAATGGAAGGAGTTGAGCAGAGCATTGGGGTGTCTGACATTGGTTACAAAAAAGCAAGGTAAAAAAACCAGGAACAATAATCAAAGACTCTCTCCCAGGCGCCATGGGTTCTTAGAACTTGCTGCCTATGCTCTCTTTCATTTTGGTAGGAGGACAGGAAATAAGGTGATAATTAAAAAGGCTGTTTATGATGGTCCAGCAGCAGTACTGTATTATCCTACAGGAAACCTCTGGCGCTACAGATCCCCAGGCCTGATGGGCTGCTGGAGGTGAATGCAATAGCAGCCATGAAAAAGGCTGGAATTAAAGAGGAGAAGAAGAGATTGCATTATGAATAGATAGGAGGACAAAGGGCACTTTTAAGAGCCTGATCTTGTAGTGCTGAGTGCCGGAGTTGAGTAACTCAGCACCGCATAAGATTCTCTCAGCACCTTGCAAGATTAGGCTTGGCATACTTACCTCTGATTATTGGGATAGTGTTTTCTTTTCCTAGGGAAAGGTTAAAAAAAACCCTACTCTATGAATCAGGAATTGTGTATGATTAATAAACAACACATAGAACGTTTCCTTCCAAAAGAAACCACAGTTGTCGCTTTACGTTTGGACAGAGGTAATCAAATGAGCCACTGAACTGCAGTTACAATGTGGGGTGGAAGCATAGAAACCATTCAGAACTTACAACTCTCCAAAACAATAAAGACTCTCAGTCCCTGTGCTGGCAAATGCATCGGTGCAGGAAAGAATCTGACCCCTGGTATGTGGAGGATTGATAGGGGAGAATATAAGTCTCAAATCCTGTAAATGCACAGGATAGGCAGAAACCTTCTGCCACTGAATTCAACGGTAAAACTCGCACTGATTTCCCCAGGAGGTATTTGGCCCTTTAATTTGTCATAAGGTCTTTATAAAAAGCCCCAGACAAAACTTTGGCCTTCTTTTTGCCTTTGCCCGGAATCTGCTATTTCATTTATGCAGAAGTGAAGCCAAGAGGAGAGTCAGATGGCAGCATGTGGAGTAGGGACGCCGCAGGCTCCAAGTGCTGTCAGTGGTCACAAATGAAAAAGGCAGCCTGAAGCCTACAGACAGCAGAGAGGAGTACTGTTACATTGCTCTGCCAGCACTCCAGACATGAGCTGAACCCTACTTTGCTTGGTTAGTTGCTAACTACTTTAAAACGCGGTGGCAGTCTCATGATAACCATAGGAAGCTGCTTTGATGGTGTGACACTTTGGCTCTCTGTAGCTGGCTGAATATGAAAGGTCAGATTGGTACTTCTCCAGGACACAGGGCGTTGCATATTCCTGACAGATTGTCTCATGCCTGTTATTTTGCAAGCAAGTTCAGTCAGAATGAACTGCAAAGACACAGACATTTTCACTAATGGGTTATGAGAAACAGGAAGGCTTGTGGAAAAGGTTAGTTTAATTCCTACACAGCTTCCCAGCTTCCCTGTCTTCCCTGTCACTCCACTGCTCTGTACCTCAGTTCCCCTTCAGTCTAATGGGACAATGGGTTTCTTACCTCACAGGGCTGTTGTGAGGATAACTACATTAGAAACTGTGAAGTGTTTAGATGATATAGTGATGGGGGGGAGGGGGCTGTATAAGTCCTTAAGACAGGCAACATGTAAAGCCCTGATCCTGTATGTACTTATGTACCTACTTAACTTTACACACGATGGCCTTAATCCTGCTCCAATTGAAGTCAGGAGCAGAACTCACATTGATGTCCATAGTGCCCTAGTCCAACAGTTCTCGAAGTTCATTGCAGTGCTGCACTACCCCCTTCTGACAATAAATTACTACTTAACTCTGGGGAGGGAATGGCAGAGCCCGGTGGGGGTGGAGCTCTGGCCTTAGCCCTGGGTTCCAGCAAGTCTAGTGCTGGCCCTGGTGACCCCATTAAAATGGGATCATTACCCATTTGGGGTTCCAACCCACAGTTTGAGAATGGCTGCCCTTGTCTCACTAAACACCATTGGGTGTGGCTCCAGATTTACACTGGTGTAAGTAAAATTAAAATACACTTCCTACTTCATTATTATTAATATTTCAAGTGATAAGGGCAGATATTTTTCTATGTTATCAGGAGAGAGAAGATCTTATTGTAAGGTCATGGCTGAATTAATAACTATCATAAGCAACAAGAGCATGATCCTGTGAGTTGTTGTAAGATGGGACTTGAACACATTCAATGAAAATAATTAAAAAGAGAGGTGAATAAAAGACAATATCATAAGGTCTTTCTGCAATTTTTGTTGTGGAACCCACGGTTTTATTTAAAGTAAAAATAAATTACTCAGTCTTTCCTGTGGAAAAAACGTGTAGCATGTAAAAGGATGAGTTGATGCTCTGATAAATGTGGCAGATAGAAAACTGTCTATACAGACAAGAGCAGTACTGACAAGAACTCCCTCAATGTGCTGTTAAAGGTGGTCTGTAAAGGAAACAAAAGACTTAGGCTTGTGTCCTTATTTACTTCTTTGTGGGAGGAAAAAGGTGGATTGAAAGGGCCCCGTAGACTTTCTTTTCAAAATTAAAAAGCTTTCCCCCCTGCTTACTGTTACATTAGAAATTGAAGACTTGTTTAGGCTGGAAGGTTCTATGATTAGACTGGAAAACTAGTGAAATGGAGAAAGATTTAGCTGAAGTGCAACAGCTCATCTCTGAGACCCTAAGAAGCTCTCCTATCAATCCCACGTCAGATCTGACATTCCAGATATTTCTGAGAAAAATAAAAACAAACATTTTATTTTAAAAAGATCTTGTATGTCTTGTGTGACTGGGTGATCTGCCCCTCTAAGGGCTAGGAACCTGGGGCCCACTATCTTTTGTCAATTATCAGATCCAGCTGGGAAGGGATCAAGTGATTATAAAAGCCGACAAGTAGATGTCTCAAGGAGAAGTTGTAGGTGAGAGATGGGTTTCTCTAGCACAGGGATGGGGAGCCTTTTTTGGGTTGAGGGCTACAGACTCACAAAAAATCAGTTGAGGGCTGCACACACCGTGAGACGGGGAAAAAACCCTCCTCATTAAGGTGGCCCTTGATGGAGAAGGAAAAAGACAATCCCCACGTTCCCCTCTCACACCAAAACCTAGGGGGGTTCCTAGCCTAGTTGCTATTGTGTGCTCCAGCCCTATGGTTGGGGGGCTGAAAGGAACCCCAGTGCTGGCTCTTCAATGCTGTGGGGGGACCCCTGAGCCTTGGGGCCTGGATGTAGGCAAGCTGGGGGTTGCATCCCACCCCTGGGCCTGAGATTTCCCCATCCCTACTCTAGAAAGTCTTGAAGCTGAGGATTGATGGGTAAGGAAGTGCACATCCTTTTTTAATCACTTGGAGAAAATAGGGGAAAGGCCTATGGATGCTGTAGCCCAGGATGGACAGAATTGCTTTGTTTTGCCTTAAGTTTTATGTTACAAAATAAAACTATGCCTTGAAGGAGGGGCAGTGCTTAATTTGTATGAAAGCTGAGACGTGGCATCTCTAGATGTGGCTGTTCAGAGCCCCAGCACCTCTACACTTGCTGCATCAATTATGAATATAAAAACTGCGTTAAAAAAACCTAATTGAGCCCTCCCCGGCACCTCTTTCATTACACAATGAAAGTACTCAGGAGGGGGCCTGCATCTATTATGCTTGTTTTTAAAAAAAGCAGAAACCATTTTTGAAAGTGAATAGTTTACAGATCACCTGTAACTCCATTCTCCAGTTGGACCTATGAGTAAGCTTGTATTCGTAATAACACTATGAAAATGATGTGTTTTATGCATCTGTGAATGTCATTTTATGGTAGGGAGTTTGTTTTTTAAATAGCTCACTGGAAGCATTTTCCAAACCTTACTGCTCTTTGATTTTTTTTCTCCTGCTTTTAGAACATCTTGTCGTCTACTAGATGTTGGTACAATTACTAATGTTTGCAAGTGCAAAAGAGGTATTTCATTGGAAGATTACATCTTATCCCTAGTTCTCAGGCAAAGACCTGTGAAAAGAGATGAATTCCACAAACTCTGAAAGTCAAGACTCAAGGCCAGTTGAAGAAAAACATTTTTATGTAATTCAAAATGGAGGACAAAAAACTTGATAATACTTCATCTGGATAAGTTCCCTTTTCTTGATCTTCCTCTGATTTAAACCATACCAGGGTTTTTGTGTGTGTTTCTTTGTTTTTAAAGCCTAGCACTATTGTCCTTGTAGAACAAAAAGTTTTTCCTCTTTGCCATTTAATTGTAACTTAGCTGGAAAAAAAACTGACAGTAATATTCAGGGAAACAAAGTCAGCTTTCAGTTATGAGCTTTGTGCTATGGTCTTGTGGTGGAAGTTACTTTAGGCCCAGTTCTACTCAGCCACACTGATCTGAATTTGGAGTACTTCCTCTGAAGTTAAACTGGTGCAAGATTAGAGGTAAGCCCTGTATCTAGAAAAAATGAGTATTTGCTTTTAATAATTTTTCTTCCATTTCCATATTTCATCCATAACCAGGTCTTTATGCCAGACTGACAAAAAGCACCAAGAAAAGAATTTAAGCAAAACAGCTCCAGAAGAGTGACTTCCTAAGGAGTCCCCATGTGCCTCCACTCTCTAAAGCAGCAATAAAAAGGTAAATAAAATATTATAAGGATCAGCTCTTAAGACAGCGCTTGGAAAAATGTGGCATTCAAAGATAAATCAGTATTTTCTGTCACTTCTGTCTTCTGATGTAATGCTGCCTTATGCACTCTGTACAGAGCTAGTGCTTTTGTTAGGAGAAAGGGTGCTAACATGTACACCTGTCCAGAATAACGTGCCTCAGGTTAGTGTATTATTTTTACTTACACCAATGTACCAGCAGAACCTAATCCAGTCACTTCTGCTATACTGCCTACTTGCTTGATCGCATTATCCTGATGATAAAGAGCAGTGTGAATTATTCTGAATTAGATGCAACTCTGTAGTGTAATGTCTCTGGGTAGCCAGGTTAAATGTGTAAGATTATGTCTGAGTGATTTCTGTTTGGTGACATGTTTTATGTCTATGGAAGGGTGGTGACATTCTTTGGAGAGAATCACGGCTGTTACACAGAAGTGCTCCGCCAAGTACTATGTGTGGAAGGATGGATTAACTGTTCTCTTAACCACTGATTTAATGTATAAGGGGGTATTTAGCCTCTTTAACCTGAGTGTTCTGTGGGGGAAAAGGGATGCTGTGTGGCCCCATTTTATCTAGGGCATGAAGCTTCTCCTGCTTCCACTAGAGATGAATTTGACCCCCTGATTCTGCAGTTAGCTGACCTTTGATTCAACAGACACATCTGCACTACAATTACAGCCTTGAAAGAGTAACCTTGGGACAATATTGTTCTGACGTGTAGTGCACCCTGGAGCTTAACTCTGCTCCTGAACCAGGTTAGATTTGGCCATCTAACCATTTTAACATGATGCAGGAATACTAGCAACACACAGTTAAACCTGACATACATTGCAAAGTGGATCCCAGATGTAAGTGGGTCAACAATACTGTATCAGAGTCCTCAGCCATGACTATTAACATTATAGAGCCCAGTTCAAAGCCCATTGAAGTCAACAGGAGTCTTTCAATTGACCTCAATAGGCTTTGACTCACTTGCAGAGAGTCACAAGAAGTGTGGGGGGACTAGCTGGGTAGGGAGCTGGACTGGGTTTTTGGAGATGTGGGTTCCATTCTCAGCTGTTCTGCTGACTTGCGGATGGATATTTAGCAGGTCTTTTCATCTCTCTGTCTTGGTTTCCCCAATTATGAAATGGCTATTGATTCACTCATCTTTGTAAAGTGCTTTGAGATCCACAAAGGATAATGGTCAAATATTATTAGATCACAGAAATGTAGGACGTGAAGAGACCTTGAAAGGTCATGTAGTCCAGTACCCTGTATTGAGGCAGGAGTAAGTATTCTCTACAGGGGACACTTTATCTTGAATGCAGACACATCTTGTGAGAACAGGCTGTCGACCGGGATTCTCTGGTCTGGCAACATCCACCAGAGAGCCTCAGTCACAAAGGTTGCCAGCAGCTGGGAACTCAGCCAGGCAGGCAGCCTGGAGAGCCAGTGTCCTGGTGGCAGGAAGCCTAGCCAGTGGCTGGCATCCGGAGCAGGGAGTCCTGCCTGTTGAGAACATAGCTCCATTGGCTGGGGACACTGGACCTCTGCCAGTTGGGGGCCTGGATCCACTGCTGGTAGGGGGGCAGGGAAGCCCCTGCGGCTGCAGACATAGAGCCTGTGCAGACTGGGAACACAGAACTGCTGCTGGCCGAGGAGCAGGAAGACCCTATGGACCGAGAACCAGAGCCACTGCCAGCTGAGGGCAGGGAGCTGGGGGAAGGGAGCCCCACGGACTAGAGCAGGGCAGTAGCTGGGAGTGGAGCCCTGCCACTGGCTGGGGACAGCGCACTGGCTAGGCTGGTGGCGGGAACCCCGGAAGAGCTGGAGGGTTGACCTCCCCTCATCTGGCAAACTCCCTTGGGACCATTCAAGTCCTGAGGGTGCCGGATCCGGGAGGTCCAACCTGTATTTCCAAAATGTTTTTATTTGGAAATATCTTCCATGCTTTAACACAGTTCAGATTACATTTAGACTGGCCTGAGGGTAATTTTTCACTAGGGGTACGTCTAGACTATAAGCCTCTTTTGAAAGAGAGCATCTAGACTGAAACCTCTTCTTTCGAAAAAGTGAGCCGCTTTTTCGAAAGAGCATCCAGGCAGTCTGGATGCTCTCTTTCGAAAAAGCCCTGTTTGCATTCAAGAATGCCTTTTTTCAAAAGAGCACTTTCGAAAAAAAGGCTTTCTTCCTTGTGAATTGAGGAGTACCACTGTCGAAAGAAAAGCCACGTTCTTTCAATTTAATTTCGAAAGAACACGGCTGTAGTCTAGATGCAGGTGAAGTTTTTTCAAAAAAAGGCTACTTTTTTCGAAAAAAACCCTGCAGTCTAGACACAGCCTAGGAAAAATACTGTGTCCTAGCATTTGGTGCAGAGGCTAGACATATTATTTTAATCAAGCCATTGTAAAAGGACATGCACTTTTCCAACACAATGCTGATCCTGTTCCCAGAAAGCCAATGGGAATTTTGCCATGCTTCAAGCGGAAAGTTGATCCTTCATATAAAAAGACCTGTTTCACTCCACTTACAGAGGCTTCTATTTGTTTGCTACAAAATCACAAAGTAAAATTAGATGGCTCCTGAATATATATTGTGAACAACCCTATAGCCAAAATGTTTACTGAACTTAGGACATGTCAAATATATTCTGTGCTGTGCCTAGCCTTAGTTCCCCTTTTCAGAATGATCCCCCTCCTGCCAGACTGTTAGGTGACCTGTAGTGGCAGTGGTGTATGTGGTCATAGGTGCTGGAACTGGGGATATGGGAAGTGCTGCCAGACCTCCTGGCTTAAAGTAGTTTCTATTATATGTAACATTTAAACTTTGCTTCATGGCTGTCAGCATTCCCACACTAAAAATAGTTCCAGCAGCCCTGCAGGAAGACTGAGCTCTTCTGTTACATCTCCTTCATTGGGCTAGATAGCGGCACATGTCACAGCATACTGAATGTGCCACGGGGGCTCAGGAGGCAAAAGAGAGTCGTTAGCTACTCAGCACATGGTGGGGGAGTGCAAGCTGCACTGTCCTTTGAGATGGTGCCCATACACCCCCTAGCACTGCCAGACATGTCCATCTCTACTGTCTAGAGTACAGCAGATGAAGGGGAGCCAACAGCCTTTGTAGGCCCCTGAGAAAGGCTGGAGTGTGTGAGGGCTCTGTGCTTCCAGAAGGGGTGGGGCCTCATCCACAAGGTGCACATCTAGGACAGCCAGCTCTCTGCACTGCTGGGAGTGTGACATGCCCCCCCCCCCCCCCCCCCAGCCCTCAGAGCCATGTTGAGTGCATGGCATGGCACTCCCTTGGTGATTTAAAGGTCCGGGGGCTCTGGCCATGGCCACTGCTGCAGTAGTGGTGGCTGGGAGCCCCGGGCACCAGGACAATTGCCCTCTTTGCCTCCCCCCATCAACAGGCCTAAATTGATGTGAGGTGTACTCGAAGGAACAATTTGTGCTCATTGGCTGCACTGAGGGAGCTGTCTCCTCCAGGGTGGGGACTGCATTTGTCTCTGGCTCACCAGCAGAGTGCAAAGCAAGGAAGAAACACCGCTCCTTATGTTATCCCCTACTGTGCAAGCACTGGCGTTACAGCCAGGACCAGGCTGGCTCATATGGCCTTCTGTCAGACACTCTCAGCATGTCCCATATTCATTGAAGCTTTCTAATAGTCAGGTATTATGCTGGACAAGAAACTAATATGAGCTCCCAGTCTGACGCTGTGGCAGATGGTGCTAATGTGATCCATGGAAGTGTCCACTCAGTGTGCAGCGGCAGTCAAAAAAGCAAATAGAATGTTAGGAAACATTTAAATACTGTGTACAGATGTGGTTGCCTCATCTCAAAAAATATATATTGGCATTGGAAAAGGTTCAGAAAAGGGCAACAAAGAGAGAATAAAAAGACTTGGACTTTTCAGATTAGAAAACAGGAGACTAAAGGGGGATATGATAAAGGTCTATAGAATCATTACTGGTGTGGAAGAAGTGAATAGGAAAAAATATTTACTTATCCCCACAATATAAGAACTAGGGGTCACTAAATGAAATTAATAGGCAGCAGGTTTAAAACAAACAAAAGGAAATTTTTCTTCAATCACAGCACAGTCAATCTGTGGAACTCCTTGCCAGAGGATGTGGTGAAGACTAGGACTTTGAAAGGGTTCAAAAAATGGCTAGATAGATTAATGGAGGTTAGGTCCATCAATGGCTATTAGCCAGGATGGGTAGGGATAGTGTTATTAGCTTCTGTTTGTAAATGGGTGGCAGGAGAGGAATAACGTGAGGATTACCGGTTGTGTTCCCTCCCTCTGGGGCCCTGGAATTGGCCACTATCGGCAGACAGGATACTGGGCTAAATGGACCTTTGGTCTGAGCCAGTATGGCCATTCTTATAAACGAGAGACTAGTAAGTAGAAATAGGCAGTGATTGTCTCCCTATGAATACAACATTGGCAATACAGCTACTGGAATGCATCATCTAATCCTGATATCCATGTTTTAGAAGAAAAAACAACCAGGAATCCAGTGGCACTTTACAGACTAACAAATTTATTAGAGTATTAGGGCATGAGCTCTATATTACCTTGATGAGCATGGCCCAAGGTAATATAGCTAGGAGCATGCAATGAAATTAAGCAAAAGAAAAGGGTGAATATCAGAAACAATTATACCTACAATCTAGTAGATGAGTTTCTCAAGTGAAATGATGGAAATCACATACTTGGGGCAATTACAATTAGACTGGGCAAAGCAACACACAGGCGCATACTGCAATATCCTGTGTTGGTCCCTAAGTCATGTACTAACTTACCTACCGGTAGTACGTTTTTTTGTGTCATCTTAAGATTCTTTATAACTGAAACTCCTGATCCCATTTATTTTCTCCTACCATTCAAAGTATTGAGTAGTGATTGGCATATCTCAAAAGCCTCAACTGCTCATTTGAATGTTAAAATTAACTTGAATACTAACGTCTCCATTTATAAAGATGGGTCAGGGGGAATTATGTGGCTCTCCTTGAAATGTCAGGTAAGTATCTTCTGGTCCACATGCACAATGAAAGGAAATGTAATCCAGACAAATTAAGTGGTTTATGAAACAATAAAAGAATCTAAAAGAGAAAGCTAAAGAAAATTCAGTTCCTCACTTTACTGTAGCATAATTTAAGTCTGAATTGTCTGTGATATTTGTATAAGATGGTAAATTTTAAAGGCCAGATTAATGAAGATTCTCTTTTACACATCTGATCATTTCAATTGAGCAATCTCTATTTACATTAGAAGAGGATCTGTTCCAAGTGTTAGAGATGCTCAAAACATTGCATTTGTGCTTGATACTGTCATAAATTCTCTCTCTAAATAGAAAAATATATAAACAAACTAAACTATGCCCTTGCAATATGCTTTGAGGTGGGGCATCTCGGCAACCATAATCGCTTCAGTGCTTCCCCCAAATTAAGATGAGGGTTTGAATCATGGCCCATTCCCATTTGTTTATTGCTTCTCATCACTTGAATGTGTGAGAGTGACACCTTAACTTGTTTGGAAGAGGAGACAAGATGCTTCTTTTGAAGTCAATGCTAATGCCACTAGCGGATAGCAGACAGGCCATACTCTCAAAATGGCTATCAAACTTTGGCCACGACTCCAAAGAATCCATGTTAACACCTTTCTAGAATACAGTTATAAAACAATCCTTCCTAGAAAGTTGCTCACAATGATTCTGAGATGGCACAGCCAATTCCTAACCATGCTATAACATGGATGTACAAATGATGCTTTCTGCAGAATTGTGGATTTACTATGATAACATGGTTTCTGAAATAATGTCTCAGAACAGTAAGGCCCTGCCTATATGAGACAAAGAAACCATGACCGTACCTTCCTAGTAAGACCTGCATTTATGCATAGTTTTCTAAAAAGGTGCCTCATCCTGCAAAATGCTATGTAGTCAGTCGCACCACCTGTGAAATTGAGTAGGGGCTGAGGCAGTGCATAGCAGAAGGGAGGCTTTTGAGAACTGACATGCAATCTTTGTTACTATGGCTTGTTTTGCACTGGCTGCAGAATAATATGCCTTGTGGTTTCTACCAAGAATAGATTTCCTGGTTTACTATATTTAACTATGTAATAAAATGGTACAGAAGCACAGCATGTTAGCAAAATAAACAGTTCGGTATCTCAGTGACTGGACAGTGGTTTTGGCTAGACTACCTTCATGCCACAAAACATATGCAACAAAACACATTTTATAACAAGGGTATGTCTACACTGCTATGTTAAGCCTGGGGGTTGATCTTAGGCTTATTCCTAACTCCCATCTACATGCAAATTGGCCTAACTCGGGTGGAAGATCTGAGCCTGAGTCAAGGTGGGACCCAAGATTCAGGCCCTATTGCTGTGTAGTATAGACACAATTCCACTGGAAATATATCCTATGGATCAACTTTTTGCCCTCTGGACAGTCAAGATTTCTTACATTGCATCATGAACAAAAGGTTAGAGCAGCCATAGTTTGAGAGGGCACTAAGAAATTTGAGAGATGGATGGTTGGACTCAGGCCTGCATTGCAGTGTAGAGCCCCAGGTTGAGACCCACTGTTAACAATTCCTAACCTAGAGCTACCAATGAGAGTAGATGCTCAAAGCCTAGGTTAACAAGCTCAGAGGTTGCTAACCTGGATTTTACTAAGAGCTTACACTACAACGTAGATATACCCAAAAGAAGCCAATGCTACTCTCAATGACTTCAGTGGAAGCAAGATTGTGCCTTTACTTTTTCTTGTTCCTGGTGTACAGCTTTTCAGAGGATGTGGGCAAAGTGAAGAGTACCAAAACTACGTGTAGCTATAAAATTATGGATTTTATTTATTGATCTATTGTTTCTAAGGCTAAGGGACTCAAAATAAAATTAAGGGACTGAGAGGCTAAGACCAACACTCCTATTGTAGGTGCTACATGTGAGATCTGGGCAGAGACAAAAGAGGGAAAACCCCAAAATTCCTTTGTTTCAGTTTGAAATCCCTATCTGCATTTCTTTATTGGCTGACTGCTACCTGGCTAGGTACAGTTAACCCCTTAATCCCCAGGCTGCTGGCTAACCCTCATGGTTACAATGCTAGCCCTCATCAGTACAATGGTTTGTCTTTCCAATCAAAAGCTCAGATACCCCTTGCCTCCTGAATTCCACCCAGAATTAAAGTGGGTCTTGGGAAATCTGAGTATGAAGAAGAAAAATCAGAATAGTTTTTAACAGGAGAGGCAGAATATGCCCCAATGAAAGTATAAGTGGGAAACTCCCAATAGTGGAAACTTAGGGTATTTGCTTGTTTTTTTTAAAGAAGTGCTGAGACAGCCAGACTAGAAAGCTGAAATTTAACAGAATTGGCCCTCATCAAGGAGAAGTGCCTTTGAAAGTTCCAGTGACATTTGGTTTTGATTTAACTAAGTTATGAGCTTTGATGTGTGTGTGTGAGCTTTATTCAGAGCAAAGAGAGGCTGCTGCAGATCCCTCTCTCATTCTGCATACTTGGATGTACAGAGAAAATACATACCTAGAAAGTGTATATTCAACTCACAAAAGGGTAATGAACAGATGCAGACTTTATTAAAAAGTGTGCAATGAATATGAGAGGGATCCATAGGACTGTTTAGATCTAAATCAAATCTGGTCACTCAGTGCACATCAAGTTTCTGGATGGAGGATTTAGGAGCAGTGATGGGAGTGTGAACAGAGCTATAACTAGAAGTTTATTCCTAATACATATATTATGCGCTGGCAAAAGACCCCAAGAAGGACCATTTCTGATGGCACAAACAAAAGTATACATCTTGTCCCTGCTCTGAGGAGCGTACAACCTCAGGCCAGGTCTGCATTACTGACCTGTATCAGTATAACCAGGGCTTGACAAACGGCGGCAAAAGCCGCTTGCCAGCCCTGCACTGCGCATGCGCAAGAGCTGCATTGCGTGCGCCACCGGTAAACAGGGCACGCAGCCACGGGCGAGTAGATTCTATAGTTTGTCGAGCCCCGAGTATAACTACATTGTTCAAGAGTGAAAAATCCAGACCCTTGATTGATGCAGCTGTACTGACCCTAACATCCTGTGTAAACAATGTTACTACCTCCCAGGGAGGTGGATTATAACGGCACTGATGGAAGAAACTCTCCTTTTGGCATAGTAGTGTCTTTATTAAAGTGCTACAGCACTTCTGTAGGTGAAAACAAGCTCCAAGCCTGTAAAACTCTAAGATTCCGCTAACCCTAACTCATGTTGATTAATAATTTACTCTGTGATTAGCCCCACTGAAATCAGTAGGACAGTCTGTGGGGGAAGGTTCTATTAAGATAAAGTATCTGAGTAGCTGAATCTGGGACTAAGGTTGAATTGCCTGATTAATCAATTATGGTTTTAGTATACTGTTGAAATACTTATACATACATTTTTTGCTAACGGATAATAATTTTGTGACGTTTGAACAAGATAAAGTCTTCTGTTCCCTGAGTTTCAGTGGGACAGTAAAAATAAAAAGAAATAGGAGGTATTCAAAGAGAAATGGCCACTTTTCGTTATGCCGTTTTTTCTTTTTTTCCCCCACTCATCTTTTCCCTCTTCCTACTTTTCACAAATTGGTTCATCCTTCTTTTTAAGGTACACCACATTTGACAGTTGTGGTAGAAATGACTCTTCTACACTAAGCAGCCCCTTCAGTATCCAAAAATTAACATGTTTGATATTAACTGCTGTACTAATCATTCTTTGTTGTAAAGGAGGGCAGGCCATTCCACTGCTAGTAAGAGCTAGAACTTGATGTTTTGGGACTAGAGAGTAATTTGCAAAATGCCAAAAACTGACAGATTAAACACAGAAAATTGTATAATATTTTCTGTTTCATTGTGAGAATAGTAGATGCTTGCAGCTGCATGGAGCAAAATTAAAATTATGGTTGTTATTTGAGTTCAAGTTAGTGCTTTTGTTTGGAAATAAACATGGGCGGCGAGTAAAGGCACTACCTTCCCAAACCACCAGCCCGGCTCTACCCATACTCCACCCCCAGAACACATACTGTAGGCATACTGGGGCCGGGGAGGCTCTGGCCATGCACCTCCCCACCTCACTATGTTGGGAGGTGGGGCTTGGGCAGAAGGGGCAGGGCCAGGGGCTTGCTTCTTCCAGCCCTATCTTCACCCACCAATCATGGGAATAAAGTTTCCTGGATTTCTAAAATGCTATGTCTCTACAACCATAACTCCATCTGAAAGATTTTTGCTTGGCAATTTCCCATGAATAGATTCAGTTCTGGAACCCAAAAAACTCTAAGGCTATGTCTACACGACAGGGTTTTTGTGCAAAAACCTGCGGAGCATACATACCTCAAGCGCGTTTTTGTGCAAGAAAATGTACAGTAAAATGGCAGAACAGAGGGCTTTTTGCGGTGTAGGTATATCTCTTTCTATGAGGAGTAACTTCTTTTTGCGCAAGAGTTTTTGCGTGGATGCTCCTCAGGGGTTTTTTGTGCAAAAAGAGCCTATCAGAAAAAGCATAGGTGCTCTGATGGCCATTCTGTGAATGGCCATCAGAACTTTCTTGTGCAAGAGCGTCCATGCAGTGTGGACGCTCTCTTGCACAAAAGCGCATCGCTTTTGCACAAGACGTTTTTGTGGAAGATCTCTTTTGCATAAAGCTTTTTGCACAAAAACCCTGCAGTGTAGACAGAGCCTAAGTGTGTTGGGTTGGAACCTCAGGGATGCCAACTAAGGTGCTTTGATACCACTGAGTCAGTCCACTCTGCCAGTCTGGGCCTCCCTTTAACGCTCTCCTGCTGAGCCAGGTACCAAAATCACCTCCAGCAAAGCACACAGGCAGGGCCATACACAGCTGTAGATCAGCTCCGGGAAGACTCAAATTTACTCTAGCACCCAGATTTTATTCACCCTCTTATTTGGGGTATAAACTCAACGCTGTATGAATTTTGCCTACTTCATCAATGCAAAAGAAGATATTCATAGCCTCCCCCCCCCCCACTCTCCATTAAAAATTATATAAATTTATTTCTGGTTTATAATATAATCTAGTTTATTAACTATGAAATGGTGTATTTTAAGTGGCTAAACCAAACAAAGCAAATGACTAAGGAAATAATATAAAGCACACAATCTAAGATAGATTCACTAAAAAAAATTGGTTACAATAATTGCTCACCGTAGTTATTGTTTCAGGTAGTCCTTTACTGCTCAGGTAACTCTTAGCTTGGGTCCAGCAGTTCTCCCCATTACCCTCCTGTCAGTTATTATCCTTTAGTTTCCAAATATCTTTTCAGGATGAGGAGGCAGAGCTAAAGCAAACTGAAACCATGACTGTTTTTCCATCCACCTGATATAACATTTCCATATGGCAGGAATTCTTTGTTATATTCTAGTGGAAAAGTACAGCAACCTAAGATGCAAGTTGGTATCAGGTGCCTAGATCACCTGACTCCACTGTCCATGAGTCAGTAGCATCAGTCCACAGGAAGGCCACACCTGTTCAGTCCCTTGTTCTAGCTCAGGGGTCGGCAACCTTTTCAAACCAAAGAGCCAAACTACATCAAAATTCATAACAAGTGGTCAACAAAAAGCCGTATAAGAATGCCCATTTGAATGACTGAAAATATACAACTTAATATTATTGATAATTGACATGACGATTAATAATAGCATCAATGAAACATTGTACTCTGACTTTATTTAATGGGAGTTCCGCTGCATCTTTTTTCACATTTCTTTGAAGTTTACATCATAACTGGTCAAATTCAGGCTCATCACACATTCAAGCTAGATGAGTAATTAATCATTTTTTAAATTTTGAATTCATATTTCATTTTAATTTAAGAAGTTGCATGCATTTTGGGAATGACAAAAGAACCATATTTGGTTCCATACTGAGCCATAGGTTGCAGACCTCTCTAGCTGATAGGCCATCAGCTCTCTGTGGCTTTTCCAGTGTGGTCCCTGATGTGTCAGCAATCTGAGGCTATGTCTAGACTGCAGGCTTCTTTTGGAAGAAGCTTTTCCAAAAGAGATCTTCCGAAAAAACTTCTTCCGAAAGAAAGCATCCACACTGCAAAAGCACATTGAAAAAGCGATCTGCTTTCTTGAAAGATAGCATCCACATTGATTGGATGCTATCTTTCATTTAAACTGTGATTACTATAGGCAGAGTGGTCACCAGGGCACCTGTGCTCTTTCCTCTTTTTCCAAAATAACTCCCTCTTCCCGATCCACACACGTCTTTTTCCGAAAGAGCTCTTTTGGAAAAAGGCTTCTTCCTTGTAGAAGGAGGATTACCAATGCTGGGAAAACCCCTCTGTTTTTTCGATTTTCTTTCAAAAGAACGCGATTACAGTGTGGACATAATTGAAGTTTTTTCGGAAAAACAACTGTTTTCTGAAAAAACTCTGTAGTGTGGACATACGCTGAGTGACCCAAAGCAGCAAATATGAAATACAGATGTAACAGGTGAATATTCCTAACTTCAGATATGGAAATGATACATGCATATGAATGGGATAATCATACTCAGTAAATCACAATCTTTCCAATGATATTTTACATGAACCATTTTGCATATAGTATATGCTATGTAATTCATAACAAGCATATTCATAGAGCAGGGGTCTGGACTCTATGACCTTCTGAAGTCTCTTCCAGCTCTATGGTTCTATGATTCTACAAAGCATATGGAATATGATATCAATAACAATTTAACAAGTATAAAGCAGTAGCAGCACTAACAGCAGAATATTTCACTGTAGCAAAGGAAATAACCCAGACAGTCAGATATTTTGACTCAGAAGTTTATATAGAAAATAAAGTACAATAACATTCTAACAAAATTTCTTTGTTCACTGGCAGACTATCCAGCAGAGGGTAAAAGAAATGAGCAGCAGAAAGGAGTCTAATAGTGATCACAAAGTAAACATCAAATAGAAAAACATAAAGCCCTGTCAATTTAATAATAGGAACATGACAAGACTCAGAAGGCTGAAGCTGGACATAGACTTATGACAAGTGTGTGATCTGCCAGAAAGATGCTGCAGATATTTTTATCAACATTAAGCCAGAAAGAGTGACACATTAGCCTGATGACAGAGCACTGCACTCAGAACTTGATACTGCTTCTATTTACATATACCAAAATGGCACAAACTGCAAAACGCAATGGACCATAAGAAAGCTACATTTAAAATGCCGGTTGACTTTCACAGAAAATGGAAAGGAAGGGTTAGACAAGTCAAGAACAGTTCTCTTTGCATTCTCACTCATATCAATGGGAGGCTTACACAAATATCAAAGAATATGGCCTGTATGTAGTAATAGAACTGAATTTTTTGTACCAAGAGGAATATAAGGAGCCTCTGGATTTGTTGTAAGCATATGGCTTAAATTCCATTTTAGATGTTTCTGGAGAGAGAGCGAGAGAGAGAGAGAGAGAGAGCTTATTTTGCTTCTTATATTTCAAATCACAACCATTTTCTTTATTCTCTTTCTAAACAATCTTTCCTCATTGAATTTTCCTCAGCCTAACAGCTCTTTGTCTTATATATTTTCAAATCAGCTATGGAGCCAAAAACACTGTCTGTCACTGCATTTGCAGATGATTGATGGGACCTGTTTCTTTTAGGATTTTTACAATTTATTTATGCAGTTTGTTGCTGTTTGTATTAGTGATGTAATAGTGTAGTCGATTAACTGATAAGCAAAAACCAAGGTGGTGTTTTCTGAAGAGTGACTAGAAGCTTGGAAGATGCCAGATATCTTCTTTTTAGTAACTTAAACACAGAGTGGACATTTTCTTACCCCTTCAGGAATGTGCCAGATTGGCTAAGTTTTGTCTCATCTTCTGAGTGGGCTACAGTTCACTATCATCCTTTGGTAGTTAGAGGTGGGCTTCACATGGAGAGTGGGCTGCCTGGTGCACACACTGTGGTTATTGTACAGATTGAACCTCTGGTCTGGTATCATCCATGATCTGGAACATAGGTATTGAGCACCTACAGGAAAAAATCAGTGTGGAGCACCCACCAGTGCCAAGCTCCTCTCTGAATATCCTACCCACATGCTGGCAGCCTTGCACTTACCAACACCTCCACTTCTGGAGCTCTGTGACCCCTCTTTATCCCTGTCCACACCTTCACTGCCCCAGACTGGGACCACAGCTGGGGTTGGCTGCAGAGGCTTGTGGCCAGTGACGGACCCTGGACAAGGGGCCCCACAAGCTCAAAGGCTGGGAGTGCGATAGCATGCCCCACCTGCATCCCTATTTCCCACCCCTCTGGAGACCCACTTGCAATCTGTATTGACCTCCTGGGGTTTGGCAAATTCTCTGGTTTGGTACCAGCCAGGTTCCAACAGTGCCACACTAAAGCTTCAATCTGTACTATGCATAAAACCCCCTGATTCCAAAGGTGTTGGCAAAGAACTACAGAATGAATTTCCTGCCTGTAACTTCCCTACTTTATTAGGGCCAGATATGTTTAAGAGAAATTTGTCTTGAACAGAAGGACCAAGAACAGTTGAATTCATGCCCATTCTGGTCTGAACCAGAGCAATGGCACCATTCATTCTCTTGTGTTTCAGCTTATGTAGAGCCCCCGCTGCCAATTGCCACCTAGGAGACAGGGTTTGGGTTAACGGAGCCACTGCTATTTTGGCAGCCAGCCATCTTTGGTGCCTCTTTGGCCAGAGATGGGAAAATTCAGCCTCTCATTTTAACTCAGAAAAGCTACTAACAGTGTTTTCTCAAAGGGCATCATATTTTTGAGGTATTTGTGAAGAATAATCCCTGACGGTGTGTCCTTGAAAGAGATTTGCTAAAAGCATTTAGTTTTCACTGCTCTTTCTCTCAGACCACATCTTCACTTGCCACGTCAGAGATCAGTCTTCTGGTGTTTGATTTAGTCAAGTTAAGACCCACTAAATTAAAAGTGGAGTAAGGGAAGCTGATGGCTCTGCATTTAAAAGGCAGTAGGAGCCAGGCAGGCAGGCAGCCCAGCTTAATCCCTGCTCGTGCTGGGTCTGGTACCAAACCCCACCGCAACTCTGCAATTTAAAATGCAGTAGGAGTCAAGGGGCAGGCTGCCCAGCTCCTACTGTATTTTAAA
Organism: Pelodiscus sinensis; assembly: GCF_049634645.1. Classification (NCBI taxonomy): domain Eukaryota; kingdom Metazoa; phylum Chordata; order Testudines; family Trionychidae; genus Pelodiscus; species Pelodiscus sinensis. The sequence goes on along the minus strand of NC_134720.1, from coordinate 26,193,742 downwards.
TTGCAGAGCTGCATTGGGGTTTGGTGCCTGCACAAGCTGGGACTGAGCCAGCTGCTTTCCCCTATGGACTAATCGAGTAGTTGATAAAAAATTCTATTGACTACTTGAATAGTAAAATAACCACATTTTAACATCCCTAATCCAGAGGGCTACCACTGACTAACAGCTCTGTCTCATCCAGATAATATTCTAACAGTTTTGTCACTAAAACAAGCTGTTTGTAACTTTATGTATTTTTTTCATTGGACCAAAATTCTTTTGGTGGAGTTACAGGAAGGAGTGCAAAGTTTGACATGCTACCAGTGTTCCCTGGTAGCTGCCTGGCAGCACAGCTTTACAGGTGATTTATTAGCCCTGCTCAGTCAGACAGCTCAGTGCACCCAGCCCTGAGCCTCTGACTGGGCGAGACTGATTTATCACCTGTGAAGCTGTGCTGCTGTGCAACTTAGGCTAGGTCTACAGTGCAGAGTTTTTGTGAAAATATGTCAGTTTTCCCACAAAAACTCACGGAATGCCCACACCTAAAGTTCGTTTTTGCACAAGTAAAATGAAAGAACAGAGGAGGTTTTGCGGTATAGGTATTCCTCCTCCTATGAGAAGTAACTCCTTTTTCGCAAGAGCAAAAAAGGTGTCTATGGACAGGGAACAGGGTTTTATTGTGCAAAAAGAGGCAATCGAAAAAAGCACAGGTGCCTTGGTGGCCATTCCGTAATTAGCAATCAGTTTTCTTTCGAGAGAGTGTCCATGCAATGTGGACGCTCTCTTGTGCAAAAGCACATCGCTTTTTCAATGCACTTTTGCAGTGTGGGTGCGCTCTTGCACAAGAAGTTTTTTGCAGAACATCTCTTCTGCAAAAATATTCTTGTGCAAGAAGCCTTTAGTGTAGTCATATCCTCAGAGGTGTAGACACCATTTCATATTTAGCTAGAAGCCATTCTGTATAACAAAAGCCATTTCAGTTTCTTGTGTCTGCACGAGGGAGTGAACTGGCCTTCACCGAGGTGGGGAGAGACCAGAGGGATGCTCTGTTGGAATGTGTTAATGAACTATTTTGAGCTTAAGCTCAAACTCCCTTTTAACCTGTTTCTTTCTATGCTGATAATAATTCCTCTTTGAAGTTCTCTTTGATTTCTTGCCCTGACGTCAGACTTGTTTGGTTAAGGGTATAAAATACTAGGATTGATTGTATTAGCCAGCCTTACTGGGCCTGACTTTGCTGGGACCACGTTTGGCTCACTTTGCTTTTATTGGCCAATAAAACTGTCTGTTTAGCCGCGTAAACCGAGTGAGGCGTTTGCTTCGACAATTTGGAGGTCCCACCGAGATTCCTAACGTGCCACTTGCCCGTATGGACGGACTGGCACTCCACTTCCAAACCTCTCAGAGCGCTCAAGAGAAGGTAAAGGGGATACCTGTTACAAAATCTCCTGGTTGAGGGCTTGGGATTTGGAGTGACGGCCGGCCGTTGGGGTAAGGGGAGCTACGGAATTCAATTTTGTGGAGCGGCTAACATTTTTGTTTGTCTGTGTCTGTCTTTGTCTATTAGGCCTGTCTTATGTGTCACAGTTCCAAAAGGGCACACCGGTGTCTCTAGTGAGGCAGCCATGCGCTGGACCCTCTGTGTTCGGACGCTAAAAGCTGGTGTGGTGCCATTACACTCTCTCGGCACACGGAACTGTGGGGAAGCTTTGTTGTCTCTCTCTGTTATTTGTGGGTGTAGTACTGACCTCTGAGGCTAACCCCAGGCCATAGTACCCCATTCCGCCAGGCTGTCTCCAGGCACCAGGATGTGGTGTTCTGCCGGGCTGGGACGGGTGCCGGAAACCCCTGCGAGCCAGGTGGACCTTGAGTCCAGTGCCTCGCAACAAAAGGGGGGGGGGGACCAGTGCGAGCAGGCAGATTTCTCTTAATTCGGTGACTCGCAGAAGATAGTGTAAGCAGGTGGACTTTTAGTTCAGTGCCTTACAGAATCTGTTTAAGCACGCGCAGAAAATGGGGGTAGGTCAGTCTACAGGAATTCCAGTGCCTTTATGATAACTGCCTTCTGGTATAGGATCCTAATGAAGTCTGGTATTAAGTGCCGGGTGTCTTAGGGCAGCGCCACTTAATAGAAACCCATGGGAACTGGACAGTAAAGAAAGATGCATCTAAATGTGGAAACTGTAGGAAAAATGTGAAAAAGGAGAAAAAAAAATTGTGTGTGTGGAAAATGAGTATGAATGTAATGAGTGAAGTATGAATGCCGCCACATAAGTCTGAGACTTGAGTTGATCCCAGCTGCACCAGGGCTCTCCCACGAGTGAGCTCTGAATGCAAGGGGGGAGTCGGCTGAACCTTGAGACTCAATGAATATGTGAGGGAGTGACGACTCCCCTTATTTCATGAGCTGCTATGGTCTGACACTCTAGACCTGGCAGACTCTTTCTTTGGAGTGTGTAAAGTTAGTTTAGGTGGGGGTTAGTCTAAACATCCCCCCACACTGCCGAAAGGCACCCCTGTGTACTACATGTACGTGCATAATGGTCCAAGGACCTGTAAGCATTTAACAGATTGGAAAAGAGGAAAAATTAAAGCCCTGAGAGATGAAAGTAAAGCTCAGAAAAGACAAACCATAAGAAGGAATAAGGAAAGTAGAAATACAGACATTAGAAAGTTACTAGGAATGAGGAATGTTTTCTTTAGAAGGACGAAGCAAGTGATTAAAGGGTATGTGAAGGTGAGAAGTGACTGCATGGGAGAGTGGACGGAATTAAGCGATTGTTGTTATATATGAAGGGAAACCTGCTTTAAGAAATGACTCCTTGTTTCTTCTCGTCTCTTTTAGTCATCTCAGCAAAGAAACAGTCAAGTTAAACATTTGGCTACAGACACTTTGTTAAATCTTTTAAAGGAAAAAAGGAATTCTACTGAAACTTAATTGATTAAAAGAATAGAATCCGTACATTGTAAATTTGTAAAACCTGCACCCTAAGAGTTGGATGTGTCTTCCAAGGAAACTAATTATTGTTTTAAAAAAATCCAAGCCCAGAAACTTCACTGTGTTTCTGTTCAAGGCTGAGTTGATAGCACTTTTGGCTTGCTTTCAGATCCAAGGTTGTGTGTGTCTGCAAACTGCCTGTCTGTTGCGGAAGGGGGGGGCACTGTCCCCCATAAGTAAGTCTGTAACATTGCATGTGATTCTTTTCAGGAAAAGAAAACCTTTTTGCTTGCTGGAATAGTAACTAGCAAGCACCTTGTCCTAAGAAAGAGTTTCTGTGGCAGTAAATCATTTGAAACTTCACATTAATAAAAAAAAAAAAAAGCCTAGTCTGCAGTACAAGAGGAAAACTGAGGCATGCCACTGTTGGAGAGGGCTAGCATCTCTGAGGTAATTCAAGGGACTGGAAGGTCATGAGTACCAATGAAGCGCTCTTGTTCTCAGAAAGTTGCAGCTCACTCACCCATAGAAGTGGTAAGGAACTAGCTGTAACCAGTTCTCCTAACAGATCTTAGGCAGTATTTTAAGTTATAATGGGCCACCCCAGTGGGGGTACAAGTGTTTTCTTTGTCTTTCAGATCTTCAAATAGCGCTATCAGCTGAAAATTAACTGGAAAAAAATCATAGTTCTGTCTCATGACATAATAAGTTTGTGTTCTGTCCAGATTTGTCTGGTAGGTCTTGATTTTGATATATGTATTTCAAACATTGTTGTGTGTACAATATTGTTGTTTTAATGAAAAAAAATGTAAGTCCCTTGAATAATCTTAACTTTGTGCTTTACACAGATGGTTCTTGCTTTTATAATTCTAGTGGAGTTTTAGTAGCAGGCTATGCAAGTTGTACTGTCTGGGATGTAGTAGAATCTGCCCCTTTACCTGCTGTTTCTTCCGCACAGGTAGCGGAATTAATAGCTCTCACAAGAGCTTGTCATATTGCTGCAGGAGCATCTGCTACTATCTACACTGACTCCCAGTATACTTTTGGCGTAGTTCATGATTTTGGTATGCTTTGGAAGCAACGAGGTTTCCTTACTTCCCCTAGCCACTCTAGAAAGAATGGACCTTATGTAGCTGCTTTACTTGATGCAGTTCTTTTACCTTCGGCTCTTGCTATTGTTAAGTGTGTAGCTCATTCCTCTTCCTCTAATGAAGTTGCATTAGGAAATGACATAGCTGATCGGGCTGCTAAGGCAGCCGCCCTATGTCCTCCACGGGCTGAAGCATTGTACCCTTCTCTCCCACCACCGCCAGCTCCTTTGCCATCTCTGTCAGAACTGGCCCTCCTGCGAGACCAAGCCCCAGAATCGGAAAAGCAGGAGTGGAGACTGGCAGGGTGCACCTTGCTCCCAGACCATTTGTGGCGCAGCTCCGACGGCCGCATTGTTGCCCCAGTGGTATTGCTACCTCACCTTGCCTCCATGCTCCATGGATTGTCGCATGTTGGCAAAGGGGGGATGGTAGCAATCCTTAAAAAAAAAATTGGTTTGCTCCCAAATTCTCCCAAGCAGCCAAAGATTACTGTCTGGCTTGCCCTGTCTGCCAAGCCTACAACATAGGTAAACCTGTAAAGACAGTTCCAGCAACCAGACCTCCACCTTTGGGACCATTTCTGAATTTACAAATGGACTTTATTCAATTGCCTAAATGTCAATCCTTTGAATATGTGCTGGTTATTGTTTGTTTGTTTTCGGGATGGGTAGAAGCTTATCCCTGCAGGAAAGCGGATGCCATCACAGTAGCTAAGAAACTTCTAAATCATTACATCCCATCATGGGGAATACCCCTGGTGATCTCCAGTGATAGAGGTACTTTACTGGACAAATTGTTCAAAAACTGGCAAAGTACTACTCTATCAGACAAGCACTGCACTGCCCGCGACACCCGGAAAGCACAGGAGCAGTAGAGAGACGTAACGGGATTTTAAAGAACAAACTTGCTAAGATATGTGAAGACTCTGGCTTAACATGGGTAGAAGCTCTCCCGATTGCCCTAATGAGCATGAGAGCCACTCCTAATTGGAAAACTGGACTCAGTCCACATGCAATTGCATGTGGCCGACCTATGAGATTGTTAAGCAGCCCAGAAATTAACCTGGCTGATGCCACACTTGTTAAAGGAAGCATAGTCAAGTATTGTCAGGAACTTATGAGGTGTGTACAGTCTTATCATTCACAGGTTAAGGACGCCTTCCAGGAGGTCCCGACTGAGCCGTGCCATAAACTACAACCAGGAGACTGGGTTTGCGTGAAAGTTCACCAGCAGAAAACTGCCCTGGAACCCAGTTAAAAGGGTCCCTACCAAGTCCTTCTTACCACTTCTACTGTTGTAAAGAGCGAGGGATTGCCCATCTGGATTCACGCCTCTCACTGCAAACTGGTTCCAGCCCCTACAGAGGTTCGCCCCACCAAGGATCACCGCAGACCTGGTACCAGAGACCCAGGTCCAGAAGTTGACGAGGATCAGCGCAGGCTTGGTACCAGCAATCCAAGCCCTGAAGCAGACGATCCTGAAAGACCGAGGCCAAGGTACCAGCTGCGGCCCAGAAGGACCTGCCAGCAATAGGTGAAGCAATCTACGAAGTCCTGAAGAACAGCCAGCATGAGGCTGGACAAACAATTCATGTTGAGCTTATGCTTAATCTTGTTTTTAATACCTAGCAGTTATAACCTACATGGTTCAAATGTGTTTATGCTTTTAATGAACCAAGTTTCCCAAGAATTTAATTCCACAGGTTGCTGGATATGTGCTTACAGTCCTGTACATACAGAAGGAGGCATCCCAATGATTCCAGTCCCACTAAACAACACTCAAATATGGCACACTGTTTAGTGAACTAAGCCAAATGAAACTCGGCAAGAAAAAAGGTTTACTAACCTAGGGTATATCTGCTTAGCCTTGACCCCAATTGGAAAGTACCGCTGGACATGTAATGGTTCAGGAGCCAAGGTGGGGAAAAAGCCCAAACCGAATGGCCCTAGACTATGTCCTAGCTAGTAAGGGTGGGGTTTGTGCCTTAGTGGGAAAGGAATGATGTGTGTATATCACTGACACCAGCAAGGAAATGGAGGAAGATGCCTCAGAGATTGAAACAACTGTGGAACACCTAAGGCAGCAGGAAAACTGAACCCTCTGGGGTTGGTTGAGAGGCTGGTTTAGACATGTGAAAACAGATTCTGCAAGGTGTAGTTTTAGTATTAGCTATATTCTTTTGTGTTTATTTTTGTTTCTTGTTACTCAAATGCTGTATTTCTTGCATTCTGGAAAACACAAGACAGACCCTTACCAAAGGGAATGTAGAACTCATGATGTTCAAATATGATGAGCAAGAAAAGAACAAGAAATGTATATAAAAGCTTTGATGAAAATAGAGGCATGAAATGGCTTCAAAGTTAGCCTTTAAAAGGCTAAAAGGGGGGAGTTATAGATACCATTTCATATTTAGCTAGAAGCCATTCTGTATAACAAAAGCCATTTCAGTTTCTTGTGTCTGAACGAGGGAGTGAACTGGCCTTCACCGAGGTGGGGAGAGACCAGAGGGATGCGCTGTTGGAATGTGTTAATGAACTATTTTGAGCTGAAGCTTGAACTCCCTTTTAACCTGTTTCTTTCTATGCTGATAATAATTCCTCTTTGAAGTTCTCTTTGATTTCTTGCCCTGACATCAGACTTGTTTGGTTAAGGGTATAAAATACTAGGATTGATTGTATTAGCCTGCCTTACTGGGCCCGACTTTGCTGGGACCACGTTTGGCTCACTTTGCTTTTATTGGCCAATAAAACTGTCTGTTTAGCCGTGTAAACTGAGTGAGGCGTTTGCTTCGACAGAGGGAACACTGCATGCCACTACTTATTGTTTGCATAGCACTTCACATTTCTATAGCCTCCCATACCACAGTGATGCTCAGATACAAGAGGCTCAGGGAGATCCAGGGAAGAGCATGAACCTGAGCTCTTCAAAGCCCCGTATCAGTGACGTCATCACAATCCTGTATGGTATAGATACAAATCAGTGTAAGAAGAGGAAATGCAACTGAAAAGCAACAATGACACTAACTATATAGTGATGGAAATGTAGCCGTCTTAGTCTGGTGTAGCTGAATCAAAAAACAGGACGATGTAGCACTTTAAAGACTAACAAGATGGTTTATTAGGTGATGAGCTTTCGTGGGCCAGACCCACTTCCTCAGATCAAATAGTGGAAGAAAATTGTCACAACCATATATACCAAAGGATACAATTAAAAAAATGAACACATATGAAAAGGACAAATCATATTTCAGAACAGAAGGGAGATTGGGGGGGGAGGAGGTAAATGTCTGTGAGCTAATGATATTAGAGGTGATAATTGGGGAAGCTATCTTTGTAATGGGTAAGGTAATTAGATTCTTTATTCAAACTCAGGCATAAAGTGTCAAATTTAAGCATGAATGACAGTTCAGAGGATTCTCTTTCAACTGCAGTCTTAAAAGGCCTTTGAAGCAGGATGCAGGTATTTATGTATTTTTTTCATTGGACCAAAAATTCTTTCAGTGGGGTTACAGGAAGGAGTGCAAAGTTTGACATGCTACCAGTGTTCCCTGGTAGCTGCCAGGTATCCTGCTTCAAAGGCCTTTTAAGACTGCACTTAGAAGTGGGTCTAATGCTATTCTCTCTCCCAGTTTTTGTAGTCTTAGGAAACTGTAGTAGATACAGAATTTTCACATAGAAATACGATTTTCAAATTGGTGTTTCACAAATGAAAACATAAACTCTTCCGAAACTATAGATACTAGAAGTCTATGGAAACTACAGAAATGCCACACTTGTGGATACAATTATTTTAATACATTTAAGCAAACAAATCTTGTTTGATGTATTGTTCTCTTCCTACTGGCAATTAAACTTAGTCATTTTATGTGTTACTTTGCGGTGTTACATTTGATACTTCCTTTTTAAACCACATTGTGTTTTCTATGACTATCTGTGTACTTTACCACAAGTGCTTTCGGAAGTAGAGAGAGTGAAACTGATTTAGCAATACTATGAGTTAACAGTTTCAGTTCTGGTGAATAAAACCCTATGAGCAAGAACTATGCCATCCTGTAGATTCTAAGGGATTGTCTAGATTACATCCCTCCTAAGGGTACATCTAGATTACATCTCTCTTTCGACAGAGGGATGTAAATTAGACACTTTGAAATTGCAAATGAAGCCGGGATTTGAATTTCCGGTGCTTCATTTGCATATTCGCATCATGGCGTTTTTTCGAAAGAGCACCATGATGTGAATATGCAAATGAAGCATAAGAAATTCAAATCCCAGTTTCATTTGCAATTTCGAAGTGTCTAATTTACATCCCTCTGTCGAAAGAAGGATGTAATCTAGACACAGCCTACACTAACAATATGCACTAGGAGCATTATAGACCACTTAATGTGCAATTATATATTGGTGCATTTTGAAATCATGCCCTGTAGTATACATTATTACACCATGTAGACAAACTCTACACTTTTGTTTAACCTCCTTGCCACACTGCCACCACCAAACCCTAAATTTCTAGCCCTCCTAGTTTGTGAAATTACCATTTTTTTTTTGTATTTGGAAGGTTAAGTCCCTGCAGTGATGTCTTCCTGAGTTTACAGAGAGCCAAAAGCAATTCTGAGGTGTGAATTTCCCCACTGTGATCAGCCACACATGGGACACTAGCTGTCACCACAATTTCCTCACAGTATTGTAGTGGATGGGATGTAGAAGGTGATGAGAGTGAATCTCATTGGTAAAAACTGAGTTGTTGAAATGTCAAGAAACGTAAAGAGGATATGCAGAAAGGATAGAATACAGAAAGAGGATGTAGAAGGGCAGCACTGAGTGTTGCTTAACATGACTTAACTGATAACTAACAGTTTTCACAGGGATTTACTATTACTCAGGTTATCTAGCACAGGGTATTCTGGATAAGAGGGCTTCAGTTATTACATTTCTGACCTTGATAAAGGTGAGCCAAATAAGGAATGTGAAAGAGGCTACTGCCAGCATAATCCTGGTTCATAGTAAATTACATAAAAAGCAACCTCACAGTCACTTAATCCCCAGTACACCTATAAGTCCTAACAAAAACCAAGAACTCAGTCCTCCTATCTTACAGGAAGCTCACCAAAATTAGAAATCTAAACCAGATGGAACAGTTGTCCAAAAATTCTGACCATCTCAACACCATTCCTAGTTTTTCAGGAATGTAATGAAATTTCTCCCAAAGAATCTCAGAAGGAATTTGAACTTACCCTTTAACAGCACAAGAGGCAAATACTAAAAGAGGTGTTAGTGTAACAGGATGGGGATCCTACCATTTTTATATATGTTCTAAAATCACAGTTCCTGTTTGTAATTGCCACTCAGAGCAAAGAGGAAAAACTGCTGAAGGACACTATTAAAAGATGAATGAGGCAGACAATACTGAGGAGGTGAATCAGAGCGAAAGACAACCCCCCACCATATTCCACCGTCACATTGTACATTGAGAAGGATAATGCACTGTAAAGCTTCCACCAGGTCCTCTAGTCTGTACTCTCATTCATGACTTTTCATTTTTGAACATTCTTCCATTTTGTATGCATCCTTTAGAAAGTGATGTAATTGATGACAATGTTGCAGGTAAGTGTAAAAAACCTCAACCACCCAGCTTGGGATGTAAGGGAGTAGTCTACTAGTCAACTATCCACATTCCCCTCTGAGGCAGCAAGGGGAGGGAGAAGCAGGAGCTAGTGCTGGGGGGAGCTGGCAGTATCACTGGTTTCCCCCCCTCCTCTCGCTGCTGCCTCTATTCTTGAGTACCCCTGTGCACAGAGGTCCCAATGTCCCACTGGGACCCCCCATGGACAGCGACTGCTGCCAGCTGGACAGGCAGCCTGGCAGAGTCCCGGCTCATGCCCCCGCTCCTACTGCCCCAGGCAGCCTCCCCGCCCCTACTGCATTTTAAATTGCAGCACCATAAGGAGGTTTGGTCCCGCACCTGGCATGAACCGGGACTTAGCCAGGCTGCCTATTGATTGAGTAGTCGATAGAATTTTTATCAACTACTCAATTAGTTAAATACTGGCCTCTTAACATCCCTGCACCTAGCAACAAACAAAGTTTACTTCAAACTCAGACTTTCTTCCAGCATACATTCAACAAACTGTCCATTTGCTATTTAGTTTTGATATTATTTGCTTCTTATACTCTCTGCTATTTACAGTCCCTAAGTAGTTTCTTCTTTCCCTCTCTCAAGGATTTCACATTTCTTCCCTCCAGTGCTATATTCTTCCCAGTTTCTCTGCAAGATTTGAGCTTCTTAAGAAATCACCAGGAGATACAAGGGCTGAGAGGGAGAGAGAGTGAGTGTGTGTGTGTGGAAAAGGCAGCATTGTAAGGATGCATCTTTTCTTCCCTTAAAATGATAGAGAAGAAACCATTACACTTACTTTTATATTGCCTGCTCTCCTGAACCAAAGAGAGATCTCATAAAAAGAGTGTTAGAGATTTTCTTCTTTCTTGTCCTGTAACATGATCTCAAACAGATTAGTTTAGTAAATCTACATTTTAGCGCCCCCCCCCCCTTTTTTGCTGTTTATACTTACCTATTTTGCAATAAAAATACAGCTTCACTAGTGCTAGAAATGCTGCAAACTCAAGAGCAGATAAAAATATGGACATCAGATGGTGTTACACCTGGATGTGGTGTACACAGGTTTGCAACATTGGTAGCACTAGTGCAGATGCACCTTTGATGAATACCAAACAAGAATTTGTTTTAGAAGAAACAAGTTAAAATAACTATAATTCTGTAACCTCTTCAATAATTCACTTCAAATTAGATAGAAAAATTGTATCTCTTCTCCAGATCTAACACAGCATTCCCTTTACAACCGGTACTTTATTGGGGGGGGGAGGGTTCCCTTTATTTTGGGGGAGACAGCAAAACATTAACTTATAAAACGAACTCAGTTGAAACCTTAACTGTGAAGTGGCTATACTACTCCATGTTTCCCAGTAAAATGTTTCCTCAAAGTTTCATACGCATGATATATGCTTTTTGAAATCTCACTTAGGCAAAGAGTTAAGTTTTCAAAAAACTTAAAATAAGGAACAAGTAACCTGAGACACATATAACAAAATGAAACGGTAACAATTTAGCTTTTTCATGTCTACACGCCATCTCTGCATATCCTTTGGTTTTGTGACAACAGGCAAAGTTTTGATAGGTGACCTTCAAGCTCCACGTTTTTTGTTAAAACCAATTACTCTGTAACATGCAAAGATCATCCCTGCGACTGCCTCGAGCTTGCAATTACTCCTCGTTCGTGGCTTAAGTAATAACGATCTACGTGTCCCCAGTCACTGCACCTAGCCGGGGAACCCCGCGCCGGTAACTCCACGGGATCGGCGCGCGCGGCTACTCATAGACTCGCGCTTCACACGAGCTGCAGGAAGGCTCCGGTCCACCAGCCCGACCAGCGTGCTCGGGATGCCAGGCAGGTCTGCGGTCCCGACGCGCCGCTCGCTCCTACCGCGCCCCGCAGCGAGCGCCACATCACCCGCTCGGCGCTGCTCCTCGCCGCCCGTTGGCAAGGCAGGTGCCCGGTGGCGCGGCTCCCAGCTCTCGCCCGGGGCAGGGCAACCACCGCGCGGGGAGGAGGGCGACTCTGTCCATGCGCCTGCAGGCTCCGGGGTCTCGAGCCGCGCCAGGCAGGGCCCTCTGACGAGTGCGCGGAGGGGGGTGGCTTGGAGGGGGTAGCCGCTCCCACGCCAGCCCCCAGCGTCGACTGCCTGCCCCAGCAGCCCACCTCTAAGGTATCCCTCCGCCGCCACCTCCCGTGGCGGAAGGATCCGCGGAGCCGGCCCGTGTTCTCCATCCCCTCCCCTCCCCCGTCTGCTGTTCTCGCTGCGGCTCCGAGAGACGCGTCCGAGGGGAGGGGGGAGCAGCAGCAGCAGCCCCACCCCCTCCGCTCTCCCCGTGGCCGGGCGCGCGCTGCTCGCTGCAGGGCTCGGCTGCCGCTTCGCGCGCGCCTGTGAGGAGACCGCCGCCGCCCTCCGCTCCTCCGCCCGATTGCGCCAGGCGAAGACGATGGCCGGCTGGCAGAGCTACGTGGACAACCTGATGTGCGATGGCTGCTGCCAGGAGGCCGCCATTGTCGGCTACTGCGACGCCAAGTACGTCTGGGCCGCGACGGCCGGGGGCATCTTCCAGAGCATCACGGTAAGGGCCGCGCCGGCTGCCCGCCGGGGGCCGCAGAGCTCGAGCCGCCGCTAGGGGTGATGCCGCTCTCGGGGGAGCGCCCGCAGCCAGGCCGGCCGGCCAGCCGGGTCCAGCCCCCGGGCCGCTGCTGGGTTTTGTCTGGGTCTTCGCGGGGGCGGGCACGGCAGCCTGCGGCTCGCTACCCCCGCTGGGGGCGCCGCGCTGCGGGGGAGCGGCCCGCGCGGGCTAAGCCGGAGCCGGCAATGCGGCGGAGGGAGGCGGAGGGAAAGGCCGGGCACGGGCGAGACTTGGCGTAGGGCTGCCTGCGCCCAGGCCCGGCTGCTGCGGCGAGTCTTACGTCCCCGGCGTAGGAGGCTTTCGTGAATCCTCGCCGCTGGCTACATGTTTTTCATCTCCAAGATGGCGCACTGCCATTGATTCCCCCCTCCCTTCTTTCTGTCCTTGCCTCCTCGCCTGTCCTCCTCAGAGGTATTAATCATCCCTGGTCGTGCGGCGCAGCCCCCGGCCCACCCACGGCTCCCACCTTCCGAAGGAAGGGCCCTGCTCAGCAACCCGAGGAATCCCTTTGAGGAGGAGGGAAAGCTTGTTTTAACGGAGTGACTCCTTTTTATGCCATACCTCTGTGGGTGGGTGGTGGTGAAGAGCGTGTTTTGACTATAACCTTGTGCCATTGGGCGTAGTTAGCAGCAGACTGATTCACCTTCCCTCCACTAAGCCAGCCTGTAGGCTTCTGGAAAGAAATGTGGGGTTACTGCTTTCTCTGTGGGGAGAGGAGGGTTTGGTTAAGTGATGTCATGTTGGATTTGCCCCATACACACACTAGGTGGCTGCTGTGCCTGGCAGCCCTTTCTCTCCTTAGGCCCCTCTTTGCTGGCAGCCTTGGTATGCAAAGGCAGCCTTACTGCATAAAAGCTTTCTCCACCCACCTCCACAGTTAAGTGATCTCATTGCATGGCCTCAGCAGCACCCCCTCCTCATCATACCCTTTTCAAGGATGTGGTGGCAGTGGGGAGTAGCCATACAGACCACTGCTCAGGAAACCAACCCTGCAATTATATCCCTGCCCTACCTGGAGATGATTAGCCAAGTGGTGCCCTGAGGATTTCCAGCTGCTGCCTGAATCCCTCCTCCTTGTGTCTTTGTGCCATCCTAGGATGTGGCCTGGCAAAGTCCTGGTGTGTGATTGGAAAAGGCCAGGCAGGGCCTGCTATGACTGTGCAGTTCTGGAGGGCAACGCCTCTCTTCTTATTGCTTGCTTACCGTTAGGAAGCACATTGCTCCTGACTTGCCTTCACCCCACCCCCACCTCCATTTCTGTCCTGAAAGCAGGGCTGCAGAGAGACTTCCCCCATGGAAGGGGACGCAGACTTTGTGGGCAAAAGTCGTGGGGATTAATATGGCATGATACCTTTCTAAATGCAGCCTGCCTTGAGCTTCTGCAGGGACTAGACAACACAATTTCCCTACGTACAGAGGGGTCACATTAGCATTGCATTTCCCTCCTCTGCTTTTTGGGGTGTTGTAGGTCCTGTGCATTTGCTGTAGCTATGGCTCTGTCAGTATCTGAGTTTACTGTTGAGTCATTAAAACTTAGACGTGATATTATGTAACATTTCTTGCCTAGAAAAGGGCAAAGCTGAACATTGTTGTGCAACATCAATTTGACTATATTTTGCATTAGAAACATAGTAGTTATTTGGTCTTAGAGACTTGTGGCAGCTGACCTGGGAGAAGTGTGTTAATATCCCACCAGTTGTTAAGGAAAATGGGACTGGAGAACACCCACATCATTGTTATCTGGACAAGGTCCTGAAGGCTTTTTTTGGTACTTCGGTATCAAGTAACAAAAGTGTGATTCATTCACTTACTAAAATAAATGGCCCCTGTGGTTAGCAAATTGCCTGATGACTTCACATTGTCTTTTTCATAAAGAAGACTTATTGGAATCTATAAATTAATCTATAATATTAATATTGCAATCCAAGTATGAAATATCTCAAAACAACACTTGGGTTCACTTAAAATGATACTAAATTAAAGAAAATATCACTGAATAACAAAACACTTGACTCCAAAGTGTCTTGTATTGGGAGAAGCTTGAATGACCCTTTTGAGTGGAAATTAACCTGTAAGCTACTTCATTTAGAGTACATGAAATCCAGTGTCTTCTGTGAAAAGTAGTTGTGAGAGCTTGCTGTGTAACACTGAATTTCTTTTTTAACAGCCCGTAGAAATAGATATGATTGTAGGAAAAGACCGAGAGGGTTTCTTCACCAATGGTCTGACTCTTGGTGCAAAGAAGTGCTCTGTGATCAGAGATAGCCTGTATGTTGATAGTGAATGCACAATGGACATCAGGACAAAGAGTCATGGTGGCGAGCCAACATACAATGTTGCTGTAGGCAGAGCTGGTCGAGGTAAGTTATAACTCTTTTAAAAGTTTTAAACTAGCACAACAAAAATGCAACATTTAAAACTAGGTTCTAGTCACTAAATATTTTACATTAATCTGTATTAAAAGACTTTTTAAAATCTCTACAATATACAAACACAAACCATGGTGTTTAATTGTGGTCTCTCTATTTTCCAGGGTTAGATTTGTATTTAGCAGTCCTAAATGAGTGAACACGGGTACTTAACTATCTTTATCATATGGTCATGTGCCTACAGACTTTAACAAGCTAGCGTAGCTTATGTATCAGTTGCATTAAATGCAGTCTGCCAGCCATTTGCACTAGGTATGTTGCCATTAAAATGTTTGGAGTCTAAAACAGTGTCATAATGATGTTGAATGTTATTGTTAAGTGTAGACTTGCTCTCAAGTGACTTCTCTTAAAACTTCTTCTCCAAATTCTTGAATTGATTGTATGGAACTACCTAGTTTAAATCATACATGTTTTGCACTAACTCTTAACAATTCCCCATTGACAACCTCAAAAATCTTGATTCTGAAACAATGAATAAAGTCTGTCCAATTAGGTACCTGTAGGCTATTTATATAACGTTTGTCTGTCTACTTGTGCATTAAATCTAAGATTCTATAAAATACATCCTACTTGGAAGAAGACTCCATTCCAAAAGAAACTTCTCTCAAAATACTAGATACAAGCAACATGAGGACATCCAAGACATTCTTGACATTTTTTTGATCACTGTTGTAGACTTAATATGTTAGGGACCAAGGTCAATGTATAAACAAAAAATAGTTACAAAGACCCAGCTGTATTGTGTAGTTTTATGTAGGCTATGTTGATGTTATAAGTATTTTAACAATGCTTTCAAATGGAATAGGCAAAGATTTTGGTGCAGGTTGGGCCATGACTGTAATTAATTTTCTTCCTTTCCTTTTAAGGAAATAGTATCACTATCTAGATAACTGCTTATAATGCCTGGCATAACTTGATCTTTATAATTTCATTGTTTACTTTGAAGCACTTTCTTAAAGCAAATTGATTTAAATTTTCAGTTGTGCAAAATTATGGGAGAGTCACACAATAGGGGAAGACGGGATTATTTAATGTTAGACACAGATTCAAAGATATTGGTGTTTTAATTTAAATTGTCAGCATGTTAACACATACAAAATATCCTCGTATCAAAATCTAATTCATTTTCCAGTAATATCTGTTTAATTGTCTATCCATAAATATAACTTATTGATGGATATAATTTTCATTGGCTGTTGATAGTGAAATCAAAATGTACTAATAAAAATCAAATCCTTCCAAGTTTACATGTACTCTGTTCTAGTGACATCTGGTGGCAGTTAGCATGTAATGTTTTATTAACTACAATTCTATAGGAAACCTTCCCAGTAAAGTAGTTTGGTCACTTTTGTAGTCTTATCTTAATGTAGAGAAAGGAGAGATACTAGATTTAAAGTGAACTCAGAATTACTTTATTCTATACAGAAGTTAACTGCCCTATTATGGAAAGAGAGTTTAAACATTTCACCTACAATTGAGTTAAGTTTATTACCCGTATGATGCTGCCATAAACACAAACTTCTACTTAAAAGTTGCTTAAATTTTACCAATAAACTACCAAACAAAAATACGCAGTAGATTTGGAATGTATCTGTTACCGCTCTGAACTCAATCTCTGGTCTAAAAATACTGGACACTTGTGTGTTCTGACATTGCTACCTTTTCCCTTTTTAACATCTTTACTTTATCTACCTTATAAGATATACCTGGGGTTTCCTTGTTAGAGAGGTCAGATGGTAACATGCACCGTGATAAATTTTATCTTTAAAATAGTAATTCCATTATATTTTCAGTTTTTTGGCGAAGTTTTACCTCTAGCATACAACTGCTCGCGCTCTCTCTGGAATCATGAAGGCTTCTCTCTCCCAACCTTCTCTACATCTGTGCTTTAGAAAGCATTTGTAAAGCCAGCTTAATATCCCAATGGTAAAACTTGAATTTGTGTACTTATTGCAGTATCTAATTAAAACTTGCATTATTTTCTTGTCTAACCCACTCCTCTAAAACCTCTTTTTTTTTTCTTTTCTCTTTCAGTCTTGGTCTTTGTAATGGGCAAAGAAGGGGTCCATGGAGGCGGATTGAATAAGAAGGCATACTCAATGGCAAAATATTTGAGAGACTCTGGGTTCTAGTTGCTAGGCAGACTGTTAAGTATTAGGGAAAAATTGCTATTAAACTTTCCTGGCAGTGGGCTTTAAACCTTACGTTCTGGAAACTTTATTAGCAATGCAGGGTGATGGGGTATGAACCTGTGTCTCCTTTGTATCCCTTTGTTGGTGGGGAAAGGTGTTTTTTTTCTTTAATTCTGTTCATTTCTGTTTTGTTTCATTGTGTACTCCAGCATTGGTTATAGTCATGGGAAAGGAAGGTGTCTATGGAGGGACACTGAACAAGAAAACATATGAACTGGCTTTATATCTGAGGAGGTCTGACATCTAAGCAGCCTCTCCCCATCCACCTAGCAACTGTCTTCATCACCACCCAGTTGTGTTCACAGTACTACCAGGCTGTAGATGGTAGTTGTTCTATGTTTTTTTTTTTTTAATTTACCCATTTTTTTTTCTAATATCATGATTCCAATTACCCTTGTGTTCATTTGTGTGTTAGCCACTGTATGTAACCAAGTCCCATTTTTGGCACCATTTTCACAGCAAAAAAATGATGCGCATGATACCTTGAAATATATTTTAGGAGGGGGAGTATGCCAAGTCTAGGCTTTGCTTTGTCTTAGCAATTAATATGGTATTGACAACTAAAACAACTTAAATACTAAACAAGGTGCCGATTGTACAATCTGATTTGATCAATGTCTCTTCAGCACTTTGAGCAGTTACACAGCTCATTTAGTCTTCCTTTTGTAGAGCATGGTTGGGGGGGAGAAGTGCATGCATATCTTCTCCCTTGTCCACTCTTTCATCCACATTTTGTTTGCTTACACCTATTTTTACATAGTGCCTGGTTTGTGTAACCAATTTTCCACTCAGAATCTATTGTGTTTGATTAGTTTTGTCATTGCACTTCACCATAGACTTACAAAACTCTTCATGTTATCTGAAGCACACTTTGCTTAATGGGTGCAACTACAAAACTATCAAATGATGTAGATGCATTTCCTCCATGATCTTACAATCATTGTCCTGAATGAATACCAAGGGACATTCCATCATTTCAATAGCTCAGGCACTTTTTTTTTGCCAGCTCCAGTTCTGTAGTTGAATTGTAAAAGGCTGCCATTATGGACATTAGATATCCCAACATAACCATCTGGAGTGTGTCCGATTTCAGTTTTTCATAGGACCAATTTTTAATTTGCAGCTTGGGGTTTTATATGAAACTACAGGGTCATTATGGAAAACTATCACCTTCTGCTATAAACTGGTAGCTGATACTCCAATCTTTGTCTGATTTAACTGATAATGTAAAGAGACATGCTGCTCTAATACCAATGTTAGTGTGAAGGGTGGTAGTTCATAAGCTTAAAATTGTTAAAATTATACCATTTCAAATTTAAATAGTCATTTGGCCTGCCTCACCCTGGCTGCGGAAATTGTGGAGTAAACTGCCTCGTGCACTAGTCATCTAAAATGTGTAACCAAACTGTCCGTTCAAGCACGGTACTAACTTGTATGTCCATTTAAACAGAACTGCAGAACTCTGTATACAAACGAATAAATGGGAGATGGTATTGGTTGGAATAACTGACTTGGCTTTCTTGTGATGAATTTTTTAATATGTATTCTGTGCCATACTATTGTTTAAAAAAATGAACTGTTGCTATTGTGAGATGGATTTTAACTGACTATAAGGATTTCTTTTGAATGGCACTACTTTAGGGACATTCTAGTATTTGCTTCTATTATTTGGGCCTTGTGGATAATGTACAGATTTAAACAAATTCTTGTTGCTGATTTGTCCATTTCTTTCCCTGCACTTTTACATCTGGGATACAGTCTAACTCATCTGATTTAATATGCATTTCAAAAAATGCCATAACTATTAAACACCTTGTTTACAGACAAAATAAATTTATTCCAACCAAATAAAATCAGACTCGTGCAACTTTTTTCATCAGACATTTCTGAAGTAATATATTTAATTGTGTAGCTTAGTGCACTGACTGTGTGTGTGTGTGAGTGTGTGTGAGTGTGTGTGAGTGTGTGTGTGTGTGTGTGTGTGTGTGTGTGTGAGAGAACTTGTAGAACAACATTATTGTACTGATGTTAGTCCTTTTGTGGTAAAGATGACTGTTTAGAACACTAAACTGGTTTAACCACTTACAGAACTTAAGTCATAGCAAAAGCTCTAATAGTCTTCATAATTACTTTTTTTAAGCCTTGTATGTCAGAGGGGGGACTATGTTACCTAAGAGAAACTATTATTGACTGCACTAATCTAGCACATGCCATGGCAACTTCTTTTTACTCTTAGGGATGCTATTTAAACATTCTTTGCCCTAACTGCCTCAAGCTTATGTGAATGCAGTAAACACTTTTTGTAACCTACACTCTTAAAAACAGATGGGACGTAATCAGTACTGTACTTGTTTCTGTAACTGTAAGAGCTAACCCTCTTGATGCAAATCCATACTGCTCTTGGAGAAAACATATCAAACAGCTTAGCACCCAGCTAGTTAACCAGCTTCAAACCCTGTAAGGCTTTTGTATGGTCTTAATTGATGACCATGCACAGATTCTGCCAGTGAATCCCCAGAATACCAGCTACCTTGGTACTGGGCACGATGGCTTCTTCTAAACATACTGAAGGGAATTGTCTCTGCAAGGTCTCTTGAAACTTAACAGCTCCTTCACTAAGCTACCTATTCAAGGAAGGAAGCAAGGGCAAACCATGAGACCCTAATCTTAACTAAGATTCCAGATGGCTCCTCTTAAACTGCTTGTTCCCAGCAGCTTGGGAAAAAACCTTGTAATTTGTCCTGCCCCACTAATGCCAT
Organism: Pelodiscus sinensis; assembly: GCF_049634645.1. Lineage (NCBI taxonomy): Eukaryota > Metazoa > Chordata > Testudines > Trionychidae > Pelodiscus > Pelodiscus sinensis. Next base: position 26,174,110 of record NC_134720.1, on the reverse strand, counting down.
CTTTCCCCTCCTTTGAGTCTGCTCTTACAAACCACAAGTACTCTTACCAAGTAAATAACTTCTCCAGCACCCTTCTTAGTCCAAGGGGGCACTTTTTTCACTTGTACTTAACTTTTTGCACTTTTGATCACTCTCTCCTTACTTTCAGCCCTTTGTCCTCAGTGACATCCATATCTTACTCCACCTCACTAAAAATTTTATGTTTAACTTTTTTCTTACCTTGCTAATGTTGGTCTCTCTTTCCTCCTAATTTAGCTCCACCTCCTCTTATATCTGACAAATCCACTATGCTGTAAAGACACTCCCCATCCCTTTCTTTAAAGATCCAAGTCCTGAGTATTCCTTTAACATCAATCTTTTAGATCAGGCTTGTGGTCTAGTTAGTCAAGTAATGTATTTTATAGTAGCTAATATCAGATCTTTCAGAATAAATCTGGCAGTAAATTGGTAAGAAAAAAAACCTACTTACAGGGAAAATCACTAAGACTTGTGGATATCTTGAAGTTTGAGGGATTGGCTCACCCGGTGTATTTTTGTTGGTTTATTTTCTTTTAGGTTTATCTGTTGTAACACTTTATGTTCTCATTATCCATGTACATGTTTAAACATTTAAAAAAAATCCTGCGAAGCTCTTGACTTCAGAGGTATATTTTAGAAAAGGGTTCCACAGATTAACTCTTGCATTATATGAATATTTTGTTCTGTTAAAATGTTCAGTCTCTTATTCAACACGTTATACGAAAACAGTACATGAAAGTGCTCAATCTGTTTTCTGTGTAACGTTCATTTTTGTGCACCTTTTACCACATACCCTCTTATTGCCCTTGAATGGCAATCACTCTGCATAGGGAAGCTATTTCATGCTTGTCTTCTGAACTCCAATTTCTTCTCGTTTTTTTTCTAAGGTAATCATAATTTAATATAGCATTTCAGGTAATGGAATACCATTCATTTATTCATAGCCTATTTTTAGTGTTCTCCAGCCTATTTTTTTTTTATCATCCATTGTTTCCTTTTTTGTCCCATGCTGGTATTTTTGCAAAGATGCTATCCATATGACTAGAATATTTTTCTAGCATGTTAGTGTAGAACTTATTAAGGAGTATATGTAGTTTATATTATTCCTTCCATTGAACATTAAATTTGTCTCTGGTGAATTTCATGGGCAATGTTTTCCATTCTTTCCTTTAGTAGGGTCACTCCAGAGGAGCATGGTCTTGACTCACCTAACTTATCTGCAAACCTTTCTGCTCTTCTGTTTGCTCCCTTTTTTCTGGATTGTTAATTATATAGCTTAAATATCATACAGAAATGTATGAAAATTCAGTCAAGGGGAAAACAATAATTGACATTCCCTCTCTCTTCTGTCAACCAGTTTCTTATCCATGTGAGTTCTTTGTCTCATCCCCCTCCTCCACAAAATACTTCGATCAATAACCTCATGAGAGAGTTTATTAAATGCTGTCTGAATTTCTAAATATCTAGTTTATTGAGGTGCTGAAAGAACTCTTAGGGTGTGTCTACACTGCAGCCTTAGCTTGAAATAAGATATGCAATTTGAACTATGCAAATTGTGTAGCTTTTTTTGAGTGTATTTCGTAATTGAAATTTTGAAATAAACTATTCTGAAATGTCCCTTAATTCTTGTGGAATGAGGCTTACAGGGACGTTGGAATAGCATACCCATTATTTTGAAAGATATTTTGAAATAATATGCATGCAGTCAAGACATGGAATAGCTATTTCAGGATACAGGAAGTATTCCGAAATAGCACCACAGTATAGACGTACCCTTAAAGAGGAACAACTTTCTCTTTTAGAACCATGCTGCTTATTCTATCTTGCCATAATCTAGCTTTTAAATAGTTTATTACTGTTCCAACCATTATGCCAAATACAGAAATAAATTCTAACATATAGCTCCCACCTAAGATTATCTTTTTTTTTTAAAGGTATATAATTTTCCAGCATGTACACCTCAACTGTAGTCACAGATTTTAATGGAAATTTCATAGTTCTTATTAGTAGTTCAGACACCTCATTTATTACCCAAAAGAATAAGTATCTTTCCAATATCCTCTGTAGTGTAGTTTGATGAACAGAAATATGCTACAGAGAATATAAATGTGACTTATGTTCCATTGCTTACTTAATTCCTTGCTGGTCCATCAGAACCATAAAACTTTTATAGCCTTCCTTCCATAATTAAAAATGTGTTTATTTTAATATCTGTAGCTGTTTATTTTTTAAATTCCGGTGTTGCCCTCCTTAAATGTGGCCTGCTTAATTTATATTCTTACTGTGTTTGCTAGGCTTTGATTTCCATTTTCCACTGTGGTTTTTGTCCAGGCATGCTGGTTTACTTCTTGCCTTAAGAGGCATGCATGCCATCCAAGACTCCGTTTCCTTGAATCTGTTTCCCACATTTTTTAAATCTTTCCAGAATGAGGTTTCAGAATCTGTCTCACCTCTCCTTCCTGTAATCCTATTTATAAAGGCCTGCATGTCTTAAGGAGAAGTACAGATGTAAAAGTTAATTATGCCATGCCTCTCACTTTTGGGAAATGCTGAAGTAGAATTTCATAACATAATACTGCTTTACTTTGAACAGTGAACTAGTTAATGGTAACAGATGCCTTGTACTTTAAATTGAGTTGGCATCTAGTGAAATGAATGAGGTAATTCCAGAGCCATTGTTTCAAGCTCAGACAGAAGGAAAATGCTCGTTTCACTTTCTACATGTGTGCTTTCCTTTACTCTACCTTTGCTAGTCCTTCATGCCTGGTAAGGAGCCTTAAGTAGTCTCCATGCCAAACTACAGATTTGAATTTCATTGCTTTTCACTTTAGTGCTATTTTTACAAGCTTTGAAATTTTCCTTTCTAAAACTGTCACTGTAATGAGGTTTGCGTTGTGGGTTTTTGTTGTATCTTAAGGCTGCTGAATTTTATGTTGTTGTAGTCAGTTCCTTATGGTCTCATCTACACTTACTGTGGTTTAAATCCTATAGTAGAGGAGAATTAGGGAGAGGTTGTATTTGACTAACATGCTTCAGCAAGCAATGAAGGTATCAAAAATTGCATATAAAAACATTGTTCCACTTTTGATATTTACCTGCTCATGTATGTGTAGTGAAAGTCCCTCCTTATTATAGTTGTATTAAATGATGCCCCTTTTGATCCCTCTCACTCTGGTGCACTCAGTGTCCTTTCACTGCACTTTTCTCCCTACTAAAAATGTTTGTCCATAATTGGTATCATCTCACCTTGATTATTGACCTGTGCAATACAAACACGGTTGCTGTGTATATCACAGGCTCTTTTGCCTGGATCCTTTTACTGGCTTCCAGTCTTTGATTGCATCAGATTAAAGTTTGACTTCTTGTTTAAACCCTTGAGTGCATCTCCACTTTCCTCTTTCTTCCTGCTCCCTTTTGTTCCTTCTATTGTACTTGTCTAAGTTCTTTTGGTCATCCTCCACACCCTTTTTCCCCCCTCATAAATCCTTTCTGCCTTTTGTTCACCAATAAACACTCTATATCCTTTTCATGATCTCTTATACATTTTTAAGAGCATAAATTCACTGCACGGAAGAAGGCAAGAACACATGGTATGGGTTTTAATCAGGTCACAGTTTCATTAGCCAAATTCCCTGATGGGAACAGTGAATGTACAGCTCCATGCAGTCACTGGCACCCTGTTGATCCTTTGCCATTTCTTGTGGCTCCCAGTGCAGGGACAGCCAATTATTATACTAGGATAGGCTATGGCCACCTCTACTTGCCCACTAACATATCTCCCCCTTTTACTAGTTGAGTGAAGAGGTGACTTTGACCCTTACAGTCAGCACTGCCATCAAGCACATTGGGGGGAAGTGCCCCAAACCCTGGTTCATGTTTGGTCACAAGGGTTAGACATGATTGGTCACCCCTGCTCAATATAAGGAGATGCTCTCATATTTTTTATCTGGAGCACAAGTCAGTGACTTCCTATGAGATGCCTACTACCAGCAGTCCAATATTCTGGTTAGCTTTCCAATTTCCTGGAGTACATTCTTAGGCCATTTTCTCCTCAGCGTGTAACCATGATGTCCAGCACATCCTCATGGGGTACCAGTCCATGCAAATGAGGTACAAGCTGGTCTCAGTGCACGTGCTGAATGCTTTTCCAAGACAAAATCACATCCAACCCAAAGCTGTCCTGCAAGACAATTTATCTTCTATAAAGCTAGTGCACAATGCTCTGCCCACAAATCTATATTCCCAGCTGTAGGCATGCTTTGATACAGTCTGTCTGATAGACAAGGGATAGGAATAAGATTTGATTAAAACCTGTGGTAGTTAAACGTAGAACTTCTATGCTCTGGATCACCTGCATTCTAGAATTTAGACCACTGATGCATTCAGACCAGTGTTTCTCAAAGTGGTCTGCAGCCCCACACTGAAGCTATGTGTACACTGGCGGGTACTTGTGCAAGAACCCACAGAGCGTCCACAATGCCTGCCCACTCTTGCGCAAGAAGATTTATAGTACGGCATCGGAAGACAGGGCTTCTTGCTCAAGAGCTACGCTCTTTCCTAACAAGTGTAAGCCCTCTTGCGCAAGAGCTCTTGTGCAAGAGGGCAGTGTGGATGTGCGGCAGGGGCTTCTTGTACAAGAAAGCCCTATGGCTAAAATGGCCATCAGAGCTTTCTTGTGCAAGAGAGCATCCACACTGCCATGGATGCTGTTGTGCAAAAGTACATGGCCGTGTGGACATAGCCTGAGAGAGCTGCTAATGGGCCGCTTCAGTTTGTTTACTTACCAGCTTTGCAGCCACAGAGCCTTGTGGCTCCTATTATCTCTGGTTTGCTGTTTGCAGCCGAGGGGAGCCACAGGAACCAGTGGCCTAGGTCATCGCCCTTCCCATGACTCCCATTGGCTGCAAATGGTGAACTGGAGCCAATGGCAGGTGTGAGGCTTCGTGGCTGTGGAGCCGTAAGTCAACAAACTGGAGTGGCCCTTTAGCAGCATTCTCAGAGTGGATCCATGGACCACTTTGAAAAACACTGATCCCGACCCATCTAGTTAGCCCATATTTGTGGCCATTACTCAGAAAAAGTGGGACCGATACTTTTCTGAAGTCAAGCCGAAGAATGACAGCCCCTTCCTAAATACTCCCACAAGAGGAATTTGGTTAGGAAGGAATGGTTCTTCTAGCAGGAATGGAAACTTTCCCAAGTGACCTCTGGCCCACATATACCTGAAACACGTGCTTGGTTTTAGAGTTGTGAATCTGAGCCCTAGAGAGTCACCATCCTACTACATGTCCTGTAGGTCAAGAGCCTGCCCGAAGAAACTCTATTTGTTGAAGGAAACAACTCACTGAACCAGATGACTCCTGAGGAAAACCAACACAGAGACTGCTTTTAAGAGTACAGACTCCTTCCCTAAAGCAGGGATGGGCAATAAGTTTTAATGGGGGGGTCTACTCCAAGATTTTGGCAAATTATCAAGGGTTGTGCTGCTGTGGAGGGGGTGCAAGGTCTGGGATGGAGGTTGGGTGCAGAAGAGAGCTTGGGGTAGTGCACTGGGGTGCAGAAGGGGGTATGGGATCTGAGAGGAAGTTTGGGTGTAGGAGGGGGCTTGTAACCTGGTATGGGGTCCAGGTAGGTGTATGGGTACAGGAGAGGATGCTGGCCTGGGGGAGGGGCTCTAAGAGAAGGTGCAGGATCTACAGTGTCTTGTGACCTGGGAGAAGGGGGAAAAGGAGGTGCAGAAGATTTGGGTGGTGACCTGGGGCAGTTGAATTGGGTGCAGGGTCAGGGAGGGGGGTATGGGTGCAGGAGAGGATTCTGGCCTGGGGGTGGGATGCTGGAGGGGGTCCAGGGTCTGGGAGGGAGCTGTCACCTGGGGAAAGGGGTACGGAGGATTTGGGTGGTAGCCTGGAGCAGATAGAGGGGGAAGAGGGAGTAGGGTGCCAGAGGCAGACTATGGCTGGAAAGTGCCTACCTGGCTCCAGTCCCAGGCTCATGGGCTGGCTGCATTGTGTGGCTCTACTCTAGGCTTGGGAAAGAGGGAGGGAGGCTTCACATGCTGCCCCAGCCCCAAGCAAAATTTCTCAGCTCTTATTGGACGGAAATTGGCCAATGGGAACTGAGAGATTTTGCTGGGACATGGGGCAAATCCTCCCTTCCCAGCCTCCAGAGCACAATATGAGCTGCTCTCTGCCTCAGGCAGGCCTGGTCAAAATACGGCTTGCGGACTCAATCTGGCCCACCAAACTACCAGATCCAGCCTGCGGATACTGTGGGGAGCTCCAGGCAGGCTCCCCACTTGCCTCACCCCACCTGCACACCACTCAGAAATGTAGCTGCGGGGAGGTTTTTCTTTAAAAACTCTTGAGCCCAGAAGGGAGGGGAAAGGCTTCAAGTGCTGCTCCCACCCCAGTACAATCTTGTTGGCTGGTTTCTGGTTTGAATAACAGGCAGCCATGAAGCACCATGACTTTCCTCTCTTGTAGTTATTCACAAAGCATGTGCCTGCAGCTTATGTGAGGGTGGGGCAGGCTCCTTGCCTGCCTGCCTGAGAAACTATTGGGCTGCAGGCTGATAAGTCTCCTGGCCAGAGCCTGATTCTGGCATTGCAGCCCCTCCTTTCCCCAACCCTCTGTCCCCCCAATTCCCTGTCCCAGAGCACAATCCCTTTCTGTCCAAGCTCACAACCCAAACCCTTGTACCTACTCCTTTACCCCAATTCCCTGCATTAGGTCACAGCCCATCCCTGTGTGCCCTAGTCCAGCGCCCCAGGTCACAACTGCCTCCTTCACTCAAAGTCCCCAGACTCCACACTCCCTCCTGCACCCCAATACCTTACCCCAAGCTCCCTTCTGCCACTAACCTCCATCCCAGAAAAGTGTGGCCCTGAACCACTTCCCAAATTCTTGGCATGGCCCCCCATCAAAAATTATTGCCTACCCCTGGCCTAAGGATTCTGGGGAGGCAGCCATGGGCCAGATCCGGTGGCTTGAGCCAGATGAGCTCACTGACTGCCTCTTGCCCACCTCAGTTATGTGCCTCAGAACCTGCAAGTCACTAGTTTCCTGATACTGCTCTGCATTCCAGCAGCATAGGCCCAACCCTCCCCCATCCTCGCAGACTGTGAATCCCCAACAGGGAGTCCAGGTTGACCCACAAACCTACAGTAAAAGGCCACCCTGGATAACTAGTTAGATATAGCAAGACCACAAAACACCAAATTTGGAGTTCTAGTATAGATAGATTTCTTCTCACCCTCCCTCCCCCCAACACCATTGCGTAAACTAAAAAAGTGTAGTGTAAGTGCTCCCTTAGCCACTGCTATTGCTTCTAGCAACCAAGCTTCCAGAGGACTGTTGACATCTTGTTGACACTTCCTTGGCTTCTGGTGCTAATGCCATGAATCTGCTGCCCTGCAATCCAGAGAACATTAGCTATGCTGCTGTTAAAGACAGGCACATTCTTGGCTGTGAAATGAATACTGTATGCAGATTTCTGTTTGGGAGTATTAATTCTCTCTAGACAGAAGAGAGGGCCTCATCACATGAAGGATGTCATGCAGGTAAGTCATCGCTTCCTTTTCTTGTGAAGGGCTGCTCTGCCCTATGCTAGGAAGGGTAATCTGATTCTTCTACAGGGCATGGGTGAGATGTGAGAAAGAATTAAGCCCTGGCTGCCCTTCAATCATTCTAGCTAGCCAGAGTGGATTTAAGTGCATTCCATTTTCTGTCAAGGAGGACAGAGACAGAACAGCCTCTGCTCAGAGCACAAGCAAGGGCCCAAAGGACTTGACCCCATGGGTGGCTCTGCTCGTCTCAGCACCGGATTTGCATTCCCCAGGCCACACAGAAGAGACATGGAAGAAATTCTAGCGTTGAGCCATTTTTCCCCATTCAGGAATCGGAATGAGTGTGTTCAGGCCCTCCAGCACATGCCTGGTCCATGAAATGCCCATCTGACTGGAAGAATTCTGCACTGTCATTGATGGATGTGCTTGAGTAAACAAAGATGGACACACTGTAAAGCAGCGTCATACTCCAGGCATCAGCTAAGGAGGGAGGATTCTGCTTCCATCTCCACTACCGCCTTTTCTTAAAACTTGTTAGACCACGGAGGTCAGCGGAGCTGCCAAAGTCTCCCATGTAACAGACCAGACTGCCACCCTGCAATACTGAAGTCCCTGCTTTGGGGACAATATGGTCCAGTCTCGTGAGCACAGAGGGATGGAAATACATTGGCATTACCTTATTTATCACCCCAACATGATAAGAGTCTAGTAAAAAGATGGCTTGACAAGCAAGGTTGCTTTAGTTCTATATGCAGGGGTACACTGGTGAGAAAAGTCTGGGAATGCCTTAGCTGAGATATTTCACCCACTAAATTCAGCTAACAACCAGATCAGTTTGGCACTGCCTCACATAACCTTTCCCACATCTTGTCCAGTGTTTGCTCAATGCATGGCTCACAGGGCTTTTCTGGATCTTTCATCAGATGAGCTACTCCTACACGATCCTCTTGGCTTCCCTTAGGAGGGGTGGGAGCTCAGAAAAGTATGGTGGGAGTTGTCACTTGCCTTCCAATGGCAGTTGATTTTCCTGTAGCTTATACATTAGAAATTAAAAGGCTGCATTGTTATGGACAAAGACTCCTGTACTTTGGAGGGAGGCACAGAGATAAAGAAGAAACAGGCTGGGGATGGAGCGGCGAAGGAGCTTTTATAACCTTGACCATGTAACTGTTGGAGGGGCTGTGAGAGTTATGGGAACTAACGACCAGGTCACGAGAACTCAGTGGACAGTTATGAACACACTATACAGTTCAAGAGCCTATCTCTGGCCTTAAGGACAACATTTAAACCTCTAAGTACATCAGTCTAATGCAGGGCTTTAGCCCAATAAATTGCTGTAAGAAAGGACTGCAAGTCAGTCTGTATTTGGAGTGGAAAGTGAGGAGTCAGGATTGTCCCAAAGTGTCTGATTGTATCAGTCTGGCTAGTCACAGCTCAGAGGGACAAAGTCAGCAGCAGCACCAACAAACATACTAGCTATTGCCAGTGATTGGAGGTTCCTAACAGCTAATTTCTGTTAGATTTATACTGTAAGCCTGGCTAGTGCCCCACAAGTGATTAGGGGCGATATCAAGCATGCAGAATGCTCACACAGAATGTGGTTTGTACCAGGAGCAAGGACCAAGCCAGGGCATGTTAGTGCCAGAGCAGGAAGTTCAATCCGTCCACCACTGAATAGCTGGAGCCATGATGGGCCTAGGGTAAGAACTAACTAGATTAGAACAGAAAGGGAGAATCACCAGGTGAATTCCACCCTGCAACCAGAAGGGCAAACTAGGCTCACTCTTGAAGCAACATCTGGCTGAAGTGAAGCCAGCCAAGTGCACATCCAACAGCTGCTGCCTCTACCAATTACAGTCCCTCAGGGGCATGTCCCACAGCCCATGGCAGTCAGAATTCCCTACCTTGGCCACAGGGCTCAGCTTTGTCCTCCCTAAGTATGCGGACCCCCACTGCCTTAGCCTCAGGCTACGTCTACATTGGCGCGATCTTGCGCAAAAGTGACTGCTTTTGCGCAAAAACTTGCTGCCTGTGTACACTGGCCGGGAGTTCTTGCGCAAGTACACTGACGTTCTAATGTATGAAATCAGGGCTTCTTGCACAAGAACTCTGACGCTCTCACTCAGGAAGAAGCCCTCTTGCGCAACTGTTTTTGTGCAAGAGGCCAGTGTAGACAGGCAGCTAAGAGATTTTGCGCAAGAGCCGTCCAATCGGAAAAAAGCCCTAGTAGCCGCTTGGACGCTCCATACACGCAGGCAGCTCTGGACTTCCTGGTAACCCGAGCCTCCTTAAAGGCAGACGCAGCCTGCAGAGGCCACAAGGCAGAAGCACCTCTGCCACCCAGCTCTGCCGCACGGCTCTGCTTCCTCCAACAGCCACCGGACCACCCAGGAGGGCCGTTCCGGGGGGGAACAACAACCCGCACCCCCAGCACAGGAGGCCCCAAGGGGCACAAAGCGGCATGCCCCTTCCTGGTCCCCAGGGGAGATCGAGGCCCTCCTGGACCTCTGGGGAGAGGAAGAGGCCTTCCACAACATCTGTGCCAATCGGCGGAATGCGGACATCTTCCGCCGCATGGCCCAGGCACTCTCTGACCAGGCTCATCCTGCCCGGACCCTCAAGCAGGTCCAGGCTAAGGTCAAGGAGCTGCACCTGGGCTATGTCTGGGCCTGCGAGGGCCAGGGGGCAGGAGCCGACACCTACCCTCATTACCAGCGGCTCTATGCCATCCTGGGAGAGGCAGCGCCCCAGGGACCATTGGTGCCGGTGGACACTAGCAGGCCCCTCCCCTCCCCCCGTCACCAGGACCAGCAAGGCAGGGGATGAGGAAAAGCTGTCCAGTGGGTTGGAGGAGGAGGCAGACCAGGGGAGCACTGTGACCCTCCAGCTCGAGGTCCTCTCAGGCAGCCTGGACGTCTCCCGTGCGTCATCGGAGGCCAGGGAAGGATCCACTGGTGAGAGTTGCACTTTGCACTCACAAGGGCGGGAGGGAGCCAGGCACCCGAGGGGGAGGGGGAGGGAGCGTCACTCGGGCAGCATGAGCTGCATGCTGTGTAGCATTACCAGTATGCAGCACGTGCAACCATGTGCAGCCTGGTGACCGAGTGGGATGTGGCCACAGCAGGCAGCTCCAGGGCATGCCTGGGACCATGCTGCTCGCACACATCCAGACCAGGGGGGAAGGGTGGATGCCGGCTGGAACCAGCCAGGGCCCCAGGGGCTCAGGCCAGAGCCCGCACCTCCTGAAGGGTGCAGCACACAGAACAGCACACTGTTCCATGCCTGGCTGTGCGGCACAGCCAGCTGCTCCTGGGAAAACTGCAGCGTCACAGCCCTGTGAGCGTGGCCCCCACTGAGCCCCTCGCCTGCTCCCGGTGCCTTGGCTGGCCCCCTGAGGGAACTCTCCACTGCGGCCACACATGTCCCAGGGCTACATGTGTGAGAGCTAGAGGGACGGGGAGGGGGGAAGTGCTAGGGCCAGCCCTAGGGCCACATGAGTTTCGCTGCAAGGATGGTACACTCTCCAGTCACTCCTGGTTCCGTCCAGGAGACATCCACGTGATGGGGATCTGAGAGCCCCGACCCCGTCTGCCTTATGTGCTCCCAGGCACTGTGTGGGGATTCATCTTGCTCCTTGTCAAACACCACTGATTAGCCCAAAGCCTCACAGCCTCCACCTGCAGGGAGTTCCACAGGTTGACACAACACAGGTCCTCCTCCTCCTCCCCCCCCAATGGGCTAGGACACAGACCGGTGATTACAATAGATGGAGGAGGACCCTATTCCGGGGGCAGGCCTGTATGCAAACATACAACATGGGGTGGGGAACCGAGTGGGCCCAAGCCACAGTCCTGTGGTGTCACCTGGGCTCAGGGGCAGAGGGTATGGGGTGCGGGGATGGTGGCTGGGCTGCCTGACTGACCCATCCTTTCCTCTGTTCCCTGCAGTGGGACCAAGCAAGGGGACCCTTCAGCCCTGCGGCAGCAGCAGCACCCCCAACCGCCCAGGCACCAAGCCAGCAGGTCCGGCAGCGGGACCAACTCCTTTGGCGGCACGTCCAGGCTGTCGAATGGATTGAGGCGACCATCGGACGCCGGGTGGATGCAGACCTGAAGTGGTGCCAGCAGGCCTGGGGCCGCTTCCAGGCCCAGTGTGAGTGCATTGGCGATGTCATCACCGCCTCACCGCACACATTGGGCACGTGGTGCATTATGGCATGGCCTTGCCCCATGCACCCGCCATCGCTCCCATACCAATGCCCGTGCCCCCTCCTCCTGCTCCCTCAATTCTTCCTCCTCCTGCACCCCATCCTGCCCACCTCCCCGTGCTGCCTGCCCCGACGCAGCCTGAACCACAGGTAGTGGTCCGCCCCCACAGAGGCAGTCGCAGGGGCCACCCCTCCCAGAAGTAGCTCCCCCCTCCCAGTTCAGAGCCTCCTCCCCCCTCCCAAACCACATCCCCCCATTGTAAATAAAAAGTTCCAAGACGTTGTCCAAAAAAACCTGTGTGGGTTGGTTGTTTATTGGGAGGTGAGGGGAGGAGGGAAGGGTTGGAGATGGGAGGGAGATGTCAAGGGAGACAGAGGCGACCCTACTATGGAGTCTTGCCTGCCCCTGGGCATGAAGTGCAGCACCCTTCCCCCACCCCCTTTCCCTGGGACTTACCTGCATGACGACAGCACCGACGGTCGATCTGCCCACCCCGAACTGGTGTGCCACCGATCGGTAGCTGTCCGGGGTGGCCAGCTTCCACAGTGCGATGGTGACCCTCTTGTCCACGGGGATGGGTGCCCACAGCCGGGTGGTGCTTCTCTGGAGCGCAGGGGCGAGCCCTGCACACAGCTTCAGGAACGTCCGCTTTCGCATGCGAAAGTTCCGGAGCCATTGCTGGTCGCCCCATGGCCCTAGGACCAGCCAGTCCCACCAGTCCGTACTGGTGTCCAGTCTCCACAAGGGCCTCTCCACGGTGCAGTGGGGATGCCACAGGGACGCCATGGCCTCCCTGGTGAGGGAGTCCAGAGAGACCTGCACCTTGAGGTCCTGGACGATGAGTGCAGCAGCATGGAGCACCAGCTGCAGGCACTCCAAAATGGCCGGAAGAGGCCAGAGCAGGCACAAGGCCACCCCTGGCTCCATGGCACAAGAAGAGAGCTGAGGTCGAAAAATCAGCTAATGGCACTAAGGCACAAGGCTATGGTGGCCAAGGCAGAGGGCAACCACAAGTAGAACTGCTACGGCTGTCAATCCCGGCAAGAGGTCCTAAAGCTCGCAGCAGGAGCGAAACAGCTGTCTGGGGAGATCCCTTCAAGCACGTGTCTCAAAGGAGCTCCAGCCTGCTGCCCCCAGGAAGGGCTGGTGCCCTTTTGCCCTCTCCAAAATGGTTCCGGGCTCCTGCTTTTGCACAAGAGCGTCCCGCCAATGTAGACACTCTCTTGCGCAAAATAGCATCGTTCTTACAATGAATCCCGGCCAATAGAGTCTCTTGCGCAACTACTTTAATGCAAGAACTCTTGCGTTAGAGAACATTTGCGCAAGATCGTGCCAATGTAGCCGTAGCCTCACAGTGCCCATGGGGGAGAGGAGACAGCTCTTACCATGGGCCCAGGACTTGGGCCCTGAGCAGCTATATGTGGGTAACAACACAAGTGAATCGCTCTAAGCTAAAGCCAACATGGCTTGGTTCTGCCACCTCACACAGCTGCTGGCTCATTTGCAGCCCCATACAGGTGGGCACAAGGATGGTTTGACTGCTGGAAACCAGCAAATAGGAAGTAGCTCTGAGCATATGGCTCCAGATTACATGCCAAAGCCCACAAAATCTCAAACCAATCCTGTAAATCAAGGGGAGAGGTGGGCTGGAAATCTCATGGGACCCATCCCATGCTGTCCTTTTGCTTTCTCCCATTCCAGGAGCCACCCAAACAAACCCCTTCCTAGCCTGGGGACTGCCTTTTGTAAAGAGCTGTTGGGGTACATTAAGCTTGAGCTAGTAGCAGACTATGCTACACTATCTTGTGCTGTAACAGCTGCAATGCTTTCAAATGCATGAATTTTACATTTACCGTAACGCATTAACGTCTAAGAATGCCTTCTGACTTCACAAAGGCTGATAAGCTTTTTTAAACACACAGGCAAAAGACAGCTATATCTTATTAACATTTTTTGAGGGCAGCTGGAGAGGGCTTTGGATTTGACAAGGCATAATTTAAACAAATGCTCATCAAAAATGGGAGCCAGCTGTATATGGCAGCATAAACAAAGTGGTAGAATTGTTCAATTTCACATACATCATGTATCAAAACTTTGAAGACAACTCTAAACTTTTCCTTTGCAATAGGTTTGGATTGCTTTTGCTTTTGGAGGCTCTATCTGTGAATGGTTATGCCTACACTGGAGTTAAACTGCATCCTTATGTGTGTCTACATCACATTTAATTGTTCTCCATACCCCCAAAAAATCCCTTTACCCACATTTGAAGGTTCTGCAACCCTGGTCTAGCTGGTGGACAGCCAGGACTCTGGTAAGTTACAGCAGGAATTGGCTGCCAGAGCCAGGAGTCAGCAACTAAATGTCAGAGTCAAAATTTAGGAGTTGGAGAGAGGCAAGACAGGAACAGGGCTGGGACCAAACAGGCACTTTCATAACTGTAATTAATTGCTTTGAGGAGCCATTGAACTGCCGCTGAATTTAGGAGACAGTGTGGTAGTTTTTCCAAAAGAGTTTGTTCAGCTCTTTCAAATTTTCCACATGGAAAAAAGGACACAGATCATCTTAAATTATATTACATATAGACTGGTTCAATCTCTCTCTCTCTATCTCTTTCTTTCTCTCTCTCTCTCTGTTTGTTCTAAGGCTAAAATAGACTCCATAAGGAATCTCTTTGTTATTTTGAAATATTATTCCAGTGGGAGATGGAATCTTTTGGCCAGCCTAGGTGGTGGGCCAAGAGCTGAAATCATTGCAAAACTGACAAAGAGCTGAAATCACTAGGTTTGGCCCAGAGCCAGACCCATGGTGGAAGCAGCAGCTGGCAGGAGCAAGCGGGCAGCTGGCGGAAGCAGGCAGTCAGCAGGGCGGCTGGCAGGTGGCCAGTAAGAGTAGTGGTAGGTGGCCAGCAGGGCAGCTGGCAGGAGCAGGCGGCCTGCAAGGTGGCTGCTGGGAGAGACATGGAGGAGCAGCAGCGAGTGGCCAACGGAGTGGGTGAGCTGCCTCCTATCCCCACCCTGCCAAGGGTGGGAGGTGAGCTCTGAAAATCACCCCTGAGCTCTGATCTGCCCTGATCAAGGGCAGCAACTCTGAGTGAGGTTCGGAGAATGTTTGAGCATGTGAATGGGACCCTTACATTGTTTGACTAGTGCAGTGGTCTCCAACCTTTTTACACCTGAGATCCCTTTTTAAATGTCAGGACAAGCCAAGATCTACCGCCCCATCCTGCCTCCAAGACCCCACCCCTTCCTTGAAGCCCCGCTCTCTCTATTCTCCTTCTCTCCATCACTTGCTATTCCCAGCCCTTATACACTCTACACTGCTGCTTTTTTTATTCTTCTGTAGGAAGAGGTTTTTTCCAACGTTTGGCCTGTCTACACTGGACCAAATGTCAGAAAAAACCCTTCTTTTGGAAGCCCCCTTATTCCTCATGGAACGAGGAATATAGGGGTTACTGAAAGAGCATGTTTGCTCTTCCACTAAAAAAAAGCGGAAGAACAAATACATCTCTGGATGCAGAAAAGTTTTTCCGGGATATCTCTGGAATCATGGAAAAACTCCTGGGCTACGTCTAGATTGCATCCCTTTTTCGTAAAAGGGATGCAAATTAGACGTATCGCAATTGCTAATGAAGTGGGGATTTAAATCTCCCCCGCTTCATGAGCATAAAAATAGCTGCTGCTTTTTTTCGGCACGGAGCTTTGCCGGAAAAAGTGCCAGTCTAGACGTGGATCTTGCGGAAAATAAAGCCTTTTCCGAAAGATCCCTTATCCCTTATTTTCTGTGGGTCAGTGACCCTGATTCAAAACAGGTTCCCCACCCTTCTCATAAATAAAGACAATGCTGAAACTTTTAGTGGTTGACAGTATTTTATTTAAAAATGAAGCCTGGCCAACAAGCCCCCAATTGGGACCAAGTCTCCATCTGGCTGCAGCATCATAACACTCCTGCACTTCCCCTCCCCCCCCAACCCTAGATCTGAGCATATCATACATTGGAACCCCCTGCCCTGAGCCCCTGACATACCCCAACCCAAATTCCTGCACCCTCACATCCACAAGCCTGTGGCTTACTTAGTACCCCAAGCCTCCATCTGACCCCAACACTCCCCAACCTGGAGCCTCCTCCCTGAGCCAGTGTCCCCTTCTCCACCTCCTCCTGCATCCAAATGTCTTCCGAGAGCTTACACCACTCACCCCTTTCCACATCCAAATCCCTCATTCCCACCTCATAGCCCACATATCCTGTCTCAACCCAGTGAGGGTACGGCTAGCCAGCAGGGCTATGTCTAGATTGCATCCCTCCTCTAGGGACTCTCCCCCCCCCCCCCACAAGTTCCCAGCACACCACAGACCTGGGGGAGGGGAGCAGCCAGCGCACTTCCGAAACCCCTGGAAGTGGCATGCAGCTGCCAGACTTCCATCCACCACACAGGAAGCCAGCGCGACCTCCATTGTCACTGGAGGTAGGTAGCAGGGCTTTTTGGGGCTGGGAGGAAGTTGGGGGGGGGGCGAATACCTTGTGATCGAACAGTCGATCGCAATCGACAGGTTCATGACCATGAGACTAGTGAGTCTGAGAGGCAAAGGACATTGCTCAATCCATTTGAGCTGGGACAGTTATTTGTGGGGGGTTATGAACTCTAGTTGTGGTATTTTCCCAAGTTAATGCCATGTTACTTCTCTCCTTTCCTTAAAATTTTCTTTTCTCCGCTCAGACTCTGTGCTTGCAAGTGGGGAAGCATTGCCTCTCGGAGGCACCCAGGGGTGTGTGAATTTCCCAGGTTACTGGGTGGGGGCTCGAGCCAGTTGTGTGTGAGATGGATGAAAAAGAACCCGTAGATATTGAACCCGGTCCTGGCTGCTGCTGGCACTATCTGACGAAGGGTTACACTTTAGTAAAGTGAAAATAACAATTGCATCTAGGTGAATGCATGATGAGGATATACTGGATAAAGCTTACTTTCTGCTTGCCCTCCCCAGAGATGCTTGGTGATGTGAGGGACTAAGAGACAGCATTCATCTAAGACTTCCACCTAGGCCCCCACAACTGTTAAATCTGACTTCCTCCAGAAATATTCAATAACCTTTCCCTAACTACTAATGACTCTGACCAGCAGAAATGTCTTCTTTTCCCAGGTAGTAGGCAAGCAAGGAGTGATGGAAGGAGTGACTACATTGTGCATTAGAACAGTGAAAATAGTGAGCCTCACCAGGAATCTCTTCAACCCAAGCATTGAGTATTTGGTTACCAATTCACAAATACACAGACTGCTGGCTTTAAGGGGCTAGCCAGGGGACTAGGAGTGATTAATGGCACAGGCCCTCTTTTCTCCATCATTTTCCCACAGAAAATTACATGCAAAAAATCTTCATTATTGAAGCTTTAAAATAACAAATTTAAACCAGTGATATTAAATTTAAGAGTTCTCTATGTAAACTCACACTTTCAGTGTACATATTGTTGATCACTATACTGTTTATTGTATCCTGTGATATACCTTTGGTGCAATGCTGCAATGCAGGTGAGTTAATGTTATGGGAACCTTAACATTTACATTTCATACATATATATAAATAAAAACACATTATGTATGTAATGTGATAGTTTAATAAATTCCCACTAATACTTAAAGACTTAAAGTGGAAAACATGTTTTATTAACATTCTTTCAAATCTCCGTTATACAAGGCCATATAAAAAATCTTTGCATTTTGATTATACATAGTTGTAATGGCGTTATTTATAATTTAGTTTTTCATGATACACTGTTAAGTATAGAGTTCTGTTAAATATTTATACCCACTCATTTTCAAATCAAATACTTGAAAAAAAAACCCAATTTATCTATGTACATAGTTTAGCAGACTAATGCAGCATAAAATGCTCCTTATTTAGAGGTATATAATGTGAGGATCAACAGAACAGTTAGTACAATTCAGTATTTCTATATACAACTTTGCTTGCTTTGCTATTTTGGTCACTCCGAGCCCTGGCATTACTTTCATAGGAAATTAGTTTAGCTGCTGTCTGCAAATGGGGCCGATTAATAATTAATTAATTAGGAATCTTTTTGTGTGAGCTATTTTAAATCTAACTGATTCTGAAATTTCCTTCACAACCTTAAACAGATCTTGCAAGTTCAATAGGATTACTTAGAAAAATAGCAGAATCACTGCTGTCAAGATTAAAGCATCCATTTTCCTGCTTTGTGGTCTGCTTGCTAAAAGAATACTAAACTGTCTACCTTTTTCTTTCAGTAGTAGTGGCAAGTTTGGAAAAACCATGGAGACAAAGAAACCATATACACTTTTGATGGACTTGGCAGGGTAGCACTTACCATACTTTTAATAAATATTGCTATCAATATAAGCCAGTCTTACCTATAAGCTGTAATCAGGAAAAAAATACTTTCTTGGCTATTTCCCATTTCAACAAGTTATTGACATTTAAAGTAAAGTCTCTGGTTTAATGTGACATCTCTACAGATGGAGACTCCCAGCATTATTCATTATTACTGTGAAGATCAGTTAAACTATTCATTTTGAAAAGATAAATATGTGAATGAATAACTGAACCAAGAAATCTGTCTCTAATATGATTAAACCATGGAGCACTACATGAAGAACTGCATCTATTGAAGTAACCAAAGAGGGAACCAAATATAATGTATTCCCTATGTGCATGTAAAGTATAGGTTTATGAACAGATTTGTTCTTATGAGATTGATCACTAGCAGTCTTGAAACTCAAACAGTATTTGCCACTGTGTACTCCCTTTCATCATTGGGCTGCAGTTGAACCACTACATTCTCTTCATTCATTCCATCCTCTGTATCACTACTATCAATATCTTCATTGTCGTCTTCCTCATATTCTGAAGACTCAGTCATGTTTTGATGGGAATGAGATTCTGACAAAGCCCCAAATGACTGAGTGCTAACTGAAGCTAATGGTCTAAGCAAGGGGGTGTTTTCAGAGACTTCATTCTCTTCTTGGCTGCTCTCTGTTTCAGAGTCTGAATCCCCTTGAGAAGGGACCACTTTCTGCTTACACACAGGGCATGTTTTTTTGGTTTTAGTCAGCCATGGGTCCACACACTTGCAATGATATGCTGTCAGGAAACAAAATAAGTATGTCATTTGCTAAGTAAACACAGCTGTCTGAAATTACTGTTGTTTTAATTGTGTGTTACAGTTTTAGGTTAAATAAAGCTGATTTTTAAAGACCGTGTGATTGGATGTCAAGCCCACGAAATACCTGACTGGGAAAAATGGGCCAATTAACTTCATAGGCTGCATCTAGATGAGAGCCAGGGATTTATAAAGGTTAATTGATGATAAAGGCCCACAGGTTGAAGTACGCTGAGCTTATAAAAAGGCAGGGAGGGGCTCTGCAGTTACTCCCTAGAGCAGCATTTCTCAAACTGTTGGGTCCCGACCCCCCAGGGGGGTCGTGAGCAACTTAGAGGGGGGTCACAGTATCACAAAGTTTGAGAACCTCTGCCCTAGAGAGAAGAAAAGGGAAGATGGTGGCGGTGACAGCAGCAGTAGGATGGAGATGATCTAGGCGAGAGTAGTCCTCAGATCCTGCTTTGGACTACCAACTCTGGCAACCCTAGAAGGGCTGAAGTGTTTTCCTGGGAGAAGTGTTCATGAGAATTCCTTTAGATCTGTCAATAGCCTATGATTGTAAGATCTGGCTAACAGTGTTGCTCTTAGCTAAGGTAGAGTCCATGTTTCTTTTCTTCCCTTCTGAGAAGTCCCAGTGATTTGTCTGTCTGCCCTCGAGTTTCTTTTGCCTGGAATCCTACAGAGTGCTATTTAGTCCCCCACTCTGTTCGGTATGTATGTGAGGCCATTATGTGAGGTAATGAGATGGTTTGGGGTGCACTGTCATCAGATGTCTCATTTTCATCTGACCTGACAGTAATCTTTTGTAGTGCCTGGTGAGAGTGTGACTTTGATGAGAGTGAGCTCCATGAGAGCAGTCCGGGCAAAATGGAGACAATGGGACTAATGGAATGAAGGAAGGATCATAATGGCATGGTAGGGATGATTCCTGACCATTTTGTTAGGATACATGTCCAACCTGTGCCCAAGAGATTAACAGTTTGTGTGAAGTCTTGAATCCCTGTCTGCTCCTGGATTTCTAGTTAGTGGATAGCTAATATCACGCCACTCCTGCTTTATGAAAATTGGCTTATGAAATGCATAACTGAAAGACGCTTTATGCAAATGCATCATATGATGTAATTTAAAGTCTGTAATCCACTGAATCTGTATATCCTATTTTTGTGCATGCATCGTTCTCGACTATGAAGTTAGAAAGATGAAGTGTGGATCTATTATAATTCTAAATTTGCTAATAAGGGCCATTACTGTTGCTCCAGAAATTTAATGACTCAGTACTCACACTAACGACCTGTGAATAGTCTTGTCTGGAAAGTCTTGTTTGATAGTCTTGTTTGTGGTTGGTCCCACAAAGACGTGTGTCTAGACCAACTGATGCTGAAACTCATTTTGGATCCTGTACTTTCTCATTCAAGGTGAGAAAAGTTTGAACCGAGCACTAATTCCCACATGGGGCACAAAGGATATAAAGGGAATGAGGAACCACACAATAGGGGAGTTGCCAGACGCCAGGACACCTCCCTCCCCTGCTTTTACCACCTAAGATGCCTGCTTGAAAAATGTAAGCTAGGAGGCTGCTTAGCCTGTGAAAGAGATTTAAAAAAACAAGTCCTGTAGCACTTCAGAGACTAACCAAGGAATATAGATAGCATCTTGAGTTTTCAAGGGCACAACCCACTTCTTCAGATGAGTGGAGCACAAAGGGGCACAGAAACCACAAAATTTAAGAAAAAGAGGAGAGAGGAGAACCCTCCCCCCCAACTGTCAATTTATAGTGTCCGTGCTAAATGAGGCTAATAGATGGGCTGTGAGGCTATGTCTAGACTGCAGGCTTCTTTCGAAAGAGCATCTTTCGAAAGATCGCGTCTAGACTGCAGGCGGATCTTTCGAAAGAAAAATCCGCTTTTTCGAAAGAGAGCACCCAGCGAGTCTGGATGCTCTCTTTCGAAGACGGCCTCTTTACATTGAAGAAAGCCTTCCTTCGAAAGAGGAACTTTCGAAGGAAGGCGTTCTTCCTCGTGAAACGAGGTTTACCGCCATCGAAAGAAAAGCCGCGTTCTTTCGAAATAATTTCGAAAGAACGCGGCTTGAGTCTGGACGCAGGGGAAGTTTTTTCGGGAAAAGGCTACTTTTCCCGAAAAAACCCCTGAGTCTGGACACGGCCTAAGTGTCCAATACTTAGCTTTTGATGTCATTTGGGAGTTGAATATAACAGCCCATCCAGTTAATGTCTTTGTTCAGTCCCTGGGTAAATGTATCAAATTTGCATATGAAAGAGATGTTTACAACAACTGTTTAGGGTTAGAATTTGCATGTAACAGGTCTTAAAAACTATTTTAAAACTATTTTTTATACTTAATAAAAACACTTTTGTTTATTATCAAGTCCACTATAAAGAATTTTTACTTGGAAGGGCAGGGGGGAGCAACCACTGTGCATCTCTCTTTTTCATTGATAAAGAGTGGAAAACTTATAAGCTTTCTCTATGTAAAACTTTTACACCGAGTAAGATGGATTTATTTGGGGGGTTAGGTCC
The DNA here is from genome assembly GCF_049634645.1 of Pelodiscus sinensis. NCBI lineage: Eukaryota > Metazoa > Chordata > Testudines > Trionychidae > Pelodiscus > Pelodiscus sinensis. Next base: position 26,152,656 of record NC_134720.1, on the reverse strand, counting down.
CATTTGGGAGTTGGTTTCCTGAGTACTGATCCCTTATAGCTCAGCCCTCCTGGAGCTGAAGTGGTTCAGCATCTGTATTGCTCTGTAGGGGGAGGGGTGGTAACCAACGTCTTCTCTAATTTTTCAATCTATTTGCAGAATAAATTTTGTTATGTGCACCGAGGCACGTGTGGATGTAGAAACATATGCTGTGGGCACTCTGCTAATCAGCTGGGCGGCATTTTAATCTCTCCTGGGTGGCCACCCAAGTGCTCAGCTTACAGGGAAAATACTGACAATAACACCAAGTCTGTGGTTTGGCTGGAGGAGACTAACGGGTCTGACCCAGCAGGACACGGTGGTGGGAATCTCAAGAGGGTAGGAAGATCAGAGTCGGTGGGATGATCAGCACACTGGGAGGAAAACACAAGGGGACTTTTGTGACCTAACTTGTCACAGCCAAGAGTACCTATTTTCACCTGTATGTCGTTAGACTTTGCAATCCTTTCTATTGGATCTGGATCCACTTCGTGCACAGGGGGAAAATGTAAGGAAGACTACTCAAGACATGCAGCTGGTGCACAACATGGGTGGCTTCTTGTTAGGCAAAACGGATCATCGGGAACATAATCTATGTAAAATCTAACTCTGGAGTGCGCTTCTCTGCTGTGCTGACACACACAGTCTGATTTTCATGGTACCAGTGTCAGTGTCATATTTTCTCTTGGGAATTTTCCTGGAGGAAGGTAGACTCATTGGTTGGGTGAGTAGTTGTGTTGTCATTTTATCCTCCTGATGCTTTAAGAAGCCAAAATTGTCTGATTTTATCTCATTTTTTAAGTAGACTCTGAGCCAAACTAAAGAGGCTACCTTTTATAAATCGGTCAGTAAATGTATTGCTGTTTTCAGACACAAATATTTTCTTTAATAACTGTTTTAATTAAAATTAAAAACCAATATACTGTTGCTTACCATGAGAGCAAGGAAGGATTCTGAGCTTGTCTCCATCCTCGTATTCATCCAGACAAATGGCACATACATCATATTCATCTCCTGCAGCAGAAAATTATGAATCAGTACATTAAAGGATATATAACAAAACTAGTAGTCTTCAAATACATACAGATAGTTTCTTCTGGATACTTTCTTTTAATATCCAGAGGGCCCTGTTATCTTTTCCCATCCACAGCATTTTCTTTGAGGCTGTATTGCCCCTTTCATTATATTTCTTTTTATTTGAACTGTATGTTCATCTGGTCTCCCTTCAAGGAAAAGGTTGCCATATTTGCTTAAGTTTGCATGAAGTCCGTTTTCTATCATATTCTAATTAAAATATTCAATTGAAATAGAAATCTATATTATAATATGTATGCATGAACTGTTAGTGGCATATGTCAACTAAATATACAGTACATAAAAACAAGCAGAAGAATATTCACCTTAATATGCCCCATTTAAATTTAACCAAGACAAACTAGAATTTTACTTTTTTAAAGAGGCAGGAGGACTTGAAGGAAATCAGAATAATGAACAGGGAGCAATTACTTATCTAGTTACTAGAGAAAATGCACAGAAACACTACAGAATAATCCTGTAAAAACAACAAGGAATCCTGTGGCACCTTTAAGACTAAGGGTACGTCTATACTAGCACCCTAGTTCGAACTAGGGAGGCTAATGAGGGCGACCGAAATTGCTAATGAAGTGCAGGATTTAAACATCCCACTCTTGATTAGCATATTCCCGGCCGGTCGCCATTTTGGAAACTGACTAGCCCAAAGTAACTGCCCACGTCTACACGCGGCAGAGAAGCAGGATTCCAAGATAAACCCGTTAATTCAAATTAACTGTTAAACATCATTCCACGAGGAGTGTAGACTAGTGTAGATGTACCCTAACAGATTTATTTGGGCATAAGCTTTTGTGGATAAAAAACACTTTGTCAGATGCATAGAGTCTGATGAAGTGGTTTCTACCCACAAAAGCTTATGTCCAAATACATCTGTTAGTCTTTAAGGTGCCACAAGACTCCTCATTGCTACTACTGAATAATTAATATAAACCTCACAAACAAGATTTACACTACTGACATAATGCCGAGTAACAAACAATTTTAAACATACATATTTTTATCATATGTTTTTATTAAGAATTTGACATACTGTACGATGGTTTCTACTTTGGTTCAGAGAATAAGAGGGTGTCTTGTGTGTATGGCTGGTCTTGTCTCAAACGGGAGGATGATGCAGACAAGCTGTACTGCCAAAGCTGCAGACCTTTAACACAAGTGTTCTCTTTCCTCAATGAATACTTAGATTAACAAATTATTTTGTTTCTTTTTATAAATACCTACTATGTCCTTTATGTAACTAAATAAATGTCAGTATAACCTCTGAATAAGTTTAAGAGTACAATCTACATATTTGTAGTTTTACTATCATTTTATACTCCCCCTCCCACACACAGACTAAACTTCAAAAAGCATTACTTTTTACAATATTTTTAGTCTCTCAATCTGGCATTCTATGTGCATGTTTAGAATCATCCTTGAAAAGGTAGCATACTCTTGCCTCAGTTGTGTTTGTTATCCTGTACTGAGGTATGCTGGCCCTTCAAGACCAGGAAAACTTTTCATATTCAATTCAACTGTACTAAATAGCTGTTTCTCAAGATGGCTGAAGGTATTTGGCCTCTGACTTTGTGCCACATAATTTCTCAAAGGCAGCTGGATATTCAGAATAATAATACATGTTGCGTGAATATCTCTTGGATTCATAGCTGTGTTTCTGCATCGTTTTGTCCTGGGGCATTTTTGCTGAAAGTGTTGGTAGTGAAACTGGTACAGATGATATGATAATAGTTATGAAACCACCACAAAATGGCAAATGACAAAATGGGAGAATATAGGGGACAGAGAATGCATATTACCTCTGAGAATCAGTACTGCACTTCTGTACTTTTTACCTGCGTTTATCTAAAACTATTGTGGACACTGATGTGATCTTATTTCTATTACAATATAATGAAAAAAATTTATTGTATTTATTTATATATTTACTTTTCCATTTGACCTGATTTTTTTGTATTAAACTTCTATTGACTTTTCACTGAAACAAAACTACTGCATGCTTTATAATTGCAGTATACTGATGTTTAAAACTAACACTCATTCATAAAGAACAGTAGCAAGAGTGCATATTTATATAACTAGCGAAGACTTAAACTATGTTAACCATTACAATCCAAGGTAGTGAACTTTCCAAGAGTTATGCATGTACTTATCTGAATTTTAAATAGTCAATCTGTTTGCTGTGTCTATGAGTTAAAAAAAAAGTGTTTTGGTGTGACTTGAGGCCGAAAGACACACCATTTTATATTAGGAGGTTTTTAGCAAGTACATGAGTTACACTAGGCAAGATACATTCAAGTGACCATAAAAGAACAATATTCAAGTGAGCATAGAAAAGCAATATTTTAGACACTTTGAAAGATGCCACCAACTCCACTGATGAAAGACTCTTTCTCCAAAAGACTCTACGAGCAATGCAGCAAATTTAACATAAGGAGGTTGATGAGATTTGTAAGTCTGATTAACCCTATTATTTCTCTTGTATGTACAATCCACTTATATTTAGACTTGATTCTATCTTTGCTTTAAAGTTCCTGAATTCTTTTAGAAACTTATTCAACTTCTATAATGAATGGTAGTTAAATCAGAGGTTAGATTGTTAGACCTTATCTGATTATAAATCACAATTACTAAAAATACACAAACACTAAAACTGTGATGAGCTAAATATTCAGGTAAAACACAACAAGGAGACTGGGGAGAAAGTGGGCCAGAATTAATGTTCAGAAGAGTTTGTCCAACCAGCTACACCAGGAGCATAGTTTCAGATAGGTATTACATGAAGTGGGAATACAAACAGGTTTTGAGTAGCTACCAAAAATCTAGCTTGATTCAATGGACTCATGCATATCACTTCAAGGTGTTTTAAGAAAATAATGTTTTGTGTCCATATACAGAGAATACTACATCTATGATGGTATTACTAGTTTTGACACCTTAAACCCCTGATTTTTAGTCCTTTCCCTTAACCGTAAGATAATTCTCTCTCTAAAAAGAATTTTATTTTTTCCCATCTCTTTGTGCATTCTTGCTGACGTGTTTCCTCAGTGCCTTCCCTTATCTCTCTCTGCTCTATATTTAAAAGACTTCCCGGAAAAAATAAGAATATTTTTGCCTTTTCCACAGCTGTTCATAAACGACTCTGCTTTCTGTGACAGAGTTGTTTTCCTTCCCCTTTTTCTGCTCCTTTCATTGCAACAACAGAGATACTATCAAGCCAAGTAAAGGCTGAGAAGATAGATGCTTTTCAAAAAAGGTTCTCCAGATGGACCAGCCTAACAGACTTGAAAGTGATAACTGACTTTCACACAAAATAAGAATGCATATGGGAATTATTCTGCACCTGTGGTAGTAAAAGTGTAAATGTAACTGATAATAAACAGCAGGTGGAGAATGAAGCACACAACTCAACAAAGCTTTTCAGTTTAGGCCTTCTCAATTACCTGGCTGTGAGATATCATATAGGGAATCTAATCAGGTTTTTAAAGGAAGTTGTATTGTAGAAGCTATTTTATGTTTAGCTAGAAGCCATCTTGTATATCAGAAACCATTTCAGCTTTTCTCTCAAGCACGTAGACCAGAGTGAACTTTCTGTCACCCCGTGAGAAGAGGCCTACAGGATGCGCTATTGGTATGTGTTAATTGGGCTGGTTGGGACAGGAGATGTACTCCCTCATACCTGTCCGCCATCTTGTTGATAAGGCTTTGTTTTTCCAAATTTAATTGAGGATTTCTGTGATTGTATTAGCAGCTTTTACTGGGCCCGGCTTTGCTGGGACCACGTTTGGCTCACTTTGCTTTACTGATCAATAAAGCAAATCAGTTGTTAGCTGCCTAAACAGAGAGGAGCGTGTTTTTGCTTCGACAGTATCAAGAAAGAAAAATTGAGTCTCGGTATAAAAAAGACATGAGGAAGTTTGACATATACCAGAGGAAGCTGTAGGTGATAAGACATCATCTAAAGCAACGTCTCTCAACCTTTCCAAATTACATCTCCTTTTCAGGAGTCTGATTTTCTTTTTCTTGTGTACCCGCAAGTTACTTAAAAACTGCTTACTTACAAAATCAGACATTAGACGCGTTTCTCACCATACTATTACTGAAAAATTGCTAACTTGTCATTTTTACCATAACATTATAAATCAGTTAGAATATATTGTATTTACATTTCAGTGTACAGTATATAAAGCAATATAAAAAAGTCACTGTATGAAATTATAGTTTGTATTGATTTCACTATTGCTTTTTATATTGTCTGTTGTAAAAGTAGGCAAATATTTAGATGAACTGATGTACTGCTGAGGAGACCTTTGTGTATTCCAGAAGTACACATTCTCCTTGTTGAGAATCACTGATCTAAAGTAAGTTGGGGTTGCTTTGTACTACTCTAATAATGCAGAGTACCCATAAACTCATCTTAACCATCTAGTAATGGAATGGTACAAAGCAGCCTGCACTTACAGGGGATATGGAATCTGTGTATTTGAAATCAAAATGAATAATGTATAATGGCTCAAATACAGTAATTGTAGAGAGAGGTTCTGAGAACTATGCACAAGAAATTACTTGCCAAGGTGTCCCTGACCACAATGCCATGCTCCAGAAAAAAGAATACTAGTTGATTCAGAAGATATTTGGATCGAATTTTCACAATGAAACTGGTAATCCAAGCACTCCTAAATATGGATAAGATCTGTGCTGTGTGTACGTTTTGCACATGTATGACTGTGTATGTAATGGTGGGAAAACTTAAGCTATGAGAACATGACAGTAGCTAAGCTTTGCAAGGAAAGCATTAAAATGTAAAAGAAATAGACAAGGCAATCTGTCAAATACAGAGGCACTAAAACTGTCAGTTTAAAATTCTAAGGAACATAGTTTTTTGGGGGAAAGGGGAGGCAGTGAGAGGGGACAGAGGTGCAAAGGGAAAACAAACGAGGTATCTTGGTTAGCAATGTCCTTTTCTATTTAGATGATTCAGACTAGATATGTAATAAACTGATTATTTAAAATAACTAAACTATATATGACAACACTCTGGTCAGATGGCTTTTTAAGATTGTGTGTTTTAAATTGTAGATTGTTATGGTTTCTGTTTTACTTAATGTACATTGTTGGGAATAATGCACCTTCTGTTCATTTTTCTAAAAAGAAAAATGAAACACTTTTAAAAAAAGTTAAAAATATTGAAAAATAACTAAATAGATAGTATAACACCTTTTCTAAATTGCTCTGTACAGTCTTGTAACATACAGAGCATGATAACTCCTGTTTAAATATTTCCTAGTTGATTCATGAAAGAAGATTGGGAAAGCAATCTGATGCCATCCACATATTTAAAGAGAGATGAACATGGTTTCAACTTCTAACTCAAGCTTGGTTTATACTTCAAATTACTAAAAAAGGATAATTTAATTATTCCTCTTTTCTGCCCTATTTAGGATTACTGCATACCCTCTTTTTAGGATGTTAACTAATATGAACTAAGAACTCAACTACCTCATTAACAATAGGTCTACTTTAATTAATCAGTCTATTGCTTTATCTGATTATCAAGAAGCATTTACACATTTCCCATATTTCCAATATTAAAATACTACTAACCTTGCAGTAAGAAAACATAATTATCTCAGAGAGAGACTTGTCATTCAGATTATTATTAAAATAAATGGGACCGGAAATGTACACTGTTCTTAACAAACATATAATACAGAGCATTCTCTACCCTAGATCTTTCAAGGTAAGATGCATGCAGGGAACTATATAATATATCACATTTCAGCAGCATCCATGAAAGGTGCTCCAAGTGCTTTGCAAACACTTAAACTTTGCAAATTAGAAAAATTAGATGTCTGATGAAATGCATCCTAAAATATTCAAGGAGCTGATTGAGGAGATATCTGAGCCATTGGCTATCATCTTTGAAAAGTCATGCAAGACTGAAGAGATTCCAGAAGACTGGAACAGGGTAAATTTTGTGCCTATCTATAAAAAGGGAAGTGAGGATACTCCAGGAAACTACAGACCAGTCAGCTTAACTTCTGTGCCAGGAAATATAAAAGATAATTCCAAATAATTAAGGAATCCATCTACAAACATCTGGATGATAATAGGGGGATAAGTAACAGTCCACATGGATTTGTAAAGAATAAATCATGTCAAACCAACATGATAGTTTTCTTTGATAGAATAACAAGCTTTGTTTAGATGATTCAGACTAGATATATAATAACCTGATTATCTGTAGATAACGGGGAAGTGGTAGATGTAGTATACCTAGACTTTAGGAAATACAAAGTAGAATGGGCTACTGTAAAGTGGGTGCATAGCTGGTTTGATAACTGTTCTCAGAGAGTAGTTATCAATTGTTAACAAGTCATGCTAGTAGGGCATAACAAGTGGGGTTCTGCACGGATCAGTTTTGGGACTTGTTCTGTTCAATATCTTCATCAACAACTTATACAAGGGCATAAAGAGTATTCTTATTAAAGTCTGTGGATGAAACCAAGCTGGGAGAGGTTGCAAGTGTTTTGGAGAATAGGGTTAAAATTCAAAATGATCTGGATAAACTGGAGAAATGGTCTGAGGTACAGAGAATGAAATTCAATAAGGACAAATGCAAAGTACTCCATAATCAGTTCAACACATACAAAATGGGAACTGACTGTCTAGGAAGGAGTAGTGCAGAAAAAGATCTAAGGGTCATAATGGACAACAAGCTAAATATGAGTCAACAGTGTGACAATGTTGCAAAAAAAGGAAACATGATTCTGGGATGCATTAACAGGAGTTTTGAAAGCAAGGCATAAAAAATAATTCTTCTGTCCTACTCTGATTAGGCTTCAACTGAAGTATTGTGTCCAGTTCTGGGCATCACACTTCAGAAAAGATGTGGAGAAACTGAGAACATCCAGAGTTGAACAACAGAAATTATTAAAGGTCTAGAAAACATGACCTATGAGGGAAGATTGAAAGAACTGGGTTCGTTTAATTTGGAAAAGAGAACTGAGAGGGCACATGATAACAGCTTGCAGGTACCTAAAAGGATGTTACAAGAAGGAGGGAAGAAAATTATTATCCTTAACCTCTGATAATAGGACAAGAAGCAGTTTCAACAAGGGAGGTTTAGGTTAGACATTAGGAAAAATTTTGTCAGAGTGGTTAACCATTAGAATAAATTGCCTAGGGAGGTTGTGTAATTTCCATAATTGGAGATATTTAAGCATAGGGTAGACAAACATCTGTCAGGGATGATTTAGATGGTGCTTGGTCCTGTCATTAGTGCAGGGGATTGGACCTGATGACCTCTCAAGGTCCCTGCCAGTTCTAGGATTCTATGCAGTATATGGCCCAATAAATCCTAAGTACATCCCTGGCAACTCGTATCATTCCAAATGTTTTTGTAGAGATTTCCTCATGTACCCACTAGAAACAGCAAAAGACATTAAAGGATTTTAGAAATTGTTATGAATAAAATATTTTACCTAAATGTAATATGTGAAACCTCTTGTAAGTACACAATACTCTTCCAATTTATAGAGACACATAGATACATTTTTAAACAGCTACCTCATTCATCTAGCTGTAGAACTGCAAAATTTCTGATACTTATTAAGAATGCAAGATGCATACATAAAATTGCCAAGGCCCCGGTAGATTTTAAGGTGTTTTACTTTTTTCCTGAATGAGACTTGCACAGTACTGTGCAGCCAGGCAGATGGGCTAATAAAGGACAATAATTAGATCAATGGTAATCCCATTTGAGGAATAAATTGATTTATAAACTCCTAGTAAATAGCAGACCTGTACTTATTACTATATAATCATGCAAATGATATATGCCAATAATCTCTTCCTCCTTTGCAGTCCTTCAAAAGATAATAATTGTCATAAGGCAGAATGGAATTGAGCATTTCTTTTTGCAAAACTATAACATACACGATGTTTTGTTTTGGTCTTAGATTTCGGCATATGAACATATGGTGTCCACTTCCATCATCTACCCTGAGCTGAAAATAATTACTTAGGTCCAGAGACTCAAAGGTATTTAGATGTCTGATTCTCATTAGGCTAGGCACCTGATTACTTTTGAGGATCTCAACCTTAGCCTAAACTTACCCATGTTTTTACAGTCTAGTTCTTCTTCACACAGCGCATAATCAATCTGTGGAACTCCTTGCCTGAGGAGGTTGTGAAGGCTAGGACTATAATAGGGTTTAAAAGAGAACTAGATAAATTCATGGAGGTTAGGTCCATAAATGGCTATTAGCCAGTATGGGTAAGGAATGGTGTTTCCAGCCTCTGTTTGTCAGAGGGTGGAGATGGATGGCAGGAGAGAGATCACTTGATCATTACCTGTTCGATTCACTCCCTCTGGGACATCTGGCATTGGCCACTGTCGGCAGACAGGGTACTGGGCTGGATGGACCTTTGGTCTGACCCAAGTATGGCTGTTCTTAGTATATACCGCATTTTTAATGTGAAGATTAAGTCCAAATTTTCAAATCTAAGCACCAGTTAGTCTTTAAATCTGTGTTTAGATGCTTAAATAAAAATACTCTCCCTCTGCAAAAACATATGTTGTTATTTAATCTTTGCCTTCTGTCCTATATATCACAGAAGTGCACCTCATGTTATTAAAAGATACTAGGCCTGATTTTCCTTTCAAACAAGTTTTAAACCGATGTGAGGATGTTCACTGAGTAGAATTACTCATATTAACACTGGTGTAAGTACAAGGACAATCAAACCCTATATTATCCAGTGTGTTCAAGAACCTGGTGGCATAAATTTTGAGAGAATTTAGTTAGGGAATGTTATAATTACTGTTCTATTTCACAGATTAACCATAATAATCTAAGATTTACACAACGATAGGGCAGCCAGACTGTGTTACAGTTGAAAGGAAAACAAGCATTCCTAACACCAAAATTACAGTCTGCAGTGTTCTTCAGTGCTGCTTCCAAACAAGTGAGGCAAACCCTAAAAGACTGTGCCTTTAGCATTAACAGGGAAACAGGTGGTTATTGGTGCTGATTTTGTATCATTGCCTTGGAAAATTGTATCTTCAAACACAGCATCAATCATCCTAATTTGATTCCTGTATTGCCAAGTAGATGTACAACAAATATTGGGTTACATTTGTTCTTGGTGAAACCTTTCTGAATATAACATTAAGGATGAATTGGGTCTTGCAATCTAGACATCAATGTGTTCACAGCGATCACTTTATTTAAAGGAACTTTGTAGAATAATAAGGCTGAAATCTTACTATGACCTATATTTTTCTAATTTTAAGGGGGTTCTTGTTTGTCTTCTGAAATAAATTATTATTGATTACTTATAAAATCAAAAGAACTCCCCCAAAAATCTGTAACAAGTCAATTTACCAGAGACGTTCCTGAAATTTTAGTATCAACTCAGCAGATTACTGGAATGTTGCACAAAAGTATCTTAAAGAAATCCAAATTAAAGAGACACAGCATTGCTTTTTCTTGCATATGTAACAATGGCAGGCAGAATCAAACCTGGAACCTCTGGAGCTTAGACTAAAGCTGTACAGCAGACTCATTCTCTCTGTAAGTGGTCTCAGTGTCACTAGATAGGACAGTACACTATATCCAGAAGGTGTATGGGTTACATATACACCGTACATTATCTGCATCAGCTACCTTACTGGTTCCCACCTATCTAGTCTCATAAACTGGCTTATGGGGTGTCAGGTGGAAGGGATGGGGCTCAGGGCTAGCCTCCCCCCCAGCAGGCCTTCTGTGCTGCTTGGTCTTCACCGCCCCGGGCTCTGGCAGTGATTTAAAGGGTTAGGGGCTCCAGCTGCTCTTCATGCTGTAGCAGCAGCAGAAGGCAGGAGCTTCTGGCCTAAATTCTAATACCCCAGAGAGCTGGGGGGGGAGGGAGAGGAAGAGTCCCGGCAGCAGGATTATGGGCTTGTGGAGCCAGTGCTGGCACCGCAGGGATGGTGGGGCTGGGAGCACAAGGGGCAGGGCAGTGCTTTGCCGCAGCAGAGGGGAGAGCCCCAGCAGCAGGACTATGGGACGCCTGGCAGGGCAGCAGGACTGGTGGCATGTGAGGAGCAGGCTGGGAGTCCAGGCCAGGATTGGAGCTGGGCTGGGAGGCTGGTGACAGAGGGGCCAGAAATGACCTCCCCTAGTCCAGCAAAATCCCTCCTTTGGGGCTACTCAGGTCCCGAGGGTGCTGGACCAGGGAGGTCCAACCTGTATAAAAAGAGTAAAAGGATAGAGGCATTAGATTATGTATAGTTGAGAGAGAGAAATATGGAACAGGGTTAACAAAGGAACATACATGTGGAAGGACAGAGAAGGGAGGAAATATTAGAAGACAGAGTTTTACAAGTGCTAAATACTAGAATTTAACTACCTTTTGCATTCTTATTTATTAAACATAATTTTATTTTGTTGTATATACCATCAGTGTAACAGAGGCTCATTTAACTATCAATCTTATCTTGAATTGCTGGTAATTTTACCCATATGTAATACCAGAATTAACAGTTCTAAGACCAAATTCCATTTTAATACATTATTGATGTGAATTGCCACCTGCCCACTGTATCACTTCAACAAAGGCAATTTGATCAAATATTTATAACTTTTTACCAGCTGTTTGTATATTTAATCAATAATTTCAGAGAAAGTGTTAAGTACAGATGGTTTAGAGTTCAGATACAATGCAATAGGCTTTAAAGTAATCAGACAACAGTGAAATCTATAACAAACATAAAAATGAATGCTGATGTTCACAAATTGTCAAGAATAGTAGACATGGAAAAAAAAAAACAGCTTTAAAATTTCCTTTCAATAACTTAAGTATTGCCTCTTTGCTGAGAGTCAAAAGAAAAGAATGTCTGCACTGCACAGTTGGGGCTAGATTGTGCCCTGGTCCTGTGTGGTTGCATAGGGCCATAAGGAGAAGTAAGACCCCAGCCCTCTGTTCAGCAGTTTAGGACCTTCCTGGACTGTGGCTCTGAGCACACGAAGGAAAGTAGGGGCTGCATGTGCAATACCACCTCCTGCGTACAAATGAGAAAAGGCCAGACCCATGATCCACACACCTGTTAGCAGGACAGGATATATTCTATGCTCCCCCCTCCTTGGTGCAAGAAGAGAGCCTGGAGAAGTATTTTGCTTTTTCTGAGATACTATTTCTTCCAAGAGCTTCTGGGTTAACATGGTTATACACTACTCAATACTCAGGGTTGAGACTACAGCCTCCATTTCCCCTTGAATACATGTCTCATTTATCACCAATAGTCAGGATTACATGGAAGGAAGAAGACTACAAGGTACACCCACATCAAGGAAGTATAACAATAATTCCAAGCTGAAAATTTGATATTCATAAGAATTAAAATGTATGGGTCAGATTTCTGTGTGCTAGTTCCACTGAAGAAAAGCATTCATGTAAAGCTGAACAACCCTATTGAGATCCATCTTTAGATCCGTTTAACTGAAAATAGATTTGGATCGACAACAACTGCATTGGTATAACTAAGCAAAATTTTACCCAATAAGATTGCACCAGTATAACTGAGAAAAACCTAGAGTACTAACTTCATTTTCTATAGTCCTAATAACTTAGATCCAAATGATGTAATCCAATGACAAATTATGGCCCTCTAATTTGATCAAGCAGAAACTCAAAAGAAAGTGGACCAAATGAATCCCTGATGTAACCCCACTGATGTTTCATGATGTGTCCACATCAACATGAATTAAATTTAGAAAGAAGATACAGGGTTAGTGAGACTGATTTTCAGCAATGTCAATAGGGCCAAAATTAGTTATATAAAAGGTCTCAGGAAGATTAGCTACTATAAAGAAAAAATACAGGCATGTTAAATTCTCTGGTGCTGCTGTTTGTGATCATTGCTACTACATGATTACTTAATTGACTAACTTTTGTTTGTTGGAGAAGAGAAAGTAAAGGAGAACTGCTTTTAGTCAATTCTGTTGGGACCTTCAATATCAAGAGATGGTAGCTCTGAACATTTTACTAATTGGAGATTTATCTCGGGATGCCCAGGACCACACTGAGATCCACTTGCTTAAAAAATTCTCAATCTCAGTCTAAGTGATTACAGAGGAAAAGGAGTTTGGAGTGATGGGATTAAGTCACAAATTAAACTATGGTGAAACTCCATTTAGATCAATAGTTGCCTCTGGGCTATATTTTCCCCTTCAAGGGGGAATATAATCTGTTTCTCATGCTGGAAATAAAAGAGATATTTAAAAATAAGAAATAGCGCTACAAACTCAATCAGAGATATGTGGATCTGTTTCACGGCTATTCTAATAGAAACTGGATTTTGTTCCTCCAAATTGATCCATTGGTATGAGTGTTTATAACTCCTCCACTGCCCCCCCCCCCCCAAAAAGCTGCCCTGTTAACTAACGTTAGCTCAGGATTTATGGGTTGAAAGAACTGGGTCTTTAATCCATTATAATTCTAGGATATTTTAAAAAAATCTTTTTTTGTTTTGCTATCCAAAAGGTTTTTCATTTAATGCTCATATTAGCTGGTGAGATTTAAGAGTGTGTCTAGACTACATCCCTCTTTCGACAGAGGGATGTAAATTAGGCACTTCAAAATTGCAAATGAATCCGGGATTTGAATTTTCTGTGCTTCATTTGCATAATCGCGTCATGGTGCTCTTTCAAAAAAGTGCTATTTCAGAAGTAAAACCACAGTCTAGATGTGGTTCTTTCAAAAAGGGAACGCTTTTTCAAAAGATCCTGTAAACTTCATCCTGAAAAGGGAAGGTTCAAAAAGGGAAGGCATTTTCGAAAGATCCTGTAACCCTCATTGTGAGGGTTACAGGATCTTTCGAAAAAGGCTTCCATTTTCGAAAGAACTGCATCTAGACTGCGGTTTTACTTTCAAAATAGCGCTTTTTTGAAAGAGGTTCATGATGCGATTATGCAAATGAAGTGCGGGAAATTCAAATCCTGGCTTCATTTGCACAAAAGCAAGCAATGTAGACGGCTCTGTTTTGTGCAAAAAAACCTTTTTGTGCAAGATCCTTATACTTCCTTTTTTAAGGCATTAGCGCTTCATTAGCATACTCTCTGCTGGCAAAAGGCTGCAGTGTAGACATAGCCTGAGTGAGGCCTGAGCAGCAAGCAGAAGAAAGTTGTTATTGGTTTTTTTGTTTTTTGCTTGTGTGTTTTTTTCTATATTGCTCTGGAATCCCAGTGTTATTGGATTTTGAATATTACAGTTCCTATCTCCCTTATCTCCCCCCAAATAATTAAAGGTTTCCTGCTATGTTTGGACTTTTCCCTTTCTCTTCTGAAGTTTTTTTTCAGAAAGCAGCATAATTCAATCTCAAAATTGGAGCACTCCAAATTTGTACACTCTTCAAATTTCAAATCTTCACAGGAAAACTGCATTTATGTGTGTAAATCAGAAAAGGTATGTGTACACTACGGGACAAAGTGGAATTAAGATACACAGCTTCGGTTACATTAATTGCGTAGCTAAAGTCGAAGTAGCTTAACTTGGCTTCTGGTGCTATCTACACTGCAGGAAGTTGAAGGAAGAACATTCTTCCTTCGATTTCCCTTAATTCTTATGAAACCAGGGTTACCGGAATCAATCGGAGTGCTCTTCTCAGTTCGAATTAGGGGTCTTAACTAGACTGCTAATTCGAACCCTGGAAAATCGACAGCAGCAGCTTCAATCCTCCTCTGCAGTGTAGATGTACCCATAGTTATCATTTGTAAGTTCAAAAAAAAATGACCATGTGTCTCTGAAAAAGAACAATGTCTCATTATGATGTCACTAGAAGGAGCCAACATCCAGCTGAACAAATAAAATCAATGAAAGTTTGCATATAGGTCATCCTCACACATCTCCAATTACACTACGCTCCCAAGAATGCCTTTTTGAAAAGCAGTCCTTTCTTTAAAATCTTACAATTGAAATTAAAACAATTAAATAAGAGGAAAGGGGAGGGAGAACAAAGCAAACAAAAAGTAGGTGGTTACAAATAGATACTCTGGCTACAGGAGCGATGTGTACATTTGGCATGGTACTGAGACATTACTCTTTCTCACTAAACATACACAATAAATAATTAACAGAAAACCCCGTAAATTGACTTGCTAGAAGAAACACTAGATTGTGTTTTCAATGGAACAATGCAAAACTCCCTAACATGCTTAATATTTCCTGTTTTAATTAGGAATCCTTAATTAAATGAATTAAGGAGTGATAGTAATATTAGCCTTCTTGGCTCTAGATTGCTCTTTTAAAGCCAATTCTAACCCAAGAGAAATAGAATATTATAGCAAGGTTTAGTCAACCCTGTGAAGTAAAAAGCTCATTAATTCTTTTATGAGAGAGACCAACTTTGCATATGACACTATACAAACTCTTAAACCAAACATCTGCTTTTCAGGTAGCACCTACAATATTATTAATAATGCAGGAACATTATCAAGGGCAGCTGAGAACTGCATATGGCTCTGTCCCTGAATCGAACCCAGTCCCTCAAGTGATGCTTTTGTACATGCGAATACTTGCACATTAACACGAACGCTGAAGTAGCAAGTTTTTATGTTTGTACCTAATGGCTTGCACAAATGAACTATTACATGACAAAATTTCAGCGTGTGTAAAAAAACAAAAGTAAAGAAGTGTATGGCAGATATGCCTTTTTTTTGGAAAGCAGATTAAACATGCAGACTTTTTGAGGCAGCCCATAAGAAAATAAGAATGGCCATACTGCATCAGACTGCATCCATCTAGCCCCGTATCCTGTCTTCCAACAGAGACTGATGCCAGATGCTTCAGAAGGAGTAAACAGAACAGGGCAATTTATTCAGTGATGCATCCCATTATCCAGTCCTACCTTCTAGCAGTCAGAGATTTAGGAATACCCAGAACATTGGGTTGTATCTCTGACCATCTTGGCTAATAGCCATTGATGGAACATTCCTCCATGAATTTACCTAATTTTTTTTTGAACCCTGTTATATATTTTGACAATGACTTCGACACTCTGTATACTTATGCTTGTTTTAAACTGGCTGCCTATGAATTTAATTGGGTAACCCTTGTTTATGTGTTATATAAAAGGGTAAGTAACACTTCCTTATTCACTTACACTGTACTATTCATGATTTTATAGACCGCTATCATATCTCCCTTTAGACTTTTATGAAATCTGAGCGATCACAATATTTTTAATTTCTCCTCATATGGAAGATGTTCCATAAGCCTAATAATTTTAGATGCACTTTTCTGTCATTTTTTTCCAGTTCTAATACAGGCTGCCCCTGACTTGTTATGCGATTGGTTTTGGGGGAAGCGTTGCAAGTCGGGGGCGTCATAACTTGAACCCTCATTTATGATAGGCGCCGTGCACCATCGTAAATGTGGGTCGAGGACATAAGTCGGAGGTTTTCGGCCCATTCCACACTTACAAAAATGGTTGTAAGTATGGGGGGGTCGTAACTCGGGTGGTTGGAAGTCGGAGGTTTCCTGTGTGTGTATATATATATATATATATTTTTTTTTTTTGAGCTGGGGCTACCAGAACTGTATATAGCATTCAAGGAATAGCTGTATCATGGATTTATATAGGAGTTTTCTGATATTATCTAGCCTTTTCCTAATGGTTCCTAACATTGTGATAGGTTTTTGACTGTTGCCACATCCTGAGCAGAGGTTTTCAGAGAGCTATCCATAATAATTCAGAAATCTCTTTCTTGAGTGGTAACAGATGATTTAGACCCCATCATTTTGTAAGTATAGTTGGGATTATGGTTTTCAATGTGCATTACTTTGCATTTACCAGTGCTGAATTTCATCTGACATTTTGTTGCCTAGCCTTGTCTCCCAGTTTTGTGAGGGCCCTTTGTAACTCTTCAGAATCACCTTTGATCTTAACTGTCTGTCTTGAGTAATTTTGTATTATGTGAAAATGTTTGGCACATAACATCCTGTTCATCCCCTTTTCCATATCTCTTATGAATATTCTGAACAGTACCCAGCTATTCACCCCTGTCCATTGTAAAAACTGACTATTTCTTCCTAACCTTTGATTCCTTTTAACCAGTTACTGATCTATGAGAGAACTTTCCTCTTACCTCATAACTGCCTACATTGTTTAAGAGTCTTTGGTGAGGGATCTTGTCAAAGGCATGTTCTTTTACAATGAATCCTATAAATTATTGTCCTTTTAATTTC
The DNA here is from genome assembly GCF_049634645.1 of Pelodiscus sinensis. Classification (NCBI taxonomy): domain Eukaryota; kingdom Metazoa; phylum Chordata; order Testudines; family Trionychidae; genus Pelodiscus; species Pelodiscus sinensis. The sequence continues at coordinate 26,135,319 of NC_134720.1, read as the reverse complement.
TCAGTGTGTGTTTCATCATTCTGACTACCTCTTTAGCGATTAACTCTGCATAACGTAATATATTGGACTTAAACTTTTAACTCCTCACATCATCTGGCTTCCTATGGGCATTGGGGTGAATGGAAGGAAAGCCACACACCTTGCAGAAAAGTAGTCAGATTATACCCACAATATAGGTCAGTTTATGCAGAGCCTCCAAAATGGCGGGCAATTTACATCCTACAAATACATCTCCAGACACATGACAGATTAAGACCTCATACTTTCTTGTAGTCGCTGTTAATGCAGTGAGAGTAAACAGGATGGGACCAATGGGATGTGAAGGAGCTCTGCCGGCAGTATTCAAAGGTGGGGAAGAATGAAGTGTAGGAAGAGCGGAAAATTCGGGTGTAGGTTGTTCATTTGGACCAGGATCAGTCCTGATGCCAATTTTGTTAGAATGTGCTTTCATTTCAAACTGTACTATCCAGTTAAAGTTGTCTCCGAAAAGTTTTCAAAGCTATACAAAAAATCCATTTGGATATTAGTATTTATTTTAAGACCAATGGGGTTGAATTATTTAGACAATAAAGATCCACTTGCCTTTCTTGAATTTATGTACAGGAAGTTTCTTAAGTTGATCTTTTCGAAGCCGATTCCTTCTTGCTCTGTGTCTATCTTGCACAAATTTTGTGATCTGGAAAGAAGTAGACATAAATAAGATGATGGAACCACTATATCAAGACAGCAAAACAACAATGAAATAGACAGTTTTGTTCTGTGAGCAACCATTCCAAGTTAGCTAAAGATGTTCTGTCCCCAGGACCGGGGTAATATACAGTCATTTCTGTCCCATCTGGACTCCAGGGCAAAGACATATATATACACAAACAGCAGTGAAGCAAAATTTCTAGGTGATAACAAAAACTGAATGTATATAGCATTTATACAATAAAATAACTTAATAGGAAATAACGGCAAACTCTTTGTTGCATCTCGTTCAACTCCACTGAAGCAACATCCTGGCTCAAGTCAATGTGGTCAAAGGTGGAGTGGTTACGGCAGCATATGGCTTATTAGTATTGACTTTGTTTTCATAGTAGTTCTATGTTAGTGTAACTCCACAAGCAAATTATTCCCTGCTTAGTAGGAATTAATTCATAGCACCTAGCTTCAGTTTTCCTTTTTCTAACTTCAGACTGTTGTCTCCTGTCTTGTTCCCTTTGATCACACCGAATAAATCCTTCTTATTTTTCTTACAGTATATTTCTAGTCTGTTACTATGTTCTGACTTTGTATGATGAAATGATTTTTATGGACAAATTTAGAAACAAATGATGAGATAGCCTTAATTACAATGATGCTAAAAGACACATTGAACAATCCAACTTGGAAAATGGCAGAGCTCGCTATTTTGATAACTGTAACAGTTATAGAGGCAACTTATGGTACAATAGTCTTAGAGGGGTCACCGTGTTGGTCTGTAACTTTAAAACACAACGAGTAGTCCTGTAGCACCTTAGAAACTAACACATATATATATACAGGGCTTGACAAATCCGTGTATCTACTTCATATATATATATATATATACTATACATTTCAAAGACTGAAACATAACATGGAGCCCATGGCCAGAATCTCTGAGTCTCCCTGCTGGCCCTGGGCTCCCTGCAGCACTTCCGCTTTGAAATGTACAAGAGCCACAGTGGGGACAGGGCTTAACAAATCCGTGTATCTACTTGCCCATGGCGAGTAGATTTCAGCCGGTTGCCCCGTTCACTGGTGGTGTGTGCATGTGCAGGTCTGGCGCATGCGCGGTGCAGGGCTTGTGAATGGATTTCGCTGCAGTTTGTCAAGCCCTGTGTGTGTGTGTATATATATATATACACAGAGAGAGAGAGAGAGAGAGAGAGAGAGAGAGAGAGAGAATGTTAAAAGATTAATCAACTAATCAAATAGTTGATGGAATTTCCATTGATTATTCGATAAGGGCGCTTCTGCTTTGAAATGTGGCAAGATCCCACCTGGCTGTTGCTACATTTCAAAGGCGGAAGAGCCCCAGTAGAGGCTCTTGTGCATTTCAAAGATTGAAACGTCACATGGAGCCCAGAGCCAGACTCTCTGAGCTGGGCTCTCTGCAGCACTTCTGCTTTGAAATGTACAAGAGCCACAATGGGGACTAAGGATGTTAACTAGCGGTTAAGTTACTTGTCGAGTAGTTAGCCAGTAGGGGCTCTTGTACATTTCAAAAGAGGAATGAGGAATTCCGCGTGCAGCCTGGGGCCAACGGGAAGTCCTGCAGAGTCCGGGCTGCACATGGTGTGCCAGCTTTGAAATGTACAAGAGTCTGCAGCGGGTGCTCTTGTGCATTTCAAAGTGGAAGTGCTCTCATGCACCCTGGGCCCCATGCGGCACTGCCGCTTTGAAATGCCATGCGGAGCCCGGGGTCAGGAGGGGATTCCTCAGCTAATCTTGGCCTCCACACGACATTTCCCCAGAATCCGAGGTCAGCTGGGGACTCCCTGGCTGATCCCAGGTTCAGCGGAAATGCCATAGAGAGACTGGGATCAGCTGGGGAGTCCTCAGCTGACCCAGGCTCCATGCAGTGCTGCCACTTTGAAATGCCAAGGTGGCATTTCAAAGGGGCAATGCCGCACAGCTGATCCCAGAGTCAGCCTCGTATCATGAGCTTTTTTGGCCATGAAAGCTCATGATTCGTTTTCATTTTCTCTCTCTCTCTCTCTCTCTCTCTCTCTCTCTCTCTCTCTCTCTCTCTAATTTTTTTAGTTAGTCTCTAAGGATACGTCTACACTGCAGAGAAACCTCAAAATTAGTCGGAGGCAGACTTCCCTAATGTAGAGGTGCGATCTCAATTTAGAGCCCCAGGAGGCACTGGGAAGGAATGGCCCTGGTAAGGGGCTATTTTGAAATAGCAGCTGTGAAGTGTCTACACCTACCTTATTTTGAACTAGCTATTTCGGAATAGGCATTATTCTTCGTAGAATAAGGTTTGCAGATTTTGGAACAAGCCGTCAGTTATTTCAAAATTATTTTGAAATGACGGAATGGCTCTGGAGACGCTCATATTGTTATTTCAAAATAACGCTAGTTATCTCAAAATAATGGTGTAGTGTAGATATACCCAGAATTGCAACAGGACTATTTGTTTTCATGATACAATAAACACTATTGAATATTAGTATTGTAAATAATGTTAATTTTCCTTGCCTTCTGATAATAACATGAGTTGTTTTCACTTTTTGACCACAGCTATTCCAATAAAACTACTCCCTGTATCTCCTTTTGTTCAACAGAATGTAAGTAGAAATGTAGATATGATTGATACAGACAAAATACACAATGTGTGTTATAAACATGCTATTTGACGACAGTTTAGTTGAAATTTTTATATGAATTTAATTCTTCCCTGAAGAAAACAAACATGTTTATCCTCCCTCTATGCTACTTTTTGCTTTGCATTCATAGCATATTTAGATTTCTCTGTTATTTGAACTTCCAAGCACTTTGTTTTCCAGGTGAGAACTGCAATTAACCTGTGGGATTCAGATGTTAGACATGGACCTGAGATACTCTTTATTTCCTATTTAAAACCCGAGCTTCACCAAAGAAGTTGGTGAACCATATCCAACAAATCTTTTGGGAGAACATGTCTGGATTCTGTGTAGGGGTCAGTACAGTGACTGAAGCGCAAGTCTGACTAAATATCAGAGAGTACGTCTACACTTGCACCCTAGATCGAACTAGGGATGCAAATGTAGGCGACTGAAATTGCTAATGAAGTGGGGATTTAAATATCCCATGCTTCATTAGCATGATCTCTCTGGCATGTTACTCCGCTCAACAACTGTTTCGAAAGTGAAAGTGCGCGCTGGGACACATTAGTTCGAACCAAACCCCATGGTTCAAACTAACGTTACTCCTCAAAAAATGAGGAGTTTTGTTCGAACTAACGTGTCCTGGCGTGCACTTTCACTTCTGAAACAGCTGTTGAGCGGAGTAATGCGCCGGTAAGATCATGCTAATGAAGCGCGGGATAGTTAAATCCCCGCTTCATTAGCAATTTTGGTCGCCTACATTTGCATCCCTAGTTTGAAGTAGGGTGCAAGTGCAGACGTACCCTGAGTAACTGCCCTGACAACAGAGAAAAAAAGAAACTGTACACAGGTCCGCAGGTAGAAATACATCTACTTATGTAAGCATTCAGGACAAGTTTATAGCCACGCTCTGTACTGAAATGTAAAAAATGCCACATGGTATTTTACTTGCAATTGAGAAGGTAGGTTTATTGAACAGCTATCCCCGCTATGGAGATGAATGCATTTAATCTGTGATGGTTCTATCATAATATCTATCCTGGTATTTTTAGATTATGTTGGTTTAGACAACTGATTTAGACATCTGATCACATGGGAGCAGCGTATTGTGACAGTGCCCCTTTGGGTCAGCTGATTTGATGATGGGGGGCTGTTTTCCCTTGCTCAAGGAAAACAGAGTTGAGGGAAGTGAAAGAAGTGAAATTGTAAGGGAAAATGTCAATTCAACTGTAGATGGCCTAAACTGCTGTAATAAATTTATATCATGAAAGGATTACCTTTCACCTTAGATCTTTTTTCTTCTTTAAGTGGAATAAAGCTGAAGTATTGGTAACTATTAAACCTTACCAGTTACAGCCAATCTAAAAAGCATTAAGCAAAATAAAGTGGGCTAAGCACAAAGTAATTATTTTACATTTTAAAATTCTGCTTATAAGCATTTATCCAGCAGGCTGGTTCTGGTATTCCTGCCATTCATTCAAAATATTACACAGAGAAATCTGTCTTAAGTGACCATACAATAGATAAAAAAACAGTTGCCCAGTAGAAGTATGCTTTAATTAAATTTAAAATCAAACAAAATTGTACGAAATTGTCCTTATATGGCTGTATGTATATATAGTGATTCTTGCAGTTTGCACTGTCTGTTATGGTAGCCTCTTGTCTTAAGTGTCCTTTGTAAAAAAAAAAAAAAAAAAAAAAAAAAAAATCTAAAAATAGTAAGTTACAGTTTAGATATAACTAAACTAATTTAGGACTTACAATTCTTCAGCATACAACCTGTCAGCATCCCATAGTTCACCTGGGAATATTTATATCTCTTTCTTTATATAATTCCATACTAAAAATTGCAAGGAGAATAATAGTACTAGAGGAGTCCAGAGCTCTCAGAGCAATTGTCTCAAGTTACCTATAGGCAAAGAAAGTAGTTTATACTTGGTTCATATTTGAAAGGTTACATTTACTAGACTTTTAACATGAAGGAGGAGTTTACAGACCTACTCTTGTCCTCTGCATTTTCCCAATACATGAGCAAGAGAATCAGAGGATGTGGTCACAATGATTTAGCTGTACCTCACCAACTAGATGATTTGCTTCTGAAAATTAATCCTGCCTGGCCCTTCAGGCTTGCACAGAAACTTGTTTGGTCCCAAAATCATGCATGTAGAATAGGGCTTTCATTTCAGCAAGTATCAGTTGGGCACCACCACAATACTGCTCTCTCACTCATTACAAAACTATGCTAATTCAGAGTATTGGCCTTTGCTACTCTGATACCAATAAATGCTGCACTTAAAGGACAGCCAACAGACAAAATGTTCAATTTTTATGTATGATCTTTGTTTGGAAATTCTGCTACCATCTTAAAAAAATCCACATATATTTCCTGTAATGTGTTTAATGTTATTTGTGATGCAGAAACCTGTCTCTTCCCCTGTCAGGGTAACAACTGCATTTCTAAGGAGGTGTGGCCTTTTGATAAGGTCAGCCAAGTTTCTGTTGTATCAGTCTTGCCTCTTGCTGATCTTCATAAATCAGCTTTTAAAGAAGTTAATTTCTTGCCCTGAAAAAGGCTCCTTTGAAGTTCACATGGAAGTTTTAGAGCTGTCCTATGAGCAGCTGAATTGGTGGCAAGTCTAAAAAAGGGCATGAAAAAGCACCTTTGAAAAAAGAAAGTATCTCTACTGATGAGGCATTCATGATGGAGATCTGCGGAGAAATGTTCACTCTACTGAAACCAAGCTCATAATCTATCTGTTACAGACTACTCGTTATTTATTCTTTTCTCATATCTATTAATTAATCCCCCTCAAAAAGATTAGCACTATTTAACTTGCAATCTTTTCTCATATCAGGGTTTATTCATGCCCTCTACTCTGTCTTTTCTGAGATGGGGTGAGCAGTAAGGCACACTTTATGCTCAATGAGCTGTAAATCTATTACTGCTGATTTACATAACAGTACTGCAATAGTTTATGTATTGTTCTCCATCTCATTCCTTATATACCTAACATCTTCGGTGCTTTTTTGACTGCAACTTTCACACTGAGCAGACCAAAAGAGGTGCTTTGGATGGAGCACTGACAATTTAAGGGAAAAGGCTGTGTATAGAGCATTCTCCATAAGAGGTCTCACCTATGGAATTTATTCAACCTTTGGTTTGAAGTAGCCTGAATCTGCTGACCTTCAGTTCACACTCCATTATTTACCCAGGCTACTGGGGCAAGACCATGCTCAGGGCTGGTGTTTGTGGTTAACACAAGGTATTGTTTAGGTTTGAGGTCATCTCTGGTTGGTTATTTTCTTATTGTCTAGATTTGGAAAGAGAAAAAGCAGCAGAGTTTATCTTTCATGTGACTGAAGTTTTAATGGCCCCAAAAGTGCTTACATCTAAGGATAGGAACTTTTTAAAATGTGGATTATAATCTACTATTTATTTGAGAGAATTTGTGTGTCTGTCTGTTGGTTTAAGAACTCCTTCTAAACAGTAAGAGCTACAACCACCGAATTTGATATGCAATTTCTTCTTATGATCACTTAAACCAAGGTAAGGGTTTGGTTGTGCCAGGAAAACAGGATGTGCCTGGAATGGGATTGTTTCTCAGAAAACATACAGAAAAGAAACAGAATCACCAGGAAAGTAAAAGGGGCTGGGTGGGGGAGAGTTCTCTGAACCCCAGTCCAGGACTGTCCCTGCCCTGAGCCTCCCACACCCCAAGTGCCTTTTAGGGAACATTGCTGGCTGTTCCCCTTTGTCAGGGAGAAAGGGGAAAGCACATAGTTTACTGCATTCCTCACTCTGTCTGGGGAGGACAGGGGGCAGACAAACCTGGACCCATCCCAGCCTGGGGACTTGCACCCCTCCACCGATTGTGCACACTGCAGCAGCTATGGAAAGGTGCTTCTCACCTGACCCCAAGCTACTGTGGTGAGAAAAGGCTGGGGGAGCCCTCTGACCCCTGGGGCAGCCTGCATATTGAATCCCTCAATCCCAGCCCTACCTCAAAGCAATGATTTAAATGAAGCATGCACATTTTCATTTTATTTTCCAAAAAAATAAAAATGCATTGAGTTAAGAACCTGAGCAACACTGGGAAAATCTTCTAGTTCAAAATAACTAAAATAATGGTCAGTGTAATGAGTTATCACTGAAAACAGTTGTAAAAAAAGCACCATAGCCCATCTAATGTGGAAGCTGCTTCTCATGGGAAAGAATTATGAATGACCAGAGACTCTTATCAGAACAGTTAGGGAGTGAGACTTTGAGTTTAACTCACCTAGTTGAAAAATATGTCTATATTACAAAATTATCAGCCTGATAGCAGCACAGAACCACTGCAGTAATTAAATCACGTGCCTATACTTTCCTCCTTGCATAGGAAGTGACCAATCCTAATGGGAGAACTTGTGCCAATTGAACTGCCAGTGTGAGGCATCATGGCACAGCTTCTGAAAGGCAACAACAATCGATGTAACCAATGTAGTATCTATGCTGCCACTGCATCAGCCTGACTACATCAACCATATGCCTCACATGAAAGTGGAGTTATTAAGCTGGTGTACCAGTGACTTACAGTATTAGGAGCAAAATTTTAATGTAGACACTTACATAGATTGACATAAGCTGCCTTGCGTTTACGTAACTCTGTAGTGAAGACTAGGGTGAAGCTTTTTACTGATAATTGGACTGAATAGTTCAAATGTGTAAGTAAACTCCATCCCAGTTCTTTGGGAGGAGCAGTGATGTCCTTGAGGGGACTCTCAAGGTATTTCTAAACTGTAGGTGGAAGCAACTGATTGTCCTAGCCTAGACAGACGTGTTGGTGAGGGTCATGCTAGAGCACTAAAAATAGGAGGGTGGATGTTATGGCTTGGACTGGAGCTCAGGTCTCAAGTCTGGAAGTCGCAGGACCTTGAGAGCAGCTTAAGCTGCAATGTCCATTCTGCTATTTCAGTATGTTAGCTTAGGTCCCACAACTCCAAGTCTGTGTCTTCGGTGCAGTCACACCCTCGGGTACTCTCAGCCAAACTAACAAGAAGCTTGAGACAATTTCCCTTCTTCTGATAGAGTTTACCCTCCTCCCTGTATATGACTAAATCATCACTGTCAGATGGTTTATCCCTCCAGCTCATGAATATGTTTCTGAACAGCTCACTACATGGAGATGGCAGATGTCATGGTGTGAGCAATGGGAGTCTGCCATGTCAGATGCTGTTTGGAGAGCTGCTCTGACAGCAGCCGAGCCTTTGTCAGCTATCACCTGGAATTCTTTACGGGAACCTTTTGGGAGACCATTCTTGGACCTGGCCGCAGTCTGTCATATATTAAAATCATAAAGGCCCAGAAGAGCTTGGCCACCCTCTACTGTAGGATAGATGAAGAATAATTTTTCCATCTGAACAAGTCCAACCTCTTGGGATTTTTTATTTCTGGTGATATCTCCAGGTTGTCCCTGACATTCCCTGTGGTTATCTACCTTGACCAGCAGGGAATCTGAGGCAGGATGGAGGCAGAGGTATTTTTGTCATTTAATTGGCACAAAGTACTTAATGCCCACTTCGAGATAGTGGCGGTGAAGAGGAGGGGATTTGCCACAAGGTGCTAATAATTTTTGACACCTCTTTGTGAAGGAGAAGAGCCACCCTAACAGGGTCTATGGTGGAGAGGAAGTCTAAAAGGGAGTTAACCTGCACCTCCAATTCCTCTGCCTGCAGGTTGAGGTTGAATACAACCCTCTTCAACAATTCCTGGTGCACTCTAGTGTTATCTTGAGAGACACAGTGTGGGGTCCTGGTAATAGCTTAGTTTGGTGATGACAAGGAAGAGGTCAATATGATGGATTCCATGGTGCCCACTGGTGGGCCAGCAGGTTGACCCCCTTTGTCCACATGGATTTGGAGAATCCTTTTTCCCTGAGGTCTCAAGCATTAGAAAGAGTTGGGTCATCGAGGCTACCAGCCTGTCCAAACCCTCTGTCACCAAGCAGACAGGTTGGGAGGCCTGAGGGAACCCCCCCCCCCCCCCCGCCCAGAGCTGGCCACTGGGCAGGTGTTGGTGCTGTGGACAGCACCAAAGGTCTGGAAGGCTGCACTGCTGATACTGAGCTCTGCTGCACTCTGGTCCAATATCCAGAGCAGTATAAGTATCCAACCACCAGAGGCAGTGACTTTGCATCTGGCAATATCTGCAATAGATTCTGGAGTAGGAATGGTCTGGATGGGATGTGCACTTCTGTGGGGACCTCGATGACTGGAGGCACTCAGCAGTTCTGCAATGGAAGACTGGCCTTGGAACCAATACCAGGATGAGGAGCAAGATCTAGAAGTAGCACAAGCTGGTCACCGGGAGGGAGGGATCTACCCAAACATGGTAATACCCATCTCTGTGACTCATGGCAGGACCATGGCTCCTGTTCTCTGAATTCTCCCAGAATCTGTCACAGCAATCCAATGATCTAATGGATCAGTCCCAATGTTCTTTCGAGTACTTCAATCTGTTCAATCTGTATTTGAAACTTTGTTTCTTTAGCTAAGCATAGAGGGTCATACTAATTTCAACTGGACACAGTCCTGTTAATTTCTTGTTTTATTTAAGGAAAAAGATTATTTAAAGAGCAACACTTACCATAAATATGACAATGAGTATAAGGCAGATTCCCACTATAATAAGGAATGGAATTAGGTAGTACTCCAAAGGAAGACTGAACTCTGGAATTAACACAATACGGCCACTGTACAGAAAAGAAAAACAATTTTAAAACAAATTAAACTTTAACAAACAATGAAGCTTACCACAGACATTCAAAAGGGCAAAATCATTAAAATAAAAATAAGCATCTTCAAGCAAACAAGAGGTATCTATAATATGAAACTATCCAGCCACTTTTTTAATAGGTCCACACATAGTCAATGTAATATTAATTAAATAAATAAATAGGTAAAACTCCAAGAATTAGAATCAGCAAACTTATCAGGGTGAAATCCTAGCTCCAATGAAGTCAAATTGAATTTTTCCATTGATTTAAATGGAACCAGGGTTTTACCCCTAACATTCATTGCAATTCACCATGAAGACAATCAGCTGAAAATAGGCTTTGTATATCCATTTTAGAATGAATCAGTTTTAAAAGGCATTGTCTTCTCATTGGTTAATAAAGTAGAACCTTGCTAATTTGCATGATATCTGACATATCAGTGCTCAACCTCAACGAGAACCTGAACAACACTTTCAAAAGATGCACTTTGGAGCTTGAATTCATAACTTTGCTAGACACTGGAAAGCATAAGCTGAACAGACGCACGGGATTTATGGCTTTTTAGAACAATCTATAACCCATTAATAACCACCTCAGCTACTTCCCCGCCCTTCCTTTCCTCCTCATGAGTGGAGGATGTTAATAGGCTACTTCATCTTGAATGGCCCCTTGAATATATGTTAACTTTTTGTCTTAACAGTCTGCTCCATCTTGCAGCTGTGACGCTCTATGGCAGGAGTGGGGAACCTTTTTTGGGTCAGGGCCTGCTGGCCCACGAAAAATCAGATGGGGTCCACACACAAGTGAAAAGCAAAAAAGAAAAACCAAATCCTCACTGATGTGGCATCCGAGTGAGAAGGAGAAAGACATCCCACAATTCCTTCCCACACCCGAGCCTCGGGGGGCCCAGGCTAGTAGATTTTGTGTGCTCCAGCCCCACAGTGGGATGGCGGGAGGGCTGAAGCACTAGTACGAACTCCCCAATGCTAGGGGGAGGGGAGCCCTGAGCCTTTGGGGACAGATCCAGGCAAATTGGGGGCCGCATCTAGCCCTGGGGCCTTAGGTTCCCCCCCCCGGCTCTATGGGTATGTTTATACATACAGCACAGCAGTGGCATATAGCTGTACCAACAGAGCTGCACTGCTGCATTGTATCTGGTGAAGACATACTCTGGCATTGGAAGAGAGCTCTCCCATTAGCATAAAAAATCTGTCAGTGAATGGCAGATGCTATGTCGGCAGGTGAAACTCTCCCACTGGCATAGCACTGTGCACACGAATGTTTATCAGTGTAACTTATGTCGCTTTGTGTGTGTATGTGTAATAGTTATACCCTTGAGTGCTATCCACATTGGCACTTGTGTCAACAGAGATCTTATCCCATTGGCAAAGACTGTCTTTTCCGGACTTGCTGCAGCATCACAGTGCTGTACATGAAGACGTGCTCTGAACTTCCCAGAACTGAAGAAGCGCTCCATGTATAAGCAAAAGCGTATCTCTCTCAACAGATGTTGGTCCAATAAAAGATATTACCTCACCCATGTGGGAGACTTATTACAAATTTATGCATTTTGCAAATTAGTAAGTGAAAAAAAACTAGTGTGTGTCACAATGTGGACTTCATTGGTTTACTTGTACAACTGTTGTTGTTTTTTATTATTTCTCATTTGTGTTAGAACACCACCTAAAGGCCCCAAGTGAGATGACAGTCCTGTTGCACCAGATGGCATAACAAACACAAATATAAGCTCATAGTCTAGAATAGTGTTTCTCAACCTTTTTTTTATAAAGTACCCCCTTTACAAAAATAATTGTAAATATCCCCAATACCTACAAGTTTTCAGACACACACAATTTTTTTCTACCATTGCAACTCATTTGTTTAAACAACTTAATCGTAGCCGGGCGGGCAATGAAATTTTTGGATGTAAAAAGTACAAAAATAATAAAGTGCTGTAAAACTTAAAACAAAAATTCAGTTTTCTCCAAGTTTCAATTGTGCTGATGTACCTCCCAGACTTCTCTCAAGTACTCTAAGGGTACTCGTATCCCTGGTTGAGAAACACTGGTCTAGAATAATGACAAGATACAACAAGTCTGTGGGAGAAAAAAAGATTGTCAGGAAGGGTACCAGGTATGATGGGTTTATATTGTGGATACCTGTCTACTGGGAAATGGACTGAGACCACCAAACTCACTTTGTGTTGGCCATTTCTGAGTAAGGAAATCATTCAGACACACCAGTCATGGAAACCCACAATTCCATTTTATGTTCCCTTTTCAGAGCGGAACCACATCTTAAAAGATACATCACAGCATAATCAAGGCATGATATGGATTTAAATTGATGATCTTTTAAAACCTCTCAGCCTGTCCTGAAAACAAAAGACTATTCCATTTCCATTTTTATTATTTATGTGAATCCATAGTTATGCTATGTAAAAGTTCAGTTTAGTTTTTCAGCAGTTTTATTATAAATCATCTGAAAACAATGTGGTCAGGATTTCTGAAAAAAAGTCCTGAGCATTAGAGCACTCAGCAGTTTCCCCAGAAGTCAAATTTTGAAAAGCACCCACTTATTACTGAGGCTATGTCTAGACTGCAGAGCTTTTTCCGGAAAAGCTCTGCCGCATCCAAGGAACGCATCTGCTTTTTCGGAACAGTTTCCGAAAAAGCAGACGTGTTCTTTTGGCATCCTGTATTCCTCTTGGTGAAAGGAATAAGAGATGTTCCGAAAGAGGACTTTTTTCTGAAATTTGGCCCCATATAGATGGGCCACATTTCAAAAAAGCCTCTTTCAGTAACAAAAGCAGAAAAAGATACATAAATTGTGGTTCGCCTGAATGTCTAAATATGGATGTAACAGCCTAACTTGAGAAACCTACTTGTAAAAAAAATCAGCTTGAACGTCTTATAACTTGTTAGCCCTATAGTTTAAGGCTGATTCACATATTGCATCTAATGTGTGAAGAAAACTGGAGAAATATTTAATTGATGTACTGTAAACTATTTAATTATATTCTGCTTGTTGTGCTCAGTAGCTTTGTCCTTTCATCTTTACAAAATGATATAAAATAAACATGGCATAGTGCTTAGAAGAAAAGCTATTTTTAGAATCCACAAGAAGTTTTATGATGTCAAGTATTTCTCTCAGCTTTGGCAGGTAACTTAATAATTAAACTCCTTACCCTACTTTTCCTTCAGTAATAACATCTCTGTTAAGAATTTCTAAGTCATTCTTGGCCAAAGATCTGCAGAAGTCTTGTGCACATGATTAAGTAGCTTATTCACATGGGCATGCAGAAATATCTCCTACGGTCATTAAAACACCAGACATACTTTGCTACTTACGCTGAGCTCTGAACCTTACCTGTCCGTAACTTCGAGATGTATCAGGCAAAAATAATTTTGGAACCGATACATTTACAATATAGCCCCTCAGGGACAGGGGGCTAATACAAAATAGCTATACAACACAGAACGAGAAACATAGTACGGAAAACATTAACGTGATTCACATACATCTCCTTTATATTAAATTAGTTACTTTCACATGGCTTTCCATTAGCACAGCACTGCATTTTAAAAGGTCACCTGTCCAGACTGGTGAAGATTGGGGCTGGTGTGGAACTGCAATACTCAGGGGAGCTGACAGTAAGGTGAGGGGCCTGCTCCATGCTCCCAAAAAGGGTGGGACCTCAGGTGAAAGGGGTGGGGCAGCCAGCCTTCCGCACTGCACAAAATGTGGTGCCTACCCTGCCCTTAGAATCGCTCTGAGCGCTCCGCATGGTTGTGCAGCACTGGTGGCAGGGAGCCCTTTGAATTGGTGGGCCTTAGGGCAACTGCCCCCTTTTCCACCATCAGTGGACCTGGCCACACTTGACCTAGAGAGCTCTGAGTGTCACTAGCATGCTATCAATATGAAAAAGACTTTCCTTTCCAGTTCAATGGCAAAAACTGCCATAGTGAATAGGAAAGGAGAGAAGACTGGTCAATAAATAAATCTGTAAACAAGGGTTGGGCTAGAGAAGCAGGTCCGCAGCCACCCTGCTGCTCCCCTGCCCCCAGGCCAATTGAGACCTGGGGACGGGGCAGCACACGAAGTCTCCTCTCCCTGACAGGGGCACACGGTGCCTAGAGTGAACCACCAGCTGTTTTGAACAGCTGGTGTTTCACTCTAGGCGCTGCATGCCCCTTGAAAGGCGGGGGCAGGGAGCGAAGAGACTTCACATACTCTCATACCCCCAAGCCCACATTGGCTTGGAGGCAGGGGGAGTGTGTGAAGTCTTTTCCCACCCTGCAAGGGGCGCATAGAACTTAGAGTGAATCAACAGCTGTTCAGAACAGTTCTCTCTAGCTACTGGGGGCAGGGGGCAAAGACTTCGCATGCTCACCCCACCCCCAGGCCAATCAGGGTCTGTAAGCCGGAGAGCAAAGAAGTGTCCTGGCCTTGCCCTTTCCACCCAAGGCCCTGCCTCTTCAAAAATGTGTGAAGTGGCCCCCCTTCTAAAATTATTGCCTACTGTAGATCCTACCCAGCTCTGCCTAGAGAATACACCTGCTTAGAAATTAGCATTTAGAAAATAGAACATGCAGCTTGCATTAGCAATAAAGCTTGCCAGCACTGTTCAAGATCTATTATTAGAAAGCTTAAACCTCTATGAATTTTCCTTGGGTTCTTTAGTGACTAAATCTTATCAAATCCTCAATGTTCAAACACACTACTTTCTAGTAGTTGATTTCTTCACATGATATGACTCTGGTAAAATTCCTGGCATGTGAAATTCAGCATTTTCATGTTGAAGGGGTTGTAAGAAAAGTGGCATTTCTTTAGTGTTTCAGGCTCAAAGCTTCAATGAGAAATTTGGCAAAAGTCACCAAATTCCAAGCAGCTGCTTCCCCATATTATTAAATGCACTAATTGTAGCAACCATTAGTGGCAACATTTGTATCCTCTGTAAGTGCATGATCCTTTTTTTTGTATTTCTTATCCTTTATTCTCTCTCCCTTCTATTTGTTATTCATCTGTTGCATCTCAGTTCCATGTAGCTATTACTACACTCTCTAAATGACTTAGCCACCTGCATTCTGCTACAAAGACCTTTTACATCTGCACTTGAAAGGGAATCCTCTGAACTGTCATTCATGTTAAAATTCGACACTTGCCAACAAGGACTTAACAAGTCTTTGAACTTTCTCACCCATTACCAAGACAGTTTCCCCAATTATCACCTGTAATACCATTAACTCACAAACATCCCACTCTCCCTACCTTTAATATCAGCAATTCACAGACACTTACCTTCCTTCCTCCCCCTTCCCACCCCCCCGCATCCCCCTTCTGTTCTGCAATGTGATTTGTCCTTTTCATATTTGTTCATTTTTTTTAATTGTATCCTTTGGTATATATGGTTGTGACTACTTTCTTCCACTATTTGATCTGAGGAAGTGGGTCTGGCCCACGAAAGCTCATCATCTAATAAACCATCTTGTTAGTCTTTAAAGTGCTACATTGTCCTGCATTTTGCTTCAACTACCCCAGACTAACACGGCTACATTTCTATCACTATAGTGCCTAGTAATTGCAACCAATATAAGGGCCTATTGTTTCAGGTCCTATATAGACACATAATAAGAGGCAGCTCAGACAGGAAGAGGGAGAAAGGGCCTGTGGTTTGGGTATTAGCCTCAGCCTAAAAGCCCTGATTCAGTTCCCAGTTCTGCCACAGACTCGATGTATGACCTTAGATGAATCACTTAATCTGCCTGAGCTTCATTTCCTATCTGCAAAATGGCACTATTTTATTTCAGAAGGGTACTGTGACGATAAACATATTAAGGGTTGTGAGACGCTCAGATACTATTGTAACAAGGGTAATATAAACACATACGATAATTCCTGCCCTGAAGAGTTTTGTAATCTAAATAGGTAAGGCATACATGGGAAGGGTCAGGCAGATAAGGGGCACACAGAATTGAAGTAAATTGCCAAACATTACAGGCGGCTTATTGTAAACACTGCAGAGCAGGGGCTGTCTCTAAATGTGCATTGCAAGTGTACTCCTGGGCAGGATTCTGACCTTGACTGAAGCTAGGCACTACCATGATATAGACAATAACACTCAGACAATGCTTGAAATCTGTAGAGCTCAAAGTATTTCATAAAGGGAATTACTATAATCCCTATTCTCTAGATAGGAAAAATGAGGCACGGAGAGGGGGTAACAGCGCATTTGGATCTGAAACATGACCACAGGCAGTCCCCGAGTTACACGGATCCGACTTATGTTGGATCCACAGTTACGAACGGGGTTTGCTGCCCGTCTCCCTGGTCTGATGGAGACCAGCAGACCAGGGAGACGGGGAGCAAAGCCTCTGAGGACGCCGGCAGCGGGACAGCCGCGGCGCGTCTGGGCTGTCCGCTGCCCGCGTGCTCCGCGGCTTTGCTCCACATCTCCCCAGACCAGGGAGACAGGAAGCAAAGCTGGGGAGCACGCGGGCAGCGGACAGCCCAGATGTGCTGCGGCTGTCCCGCTGCCGGCGTCCTCAGAGGCTTTGCTCCCCGTCTCCCTGGTCTGCTGGTCTCCAGCAGACCAGGGAGACGGGGAGCAAAGCCGCGGAGCACGCGGGCAGCCCAGACGCGAAAGACGGGGAGCAAAGCCGCGGACGACCTGGGCGGCGGGACCGCGGTGCGTCTCGGTCCCCCGCCCGCATCTCCCTGGTCTGCTGGGGGGGGGGGAGGCTGGTACGCCCCCCCCCCCCAGCAGTCCAGGCTTTTCTCCGGACGCCTGTGTTAGAGCAGCTAGGGCGCTGCCGGTTGGTCCCGCAGCGCCGCTCTGGGCGCTACTGGACCAACCCGGCAGCACCCCAGCTGCTCTGCCCCAGGCGTCCTGATTCAGCCGCTGCTGGTCAGTTTCAGCAGCGGCTGAATCAGGACGCCTGGGGCAGAGCAGCTGGGGTGCTGGTGGATTGGTCCAGTAGCGCCGAGGAGCCGCGCTACTGGAGCAACCAAGCAGCACCCCAGCTGCTCTGCCCCAGGCGTCCCCAAGTCAGCCACTGCTGAAACTGACCAGCGCTGACTATAGGAAGCCCAAGGCAGAGTTGCTCTGCCCCGGGCTTCCTGGAATCAGCCGCTGATCAGTTTCAGCAGCAGCTGACTTGGGGACGCCTGGGGTTCTTAAGTTGAATCTGTATGTAAGTCGGAACTGGCATCCAGATTCAGCCTGTTGAAACTGATCAGAGGCTGATTCCAGGAAACCCGGGGCAGAGCAACTCTGCCTCGGGCTTCCTGCAGTCAGCCGCTGGTCAGTTTCAGCAGCGGCTGAATCTGGACGCCAGTTCCGACTTACATACAGATTCAACTTAAGAACAAACCTACAGTCCCTATCTTGTACGTAACCCGGGGACTGCCTGTATTTAAAAATGTCACCTCTTACCCAACAAAACTGTTCATTGAGTGTATCAGCTCATATGTTCTTTTACAGACAAAAACAAGTTTACACACTCGCTCAGCCAAGCTATCACAGCTAAGAGAGCATGAGCTAGGTTTTATTCTTTTTAGTCTATCATTGTAAAGGAGTGTACTGCCTTTTTAAGGGACGGGCTAGAATCTGCAACCAAAACAAATGTAATTAAGGAAGATTTCAACCCAACTTTGGGGCTGAGATATTTTAACAGGAACAGGAAACCAAGTAGGAAAGAAAGGACTAGATACTATATAAACTACAGTTGGTCTGAGTTGGTTGGGACAAGATTGATGGGAACTATAGAAGCTTTGCTGATTCCCAGTTTGGGAACTGAATGTAAGGTAAGGACTTTCTGAACTTTAAGGCTACTCCTTTTCTGTGAACTTCTTGAAGGAAGGTGGGCATGGGAGAGATTTATTTTTGTTTGTGTTTTGGTTTCCCTTTTGTTGGATCCTTTACAATCATCAATGTAATTGTTTACTATTCTGGGGAATATTTTGGTAGCATTTACAATTATATGACCTTACTGAAGACAATGAAACTGCACAGTTAAAACTCATAGCAGCATTTGGCTCACAAAGTCTCAAATACTGGTGAGCAAGCAAAATCTCTGCTTAACTGTCATATCCCATGCAGAGTCTGCAAGTAAGAAAAATCTTTTCATCTGCGAACAGAGCATGCATGATATAGTAATAACTGAGGGATACCAAATACAGAATGCCAACTTTCCAGTTAAACCATATTTAAATGACTCACTTAAGTTATATAATAAAGAAATAAATATCTTGTAACTCACTCTTATTTACTAGCCACTGGACTATGTTGCTTTCCAAGCTAGTGAAAACTTGCCTGGGCTCGTGGAAAGTTTTGCAAATCATAGTAATTGTTTTGACAAACCTAGCTCAATATGTGTTCATTACAGCTGCATTCATTCAAAAATCTGTCTATAGTTTAAATGCAAAGCTACATAAGAATGATCAAAGAGAACCTATATTTCATCATTATTTCATCTATTCCATGGTTCATGAGTTCCAAGTAATCAGACTGTAACAGCACTCAAATTGTAGAATAATCCTCATAATCTGTACAGTTCATATATGGAATTATTTTCATACTGCTTCATTTTGAGAGTTGCTGTCTCTAAGAACTAGCAAAACAAATAACTTACATTGCCATTCCACTTGCCCTGATGCTACCACCCTTACTTCTCATCTTTCTTTCCCTGTATTCTGGAGAAAAGAGTTTCCTCTGAGCTCATTCCTTATTTCCTCTAGCTACAATGGCTAGAGGGGCTTAGCTAGACTAAAGTAGTTAGCATTCTACCCTAAAAATTGGTATGTCACCTGCAATCTAAGAAGCTGAGTCCTGAGGCTCAGTCTCATGTCAGCAGGATGTACTGCTGCTGTGAAACCAGAAGAAAGAATTTTGTTTAGACTTGTGTTTTTGTAGCAACTATCCAACTGAATGACGAAAATTCGCTCAGGCCCATTTCTCTTAGGAAAGCCTTGAAAAAAATGTTCTTACCTAGAGCAAATAATATTACTTGATGAGCATGTAATTTTTTAAAAATTTCAATCAAGGTAAAAAGTGGGATTTGGGGTTTTGAGTGGTAAATTTTAATGACATATACTAAGATTATTGAAAAATGTTTGGGGTCGGCATCTGTTTGGTTTTGTATGTTCTAAAGGTGCATTTGTGGCAGGGGGTTTTCTAATATATTATTGTCATTTAAAGCTCACAGAAGTCAATGAAAGTCTTTCCAATGATTTCAGTGGACAATGAAACAGGTATTCTGTTTGGGAGACAGACACAGTAAACAAACTTATCAGTACAAATGGACCTTGCCCAAATTTTTAAAAACATCTATTAATAACAGGGATGCTAAATAGCAGTTAGTAAGCTAATTGAGTAGCCGATGAGGGGGTTTGCTGCAGCTTTGCTTTTTAAATGTATTAAGAACCACCAGGTTCTTACTAAATTTACAAGGCAGAGCTGCAGTGTTCTGGGTCCAGGCGCAAGCCAGGACAGCTTAGTCCCGGCTCATGCCTGGTCCCAGACTGCTGTAGCTTTGCCTTTAAAATGTAGTAAGAGCCTGGCAGCTCTTACTAAATTTAAAAAGCAGAGGTGCAACGTCTGGGACCCAGTGCAAGCCAGAACTGCTGTTCTGGCTTGCATTGGGTCCTCTGCTGCATCTCTGCCTCCCCTGTCCCCTCACGAAAATGGTGCTGGGGGGAACTGGCTTTTCAGCTGGATCCCGCCCCCCCCATCAGCTACTGCTCCCCCCCCCAACCCCATTTCTGTGTCTGATACAGAGGCAGCAGGGGGGAGAACAACTAGTTAAATAGTGACTCTAGTAGTTACTTACATCCCTTGTTAATAATGGACCATAAATTGGAAGTCTTTCAGTTGGCAGACCAAAAAGGATGAAAAAGGTGGGGGGAGTGCCAGCATACCATCAGTTTGAATAAGTGAGCATTTTTATCAAATGTGTAACTTTATCAGTGATTACATCAGCATTTTAATTACAGCAAATAAATTAACGTTTGATAAACACACGAGTTTAATTTTACGTGAACATGCTGAATGCGAAATTTAGATGATGCTTCCCTTTAAGGCAACTTCTAATGTGCACTATCCTTTAAAAATGTGAAAGTGGCCACAAATATATGAATCCAAAGAAGCTTGCTGAAGTACTAGTCAGGCTGACAGGCTTAATAAATAATATTCAGTAAACATTCCTCAAGAGAACTTAAAAAAATCAAAATATTAGGAGCAACTATATCTTTGCTGAAACCATCCATAATTACTTTAGGGCCACATAGTTCAGAGATACTGAAAGGTCTGACTGGTGGGTTTTTTTTTTTTAATAACTTTAGATTCTTAGACTGACCACTCTGCCGAAGTGCACATTTTAAAAAAATACCACAAATCACACAGACTGCAAGATACTTGATCTCTATGTTTAAAGTATAGAGAGTGAAATCCGGGCCAAAGTGAAGTTAATCGCAAGCCTTCCTCTGACTTCAGTTTGACCATAAGAACGACCATACTGGGTCAGACCAAAGGTCCATGTATCCCAGTATCCTGTCTGCCAACAGTGGCCAATACCAGATGCCCCAGAGGGAGGGATCACAACAGGTAATCCTCATGTTACCCCCTCTCCTATCACCCACCTCCAGAGAAACCGAGGCTAAGGATACCATTCCTACCTATCCTGGCTAATAGCCATTGATGGACCTAACCTCTATGAATCTATCTAGCTCTTTTTTGAACCCTGTTAAAGATGTAGCCTTCACCACATCCTCTGGCAAGGAGTTCCACAGGTTGACAGTGCACCGAGTGAAGAAAAACTTCCTTTTGTTTGTTTTAAACCTGCTGCCTATTAATTTCATTTGGTGACCCCTAGTTTTTTTTATTGTGGGAATAAGTACAGTAAAACTCCATTAATCCGGCATCCAATGCTCCGGGACTCCTGATGGTCTGGCACCATCAGGAACCCGGAAGTGCTGGGGCAGCCGGACAGGCTTCCTGCATTCAGCTGCTGCTGAAACTGACCAGCAGCTGAATCGGGGAAGCCGGGAGCAGAGCAGCTGGGGTGCTGCCTAGTTGGTCTCGTAGCGCTGCCCCTCGGAGCTGCGGGACCAACCTGGCAGCACCCCAGCTGCTCTTGGGGACGCCTGGGGCAGAGCAGCTGGAGTGCTGCAGGGTTGGTCCCGCAGCGTCAAAGGACGGCGCTGCGGGACCAACCCGGCAGGACCCCAGCTGCTCTGCCCCAGGCGTCCCCGATTCAGCCACTGCTGAAACAGATCAGCAGCGGCTAATTCCTGGAAGCCTGGGGCAGAGCAGCTGGGGTCCTGCCGGGTTGGTCCCGCAGCCCAGAGGGGCAGCGCTAGGGGACCAACTGGGCAGTACCCCAGCTGCTCTGTCCCAGGCGTCCCCAAGAGCAGCTGGAGTGCTGCTGGGTTGGTGCCGTAGCGCCGCCCCTTGGTGCTGCGGGACCAACCCGGCAGCACCCCAGCTGCTCTATTGCAGGCATCCCCGATTCAGCTGCTGCTGAAACTGACCAGCAGCGGCTGAATCAGGGACGCCTGGGGCAGAGCCGGACTATCGTAAGGGGGGGCTATGAGGGGTCTGGGGTGGCATCCCCTCCCACCCCACTCCAGACCCCTCATAGCCCCCCCTTCTGATAGTCCGGCATATTTGATAATCCGGCACCCCGTGGGTCCTAAAGGTGCCGGATTAGCGGAAGTTTACTGTAAATAACTTTTCCTTATTCACGATTTCTATGATTTTATAGACCTCTGTCATATCCCCTCCTTAGTCTCCTCTTTTCTAAACTGAAAAGTCCAAGTCTTTTTAATCTCTCTTCATATGGGACCCATTCCAAACTCCTAATAATTTTTGTTACCCTTTTCGGAACATTTTCCAATGCCAATATATCTTTTTTAAGATGAGGCAACCACATCTGTACGCAGTATTCAAGATGTGGGCATACCATGGTTTTATATAGAAGCAATAAGATATTTTCTGTATTATTCTCTATCCCTTTTTTTAATGACTCCTAAAATTCTATTTGCTTTTCTGACTGCCACTGAACTCAAGAGTGGATGTTTTCAAAGAACTGTTCACAATGACTCCAAGATCTTTCTCTTGAGTAATTGTAGCCAAATTAGTCCCCATCATATTGGCTACGTCTACACTGGCCCCTTTTCCGAAAGGGGCATGCTAATTTTACACTTCGTAATAGGGAAATCCATGGGGGATTTAAATATCCCCCGCGGAATTTAAATAAAGATGTCCGCCGCTTTTTTCCGGCTTGTAGAAAAGCCGGAAAAGAGCGTCTACACTGGCCCGATCCTCCGGAAAAAAGCCCTTTTCCGGAGGATCTCTTATTCCTACTTCAAAGTAGGGGTTTTTTCCGGAGGATCGGGCCAGTGTAGATGCTCTTTTCTGGCTTTTCTACAAGCCGGAAAAAAGCGGAGGACATCTTTATTTAAATGCCGCGGGGGATTTCAATCCCCCGCGGATTTCCCTATTACGAAGTGTAAAATTAGCATGCCCCTTTCGGAAAAGGGGCCAGTGTAGACGTAGCCATTGTGTATATATAGTTGGGATTATTTTTTCCAATGTGCATTACTTTATATTTATCAACATTAAATTTCATTTGCCAGTTTGTTGCCCAATCACTTAGTTTAGTGAGATCTTTTTGAAGCGCTTCACAGTCTGCTTTGGTCTTAACTACTTTGAGCAGTTTGGTATTATCTGCAAATTTTGCCACCTGTTTACCCCCTTCTCTAGATCATTTATAAATAATTTGAATAAGATGGGTTTCAGGACAGACCTTTGGGGGACCCCACTTGTTACCTCTCTACACTTGGAAATCTTACCATTTATTCCTACCCTTTGTTTCCTGTCTTTTAACCAGTTATCAATCCATGAAAGGACCTTCTCTCTTATCCCATGACAACTTGAACCAGGAGTTCATCCCAGAAAATTTCTTGATCTTAATAAAGATTAAACAGAGCTGATAACTTGGTCCAAGGAATGTTACAGCATATCATTCCACAAAAATAAAAAGGTAAATAATTACTTACCCCTTTTCATAGGTGAATTCATCTTTCAGAGAGTTAGCTGATGTCTCACCAATAAAGACAGATGGAATATCAATTTTCTTTAAAACTTCAACTGTTCATAAAAAGAACAAAAGAATAGCACTGACATACAGAACTCTTTGTGGGCACACCATTAGTTAAGACTGCCTTATAAAGAGCTGTGAAGACAAAATGAGACAATCCATGTGGAGACTTCTTATAAAATGCACTTAGTGTACAATATGTTAACACACTCTGTTAGCCAACATGTCCATCTACAAAATGATACCACTACTAGTGGTAAAACATATCTAAGAGTTACTGTCTGTGCAATCCTTAACCGATAATTCTTAAAAAAAAAAATTAAGAATGACAAGAAGTTCTTTGGTAAATTAATTAGTAATGTTTTGGTTGAACTATGGCTTCACCCCAATTGGTATAAATTGGCATAGCTTCAGGGCCTTCAAGGATCTATGCTGACTTATACCAGCTGAGAATCTGGTCCTATATGTTCCATGTTTTTTCATATAGATGAAAGCAGTAAAGATGATTTTAAGCTGGAAAAAGTCCAAAAGTAGAAAGGAGGGAATGAGCCAATCCAGTCTCATTACTCATGTCTCACGAGAAATCAGACTGAAGGAAAGCAACCCCAACACAGACTGCTATCACAAGAACTTGAAATCTTTCTCTTGACTAGGGATGTAAGCGACTAGTGATGTGACTACTCGCTTCCTCACCTTGCTGCCTCTATCAGAGAGAGGCAGCAAGAGGGAGGGAGCAGGAGCCGGTTCTGGGGGGAGCCAGCTTAAAAGCTGGTTCCCTCCAGCACTGTCTTCACAGGGGGCAGGGAAGGTAGAGGCACAGCAGGAAACAGAGTGTATGGGGACTGAAGAAGTCTCTGCTTGCGCTGCTTCTGCTGCAGTTCTGCTTTTGAAATGTACAAGAGCCCCCGTGGGCTGCCCTGCTGGCCCCATGCTCCCTGCTGGGCTTCCTTTTGAAATATACAAGAGTCTCAGCTCTTGCTACAATTCAAAGGCAGAGGCGCCCTTATAGACTAATCGAATAGTTGATGGGAATCCCACTGACTATTCAATTAGTCAATTAATCTAAATTTAACATCCCTACTGACCTCAGATGGGGAACTCTTAGTTCTATTTTAAAGTGAAAGAAGAAACAAAAATACAGATGTTCTGCTAACTTACACTGAATTATCTCAACAGTGCTTCATCTTACTTTTCAGTAAATATGAATGGAATAACTTTCAAACAGGAGAGAAGTGATACCTGTACTTACTGTCGTTGGATCCCATGCTAATTAGGTCATCAGAATCAACATTGTGAACTATAGCTGCCTTGTATCCAGCTCTCTGTGCATTTAAAACCTGTAAGTCATACATAGTACTTGTTATATTAAAATCAGTAGCCTATAATAAAACAAGATTCTCACAACATTCTATGAGCACATCTATACTTTCCAGAAGATTGATGCTTGAAGATCAATCTTCTGGTATTTGATTAAGTGGGTCTAGTATAGACCCCCTAAATCGAATGCTGAGGGCAGCTCCTGCCAGAGTTCATTACTCCTCCTTTTGCGAGGAATAAGGGAAGCCGATGGAAGCGTTTGCTCTCGTCGATCTCCCACAGTGTGGATGCTGCCAAGGCTTGACTTAAGGTAAGCCAACTCCAGCTATGTATTTTACATAGCTGGAATTGCGTACTTTAAGCCAGCCTTCCTGGTCCAGTGTAGACGAAGCCTATGAATGCAAACGACTCCACTTTGAAAAATAATGCCTTATTTCTGAATGAAACAACCATATAATCCTAAAATAGGATGCCACTATACTTTTTTTTCTAAAAAAGGACAAAAATCACTTCTGTGCAGGCAGGTTTCACATTTATACAACTCGTCCTAAAATCTTTTACCTTTCTCGTATCTGAACATCAAGAGGATTACTTATTTTGATTAAGCACTAATTTTCTGTAACATTATATGTAAGTCATAATCTTTGTGTCTTTATATCATGCTTGGATCTCTAACTTGTGAGTTCACGATATCACTAATGTTATAGTAATACAGAATTATGAATATGAACTAGTTTCTTAGGTGTAATGCAAAGCAGTTGCACTGATAGCATAATCTGGCCTGAAAGTCAGCCTCGCTAGACATGACTAGATCAACTTGGTGAATGATATTTTTCCATTGCGTAAAGCTGCCATAGCTTCCTGCAGCTCCCCGTGGCAGTAAATGAAGGGGGCTGGGAGCTGGCAGCAGCCTCCACCCCAGCACTTTCCTCACTGTAGTATCTGAAAAACCTCCAGTACTATATTAAACTATATGACTGATAGGCTTTGTTTTGGGGGGCTTTTTTTAAAAAATGTACATGCTGCTCTATGTTTACATCCATCTTGCCCTTGGAGTGGAAGATAATGGTCCATAGTGCTTGTGAGATTTCATTTCATACTCTCCACAAAAGGACAGAGGTAATTAAGCAGGAGGTTATAAAAGGAATCACTGTAGGAAGGCTCACACTGAGACATGCAGGAATTTTGGACAGAAGAGAAGAAGGGGATGGGAAGGCCAAGTCAGGAGGTGACCTAGGAGAAGGGTTCTGAAATTCAAGAAGGACGACCCTGAATAGTCCCTGGCAATTCTGAGCCAGAGCCCTAAGAAACTGGAGTGGTGAGGAAAGCAAGGCAAGGAAATACATGCGGGGTGTATTTTTGTACCTATCTCTATTTCTCATGCTATGAAATAGAGTACAGTGCTCGTTTAGAATCACTAGCAAAGTCTGTGTTTAAGTGTCTACACCTACTCATGTGCTCCCTTAAACTATGGGACAATCTGAGGTATCAGCCATGTTTCTTCTGTTTAGTGTTCCAGGGGACTGAGGCTACGTCTACACTGCAAGGCTTTTGCCGGCAGAGAGTATGCTAATGAAGAGCTCATTAGCATTTGTCACACTGTCATTTGCATATCTCTGCTAATGCTTTTTGAGCAGGAGGTTTCTGCGCAAACACAAGCAGTGTAGACAGGTCCGTTTTGCACAAAAAAAAACCCCTTTTGCGCAAGATCTCGTATATCTCCTTTTTTGAGGCATAAGGGATCTTGCACAAAAGGGGTTTTTTGCACAAAAAGCATCAGCAGAGATGCAAATGACAGCATGACAAATGCTAATGAGTGCTTCATTAGCATACTCTCTGCCAGCAAAATCCTGAAGTGTAGACGTAGCCTGAGTGGCTGCAGCTCTTAAGAGCAGCTGCCAAATAGAAGATCTGTATACTAAGAATGTACCAGGAGAGAGACTCTAAGATTGGAGTCTTACAACACCCAGGATTCAATGGCTGGATCCCTTCATAGCAGTTTAGTAGCAAAACGGGGTGGTCAAATCAGCCTATGACACCTTCAGTTTCATTAAAGCATATTCATACAAATACGATAGTAGAACAGTTTGCAAGCATTCTAAAAATAAGCTGTTTCTTTACATAAGATTATTAAGAGTCAGAAGGATAAAAGCAATTTATTTATTATATAAAGAAAGTTAATATGTTTAATTATACTGTATCCCAAGGAACCCTAGGCAGACGCCTATCCTTTGTCACTTGAACAACAGGCCTTTGCATTTATATAAATACCGACATTCAAAGACTTCCAGCTACACAAATAGTTTCATTTTCATTTGTGTGTATTTAAACACCAATGTTGACCCAGGTTCAGCCTTACCATGTGGCCAAACAGGAAAGTTAAATTTGACATTTACTGGATCAGAAGTGAGAGAAATGTGTATCCTTGGGATCTGTGTCAACATAAGCTTATCTGTTGTTGGAGTTTGTTTTTTAAATGAGAATACAACTACTGTAACAGGAGAGAGACTTTCTCTGAAGCATGTGTATTTTCCAGTTAGATGGTATATGGAACATTTTAAATTTTCCTTGCGCTTTTTTTTCCTCTCTGTTTTTCTGCATAGTTATTATGTCTGTTTGCAAGTTGGCAGGTTTCTCCCTTCCGTATTCAGATATTCTAGTTCTCCATCTTCCCCCATCATGCTCCAGGTGCAATCTACTCAGCACTGTGTATTTTATTAGCAACATCTAACACAGTGGTCCCAACAATTTAAGGTTGCTGGGCGTCAGAGGCCCCCCCCCACACCCCCCACAGCCGCCCCTACCCCCATAGCCGCGCGCCCGGGGCCGGCGCTCCCCCCATGCACCGTGCGCCCAGAGCGCGGGTGGCCAATCCGCGGCGCTCCCGGGGCCGGCGCTCACCGTGCGCCATGTGCCCGGGGCCAGGCCAGCCCTGAGCACTTGGCGGGCGCACACAAATGTTGGGGACCACTGATCTAACACTTCAGCACTATGCAGTCACACCTGTTTAGGTCATAGAATGTAATTCCGTGGATTACCCAACAGGAGTTACAATAGACAAAGCTTCTACACACTACTTTGTAAGGGAAGGGGCTCAAGATATCCTATGAGTTTCTCATGTTTCACCCAAGGCTGCATGGGTGTGTCTAGACTACAGGGTTTTTTCGAAAAAAGTGGCCTTTTCTCGAAAAAACTTCTCCTACGTCTAGACTGCTGCCGCATTCTTTCTAAAGTAAATCGAAAGAATGAGGCAGTTTTTTTGACCGCAGAAAACCTCATTTTACGAGAAGAATGCCTTTTTTCGAAAGAGTTCTTTCAAAAAAAGGCACTATGTAATGCAAACTCTGCTTTTTTGAAAGAGCATGCAGACTGCCTGGATGCTCACTTTCAAAAATGCAGCTTGCTTTTTCAAAAGTACTGATTGTAGTCTAGATGCTCTTTTTCGAAAGAGGCTTTTTCTTCCCAGTGGGAAGAAGCAGAAATTCCACCCCAGTCAGTTCTGGCTGAGAGCCCATGGAAAGTGCCTAAACACAACTACAAAGCACCTGCGGGCTTCTCTCCTGGACTACGGCGCCACAACGCGCTTGAACAGCGCTCAGGAGCAGGGACAGGGCTTCTCCTCCTCCCCAAGGCGTTACTCCTCCTCAGACACAATCAGTGGCGGGCTCCCAGCGCTGACTGCGCCCTGCCTCCCAGCCTGGGACTCCCTCTGGTTGCGTGCAGAATCCTGGTGGGGGCAGGGGGAGTGGCTGGGACTCCCAGCCACTCCCCCCGCCGGGCTCCTGCATGCAACCACAGGCTCCCAGCTGGGAGGCAGGGCCGCGATCGGTGCTGGGAGCCTGTGGTAGAGTGCAAATGCCTGGCGGGGGAAGGGGGATTCCCAGCCACAACCCCCACCCCCGCCAGGCTTTTGCACACTACCATAGGCTCCCAGCACCAATCATGGCCCCGCCTCCCAGCCACTCCCCCTGCCCCTGCCCGGCTTCCATCCAGCGCCCAGCCAGAAAAACAGAAAATACCGGACATTGCACATGTCTGGTATTTTCTGAATTTTTTTTACCGGACAGAGGGCGCTAAAACTGGACTGTCCGGTAGAATACCGGAAACCTGGCAACCCTACCACCCAGAAGCCATCTCAGTTAAACCATGCCCAGCCAGAGCCTGCTTCCTGAATCTCCTCCTATAGCCAACCTCCTGCCCCAGACGTGAGTCGCTCTGCACCAAAACTCCTTCCCAGAGCTTGCACCCTTAACCCCCTCCTGGACCCCAATCCCCTGTTCTTGGCTAAGCCCGGAGACCCTCCCACACTCCGAACCTCTTGGCCCAAGACTAGAGACTACACCCCAACCCTCTACCCCAACCTGGGAAAATAAGTGAGGATGGGAATAAAGTAGGATGGAGTGAGCAGGGTGAGGCTTCAGAGAAGGGGTGGAGCAGGGGCGAGAAGGAAGCAGGGCAAGGGTATTTGGGTTTGAGGTAGATCTTACATTGCACTTAAATTGAAAAAGTGATCTTGTGGTTAAAAAGGTTGGAGACCATTGGTCTACAGTGTATATGATTCTTTATACACATGCTACTCAGTAGAAGAGGGACAGAGACATGTCTACAGAACTTTATTTCCAATAATTAAGGGGGAAATACTTTAAAATCTGAACTATGTCAATATATTTTTGTCATGATCTAGCTCTTACCCTTTTGTGCATGTATTTGTTGCACATTGGCATAGGGAAACAGGAAGATACTCTACGTCAGTGGTTTTCAAACTACAGGCTATGGTCATGGATGTTCCTGGATCAGAGAGTTCTGGAGAGGGAGGGGAGGATGCCAGAATCCCAGTGCACTGAGGGGAGGAGGGGGAGCTCTTAGGCCCAGCTAGGTAGTGGGAGGCTAGGAGCCAGGAAGCCCGACACTTGGCTCAGCTGGGCTGCAGTGGCAGGGAGGGGAAGCAGGAGCCAGCGTGCAACTCAGCTGGCCTGCAGAGGGAGCCAGGAAGCCCATGGTGGGGGCAGAGCAGGGGGATGGGGCCAGCAGCAGGGGAGCTTGAAATATCCTCCCCATGTCCGGCAAAATCTCTCATCTGGGACCAGTAAGGTCCCAAGGGTGCTTGACCAGGGAGGTCCAACCTGTATTGGGTTGTGGAATGTCAGGCACTGGATTTCATTGCTGCAGGGTGATCAGGTAATCAGAGGGGGTGCTAAGGCTGTCCTGATACTGCATACTGTGCTGTGTCCCAGAAGTGGCTGGCAACAACTGCTGGGGGGGGGGGGAGAAGAATGCACAGGACTCTGTGCACTGCCCCTTCCCTGAGCATTAGCTCTGCGCTCCCATTGGCTGGGAACCTGCTGCTGGCTGCTCCTGGGGTACAGCATGCCTTAGCACCCCCGCTGCATCACTAACTGGGAGCCACAGCCCTGACTCACTCCCAAAGTTGAAGGCCTCATACTCAGCCCCCCACCACCTGAGTCCACACTCTAGTCAAATTATGTTGGGTCTGGGCATCAATAATGTTCTTCAACTGTGTCATGAGAAAAGAAATTTGAAAATCACTGCTCCACATGCTTTTGTGCATAAGAAGGCAAAGCTTTTAATATGAAAACTGACAACTGTTTTTGTTCAGTGTAGTTGCTTATGATTAAATAACCCAAACTATGCATAAAGAATCATACTTTCAAATGCTGGCCTCTGTTTGGAATCTGCAATCAGTGGGGGCAAATAGTGTGCACCTCTTTAATTGTGTCCATAAAATACCAGTGCACAACTGGATGAGCAGTTGTGGCCAAGCTGAAAATCAAACACTTCATTTTTTAAACCACTATATTTATATTTTACACTTGTAAATGGAGATGGAGAGTTGGGCTGTATTTTAATATACTACTATGTAAACCTGCCTTAAAACTAGGGGTTTGGAGAGATGGATGCCTGATTTGGTGACTAGTTACACTGTAATCATTAGTCACCCAAAATGCAGATATTTTTCCTCCTGCAACACTGTAATAAAGCTAATATTCTTCTCCATTCTAACCCCAATACAACTTGCATACAACACACACTCACTTTCCACCTTCAAAGAAAATAAAGCTTGTCTGGCTGTATAAAAGGTTCTTCTGACTATAAGCTCAGCTCCTTGCAGGCTGTCAGCAATACGTTTAACAGTTGTCAATGATGATCCTCATCACAAGCTTGAGAAACAAGTAATGTAACATATGTTGGATTTCAACATGCAGCACCACCTCTTGACAAAACTTTTCTCAAACAGGACACTAAACTAAGTAGCATGTTGACCTGTTAGAATAAGTATCAGGCCAACATTTCAAAGAATTTTGCTCGTGTAAAATGAAATTTTAAAAATGGATTGTTCACAAACAAAGGGATTTTATTGCTGCAGCAGGGACAAATACATACACAAATATTTCAACATATAAACCAACCATATTTAGACTAGATTTCCTCTGATCGCCATCCTGATAGAGATCAGCCTAAGATTCCACTTCCTACTATTGACTCCCACAAGTTAAACTGAATTCCAGCAACTTCAGGTCAGGAGCTCCTTGTACTCAAACAGCCTTGCCTGGAGTTCTTTAGACTGCATCTGATCAGCTGTCATAGTTCTGCAGAAATCCCAGCAGACTTACGGTCAGATGGTAGTTCTCAGTAGGGCTCTCTCCTCTTTCACCATTGCTTTACCGTAGTTTAGCAACAAAGGACCTTCACAGAAAAATCCTGAGACTTTTTCATGACTTTCCTTTATTCATTAGTTACCTATACTGTAGCAAGTTAAGCTTTCTGTAGAAAGTTATATTGTAGAAAGTTAAACTGAAAAGCTAGAATGTCCATTGTTACTATCATAACCTTTGATTCCATTACCTATTCAATGCTAGGGGACATGAAAAAAATCTGCTTGTAAATGCATAAAGTTGTAGCCTGAAAACTAAATATCAGTGTATTGATTTTTTTGTCAAATGAAGGAAAGCAACTGGAAGCTTGCTATTACTAAAATCATTGTCAGCAAACCTGAGCCCAAACTATGGCCCTTAGAAATAGTGATGTTCTGGTGGGAGAGGTGACTGCCTATTGTGTCCTTTACCACAGTTGAAGGAAGTATTATACCTTAAACAGCAGATATAACTAAATACAGATACACTGCAAAAGAAGCTCATCACCCAAACAGGCACACTAATGCATTTTTTTGTGAAATATCCCCTCTCCAGTCTGATCCTGTAATCAAAAAATACCCTCAATTATTCCAGTGAATTAGGCTCCAAACAGGAAGGCTCTGGTTATAAGGGACAGACAGTGAAAAGTATTAGGGACTTAAAACAATGGAGAATTATATACTTATGAGTACGGTAAAACAGTGTGGAGGACACTAGGGAGAAGTCCATAAGGGAATTTGAAATGTCAACCTGCATCAAGATCAGAGTGTACTGTTGCAGTAAACTGGCATTCTTTGGAAAAGAAGAGAGGGGGTTTTACTGAAGTATTAAACTCTTAAAAGGACAGAAGATGGATGTTCAAGGGCTATTTGAATCCGTGTTAAATACAAGAACAAAAGGAATATTTCTAGGCACCTAAAAACTGAGATGGAATTCTTTACTTAGAGAAAACATAATTTACGAAATAAACTACCCTTATTAAGGCAAGGAGAAAGAAGTATAATATATTGGGCATTTGACAATTACGAAATGTTTCACAGACTTGCTAATGCACAATTCTAAAAAATCAAAAGTGTAGATTGTGTCAGGAGAGCACAAGGCTGCTGACTTCTGAAATATATATATAATGGGCTGGTATGCTGTGATGAAGCACCAAACAATCAGGAAAAGGAAGTGCTGCAGTACTTCAACCTTCACAGTGGGTAGCACTGCATCTACCTCCTTTAATATGGCATGACAGTGCATCAGTGGAAGTGGCAGACTGAGAAGACTGGTTGTATGAGAGGGGAAAGAGATGCAGCAAACAGGAGGATAAAGGAGGAAAACAGGAAGTAAAACAGAAAGAGAAAGCACTATAACATTGGGGATTAAATGCTTCCAACCTGCCTCTTTTTTCACAGAGGATGTTGAGTACACTATCAATCCTAGAAAGCTGATTCCTCTTGAGGGCTTAATATAATGAGGTATGCACAGAGTATAATAAAAGAGAAAAATGGCTGACCAGAAAAAAGACAAGATGGGTGAAATAATAGCTTTTACTGGACCAACTTCTGATGATGAGATACAAGCTTCTGAGCTGACACAGCATTATATAAGTATAAAAGCTTGCCTTTCACTAACAGAAGTGGGTCCAATAAAAGCTATTACTTCATCCATCTCCTAAATATAGGATCATCGCAGCTAAAACAACACAAAGAGAAAAATGGACTAGACATAAGTGGAGGCTATGTTAGTCTATATGTTAATCACTTTTTTACACAAACTTATCTGTATCTTCAATACTCATTTGCATTTTATATTCCTCACTCTATCAGTTCTTAACCTAGATCTTCCTACACCCTGATTTCAATAAGAAGTTCTAAAAGGCAAGAAGCATAGAAATAGTTACACTTTTTTTCCATATGATTTATGCTGTGGATTTTTAGTCCCATTGTAGACCAGGAATTACCCGTGTGTGTGTGGGGGGTGAGGGGTGATATACACCAGTCAGAATCATTACTTCTGATGTTATCAGATGATTCACTTCTCTTTTAAGGGTAATCATATGTAAAAGGTACCCAGGCCTTGGTAAAAATAGCAGTGGCACAATGTATCCTCTACTGGGGCTACATCTAGACTGCAAGCTTCTTTCGAAATAAGTTTTTTCGGAAGAGATCTTCCGAAAAAACTTCTTCCAAAAGAAAGCATCCATGCACAAAAATGCATCAAAAAAGCGATCTGCTTTTTTGAAAGAGAGCGTCCAGACTGACTGGACACTCTCTCACATAAAAGGTACCCGGAACCACTTCAGGCAGGGCTTTAGGTCACCAGTTGTTTCTGAGTGCTGGTGCCTGAGCCTTACAGAGACACGCGTTTAAAGGGACCCCCTGGAAAGCTGTTTCTCTGCTTCTGCTGCGTGCTTGCTACCTCTTCGAGAGACAGCAAAGCTGCCGCAGTACCTGCTGTGGCTGCCCACTTTTTTGGACGCCTCAGCAACTTTATCCTTTGTGCCATGGAGCCGGAGCTGCTCTTGGGCATGTGATGGCCCCACATGGCCATGCTGCAGTTTCTGCAGCACTTTTTGCTGGCTGCCTTCCTGGTCCTGCATGAGCTCGAACCCAAGCTCATTCTTGGGACCCTCTTCCTCGGTGCGGGAGCTACACTCTGGCAACAACACCCCACAACAAAAGACGTTTTTGGAGGTTCAACACCAGTTTGAACTAGTGGGACGACCAGCCGTGGTTCCAAAACTTCCTCATGCAGAAGCTATGTGCCTGGCTCGCCCCCAGCCTACAGAGACGCGACACCCAGCCTGCCATCACCCTGGAGAAGCCGGTTACAATCACCATCTGGAAGCTTACCACCTCAGGGTATGTCTACACTACCCTGCTAGTTCGAACTAGCGGGGTAATGTAGGCATACCGCACTTGCAAATGAAGCCCGGGATTTGAATTTCCCGGGCTTCATTTGCATAAGCGGGGCTCCGCCATTTTTAAAACCCTGCTCGTTCGAACCCTGTGCCGCGCGGCTACACGGGGCACGAACTAGGTAGTTCGAACTAGGCTTCCTAGTTCGAACTACCGTTACTCCTCATTCCACGAGGAGTAACGGTAGTTTGAACTAGGAAGCCTAGTTCGAACTACCTAGTTCGTGCCCCGTGTAGCCGCGCGGCACAGGGTTCGAACGAGCGGGGTTTTAAAAATGGCGGAGCCCCGCTTATGCAAATGAAGCCCGGGAAATTCAAATCCCGGGCTTCATTTGCAAGTGTGGTATGCCTACATTACCCTCCTAGTTCGAACTAGGAGGGTAGTGTAGACATACCCTCAGACAGCTATGGGTCAGTGGGCAACCAGTTTGGCGTGGGGAAGTCAACCATCGGGGCCCTCCTCAAGGAGGTAAGGCACTCTGGGGGTACAGTGCCTGTAGGGGAAGGAGGGGGAAGTGCTGGAAAAGGGGGACCCTCAGGAAAGGAGGGTGGGGGTGAGTGGGGATGGGGGAAGCCCCACCCCTGGGGGGTTGTGTCATCCCACCCTCACACAGGCCAGCTGGCTAGGGTGGGGGGGGGGGGAGATGGCCTCATGGGGGGGTGGCTCCTGGGGTGTTTGGGAAGGGGGTGGGCACCTCTCAAGGGCTCAGGCACTCCCTCTCTCATTCTCTGTTTTGTGTGTTTGCCGCCTTTTGCAGGTTGTGAGGGCCATCAAATTAATCCTGCTGTGGAGGGTCATCCACCTGGGAGACCTGGACCCAATCATGGCCAGATTTGCTGCTCTAGGGTTCCCGAACGGTGCTGGAGCCGTAGATGGGACACAAATACCGATCCGCGCACCTGAGCATTAAGCAGCCCAGGCTATTAATAGGAAGGGCTACTTCTTGATGGTGCTGCAGGCTCTGGTCAACCCCCGTGGTCAGTTCACAGACATTTTTGTTGTGTGGCTGGGCAGGGCACAGATGCCCGTGTCTTTCATAACTCTAGGCTGTATGGGAGGCTGGAGGCAGGCATGTTCTTCCCCCGCTGTGAATTCGCCATTAGGGATGTGCAGGTGCCATTGTGCATCATGGGCGACATGGTCTATCCCGATTCCATGGCTCATGAAGCCTTATACAGGACACCTGGACCCCAGCAGGGACCAATTTAATGCCCGCCTGAACCTGGCCAGGATCCAGGTTGAGTGCCCCTTCGGCTGCCTCAACGTGTGTTTCAGGTGCCTGCTGACCTGCCTCAACGTGGGGGAGCACAACATCCCCGAGGTGGTAGCGGCATGTTGTGTCCTCCACAACATTGTGAAGAGGAAGGGGGAGGCCTTCCTCCCAGGGTGGGGGGCAGATGCTGGCCACGAGGGGTGACCCTTCGAGCAGCTGCAAACAGCTGTCGTACACCAGGACCATCAGGTCAGGGTGAGCATGCAGGAGGCCCTGAGGGAGAGATTCTCTCAAGGACCCCAGTAACTTTCCCCAGGGCCTCCTCAATAGGGGCCTCTGGCTTACTGCCCTATCACTTCCCCACCACAACCCCTCCCTTCATCCCTTCCCTGACCTCTCAGTAAAAACACCTGTTGGAAACCAAACAAAATGAACTATGTATTGATCTTTCATTTAAAAAAGCTGGGGAGGGGGGCTCATAACCTGGAGGGAGAAGCAGGACTTGAACTGGCGTGGGGGCAACTGCATGCACCAACTCAGGTGTGAGGACCTTGTTGGACTTGGGGTTGGGTGGGTCTGGCGGGTCTGGCAACAAAGAGAGATGGACAGGAGGGGGGGCTGGAGTGGGGTCAGGGATGACAGGAGGATTGGGGGAGAGGGAATGGGCATCAGTTGGGGAAGGAGCAGAGGCATCGCTTGAGGAGGGAGCAGAGGCATTGGTTGGGGGGCAGAAGAAGGGGGAATGGGCATAGCAAGGGGGCAGGAGGGTGGCAGAAGCAGTGACAGCAGGCGGGTGTGTCATCATGTTGCGCATGAAGGCGCACATGGTATCACACTGCTGCATGAGCTAGTCCCATGTGTGGTTCTGCCACTCTGTGTCCTCGCGGATCTTCTGCGCGAGGGTCTGCTGCATGTCGTGCAGGATGCTGCCACATGAGGTCTTCCTGGACCCTGGCATGCATGCAGATACCCCGGGCTCTGGCGGGTGGCTCGAGTGGCGTGGCTCGCCCTTCAGTCCCAACTAGTCCGGCTGTGGAGAATACACAGAGGGAAAGGCAGTCAGCGATCCATGCAGACATTGTCCCTGAGGCTGGGCCCTCCTCTGTGAGCAGCGACCAACAGTCCTCAGCCCAGAGGAGGGGGATATCCCAGGAGCAAGGCCATGTGTGGCCTGCACAGCAGGCCCTTCTTCACAGGGGCCCAGAGCTGCCAAGGGGACAATGCTACCCGCTTCCCACGCCCCCTTCCTCAGCCCATGGACAAGCAGGCAAAGGAAGTGTCTGACCATAGTGGGATACCTTCATGGGCGGGAGAGGAGCCGGGAGCAGCCTGGCCCTCACTGGGGTACGCGCACACACACCTGCGGCTCGCAGCGCTGTTCGCGGGAGCGGGTGCTGCCTCGCACATGCAGGCATGACCACGTGCTGTGTGCGGCACTTGGTGTGTCTGGGGTCGTGCCTGTGCCCTTGTGGCTAGCCTGCTTCCGCCTGGGGCCAAACATGTGTAGCCTCCCGAGTCTGGCAGCAGGATCCCACCCATGCTCAGGGGCTGCCTGCTGAGTCACTGTGGCGCACACTAATGCTGCACATGATTTCATGTTCATGGACTGTAGCACGATGTCCAGCCCGAGCGACGCTCGTCCCCCGCGTGCACACCTCCCACACCCTATGTGAGTGACAAACTGAGAACACTCACCTGAATATCCCTCCCCCGCATCTGGGAGACATCCTGGCTGATAGGCACCAGCTCCAGAGACAGGGTGACAGTGTCCATCTCCCCCTCCTGCTGTCCCTGGTCGTCGTCCTCCTCCTCCATAACTCCAGCCAAGCAATGACAGGGGTCTCAAGGCCTGAGTCCATGATGTGGGGAAATGTCCCTGGTAGAAGGGGTACGTGTGGGATCCTGCCCCTGAGCATGAGCTGCACTGTCTGGCCCTGACGTATCCCTGACAGAGCTCTCTGACCTTACTCCGGCCTTGTTCTAAGGTCTGGGGTGGGTGTATGTGCTCCGCCATGGACTTGGCCATGCGCTCTAAGATGTCCACATTGTGCTGCTTGAAGCGGAGATCCTGCAGTATCTTCTTCTTGCCCCACAGCTTGAGGGACAGGCTCTCTGCTCTGGACCAGGAGATTGCCCACTTCTTGGTCCTCCTGGGACCCCTGGGGCTGTTTCCTGCAAGGGCCGAGGCGTTTTGGGAGGCTTGTGGCTGTGCCATCAGAGAGCAGGCCTGTGGCAGGGAGAGCCAAGCCGTCAGGGTGCTACTCCCAGGCTGGTTTTCTGCCACAAGGCTTGTCCAGGGTACCTGCAGCTTTAAGAGGGGCCAGGCGACAGGAACTATAGAGTTGTGATTACTTTGGAAAGTAACTTCCTAGTTCGAACTACCTAGTTCGTGCCGCGTGTAGCCGCGCGGCACGGGGTTCGAACGAGCGGGGATTTAAAAATGGCGGCACCCCGCTTATGCAAATGAAGCCCGGGAAACTCAAATTCCGGGCTTCATTTGCAATTGCGGTATGCCTACATTACCCTCCTATTTCGAAATAGGAGGGTAGTGTAGACATACCCTAGGGGACATGAATGAAATTAATAGGCAGCAGGTTTAAAACAAACAAAAGGAAATGTTTCTTCACTCAGCGTTCAGTCAACCTGTGGAACTCCTTGCTAGAAGATGTGGTGAAGGATAAAACGTTAACAGGGTTCAAAAAAGAGCTAGATAGATTCATGGAGGTTAGGTCCATCAATGGCTACTAGCCAGAATGGGTAGGAATGGTATCCTTAGCCTCGGTTTCTCTGGAGGTGGGTGACAGGGGAGGGATTAACATGAGGATTACCTGTTGTGATCCCTCCCTCTGGGGAATCTGGTATTGGCTATTGCTGGCAGGCAGGATACTGGGCTAGAAGGACTCAGTATGGCCATTCTTATGTTCTTATTGTCAGAAAACAGGATACTGTTTAACAACAAATGTTTGCAAATACAAAATAAGTTTATTCTTTCAAAAAGGTCAAGTGGGCATGCAAATTTGACATTTCAATGCAGCCTCCACTTTTTTTCATAAAACAGATCCACAGTATAAACTTACTTAATACTAAAATATTATTGGCAAAGATGGAAAATCCAATTTTTTTTTACTAACCAAATTTATTCCTAGTAGATATCTTTGTCATGGCATATGTACAGAAGATATAGGCAGAAACAATATGGGACAGATCCTCCAGCTGGGGTAAAGTGGTGTAGCTCCACTGAAGGCAATGAAACTATGCCAATTTACACTGAGAATCTGACTCAAAAACTATTTCTGCTATGATATGGTTAACTGTTGACATAGCTCACTAACAGACAGGAATGCGAAACACAGAAGGAAAATCTATTCTGAAACGTAACCTAACATTCAACCTGTCACTTTCCTTTTCTGGTCCTTTTAATTGGAAACACACTAAAAATATTGAAGTGATCTACAACTGCCCACATGTGAATACACTATAAATCAGTGAACCAGTTCAGTGCCTCAGTTGCATATTTTTATTTATATAAATTGAGTCTCAAAAGCAATTGAAACGGCTTTCTATCTGACATGGTAGTTCTGCCCCAGGATTCCATACCATACATGGCAGGAAAAGCTACTAGATAAGAAAGCTGCTCTTTATTTGGCCTCCTCTCCAGTTCTGAGCAATATGTCAAAACATTCAGAGCCTGAACCTTTTAAAGTAGAGTACAGAATAGCTTGAAGGGTCTCCGTTCTTCTAACTAACTCCCACTGACCTACTGTTGTTCACGGTGCTCAAGCTCTGGTACTAGGGCAGTTTAAGGGGACAAGTTCAATTTTCAGAAAAATGCAGAAACCTTTTCAATAATAATGCTTTATGTATAAAACAGCATCCTCTTGAGAAAGAGTAAAGCCAAAATACAAAGTGTGGAATGTGTACAGTTATTGATCAGGTCTGTGTTTCTTTGTTATAGATATAAAATATTAAAAGAATGATCAGAATCATAGAGTCTGAACTTTTTTATTACCAAGATCCTAGAAAAAATATTTTTTGTCATGCAGGTGACATGTAAAACATTTCTTTAATAATCCCATCACCCTTGAAAACAGAGCACAAGCATCTCTTCCCAAGAAAACACAAGCCATAATTAAGGGCTTTGAATATTATATTATTTTCAGCACTTAATTTGTCTTTAGAATAAAAACACTACACAAGCAGAATAAATCATATTCTAAAAATATTCTTTGGCCATAATTACCCTGAAAATTCAAATCTACAAAATTGTGTGTTAAACGATATTGTACAAAGAGACTGACACAATAGCCACAGCTGTGTGTTTCTTCCAGCCAGACAGCAGAGAATGCCTCCCTTACATTCAGTGATCCCAAGTGATAGTAATTAATTCCCAATTAATAGCAGTTTCCCGTGTGTGTGCGCGCACGCACCCTGACCTACTCCCACCTCCAAGGAGCTGGAGGATGGTGTGCAATGTGAGAAACAGGCGAGACCTGTGAATAAGCAAAATCATGAACAGTGAATTGCAAACATCTCCTGTAATGTTTGAATATCCTACACACAACTTCAGATGACATTGCCACAGCAGTTGGGCATGTATAAAGACTGCTGATTGTTCATTTCATTGCTGGTTAGTATGCAAAATGCACAAGGCTAGTTTAAGGTTTCTAACTTTCTATCTGCACAAAAGTAAATATTCCTGCCTTGCCTCTTTTCCAAGGTTCTCCCCCACTGGCTCCATCCCCTCTTCTTTGTTGCTTAATCTCTTCTTACCTCTCTCACTTTCGGTTGGCTGGGATAGCAGGTTGGAATGCGTGCAGGGAGGGGGCTGTGAGAGGGTTCTCGTGGAGGTGTAGGCTCTGGGGTGGAGCTGGCAATGAGGGTTTGGGATGCAGGAGGGGAATCCAGATTGAGGGAGAGGACTGGTGTGTGAGAGGGGGTGGAGGGTACTGGCAGTACTTACTGTGACTCCCAGAAAGCAGACACTAGGCCCATGCAACTGCTAGGCGCAAGAACACTTCATGTATTGCCCCCACAACTGCAGCTCCCATTGTTCATGGTTCCTGGCCAATGGGAGCTGCAGAGCCAGCACTTGGAGAAGATGCAGAACATGGAGCTCCCCTGCAGCCAGGCGGGTAGCAAGTCTGCCTTAGCCCTGGGCTTCCGCTGCACTGCTAATCAGACTTTTAATGGCCCAGTCAGCAGTGCCAAGTGGAACAGCCAGAGTCCCTTTCTGACTGGATATTCTGGTTGAAAACCAGATGTCTGGCAAATCTAGACTAATTCTGTGTTTCTAAAGCTACCTGGCTAAATTCTGCTCTTTTACCCCCACGTAAATTCAGAATAATTCCTCTTCAGTAAATGGTATTGTTCTCAATTTCCAATAAGTAACTGAAACTGGCGGCAGCATATGGGCCTTCATTACAAGAGAATAACCTTACTGTACTGTTTGTCACAACAGCAATTATTTATTGTAAAGCAGGGGTGGGGAACCTAAGGCCTGGGGCTGGATGTGGCCCCTGGCTTGCATCCCCTGGGGCTCAGGCTCCCTCCCCCAGCATTGGAGAGTCTGTGCTGGTGAACCAGCCCCAAACACACCCCGTGGGGCTGGAGCACTCAGAAACCGTTAGCCTGAACCCCCTAGGCTGTGGTATGTGAGGGGAGTGTCTTTCTCCTTCTCAGTCAGGGGCCACATCAGTGAAGGTTTGTTTGGTTTTTTTGCTTCTCACTTGTGTGCAGCCCCTGACTATTTTTTTTTATGGGTCAGCAGCCCCCAACCCAAAAAAGGTTCCCCACCTGTTGTAAAGGAAACTAGCAATTGAAGTTTTGTAGTTCTTGCTGCTATAGGCACTGAAATCATAGGGGAGATTCACAGACAATGTGTGATGGGGCGTACTCTCCCTGCACTGAACAGGAGGGGGTTAACCCAGCCCTGAGGGCTGAGAAAGCCACACTCCCTTTACCCACTGGGCATGCTTGAGCTGCACAGCTATAAAAGAGAGCAGTTCTGCTCAGTTGGGGCTGATGATTGGAGGGAGAGGATGTATATTGCCAACTCCAGGCAAACAACGACTACCCAAACACCAAGGTGCTACCATGCAGGCTGGAGGCCAGATACTCCCAGAGTCCTCACAGGCTCCTGAGGCATGCAGGAGC
The DNA here is from genome assembly GCF_049634645.1 of Pelodiscus sinensis. Taxonomy (NCBI): domain Eukaryota; kingdom Metazoa; phylum Chordata; order Testudines; family Trionychidae; genus Pelodiscus; species Pelodiscus sinensis. The sequence continues at coordinate 26,093,905 of NC_134720.1, read as the reverse complement.
CGCATGAACCCTGACAAAGCAGAGGAGAGGGAGATTCATGATGAAGCTGCGACAACTGAAGCAGGAAGCAGCCCAGGGACAGCTAGGGCTGTGAGTTAGCCAACGCTAGGGAGTCAGTGTGTTTCAGATGGAGCTTTTCCCCATTGATTCGGTGGTTAGAGAAAGCCACTAACAGGGCCCTGGGCTAGGGTCCAGTGGAATGCAAGGGCCTGGACCCCCTTGTTGGGGGATGTAAACCTTTCCCCTATCTATCGTCCCTCGAGAGACTCTGATGATTGGGTTGCATTACCCCACAAGGAGGAGCAAGTTAAGAGTCTGGACTATTGAACTGTGCTGTCCTGAAAATAGGGGCAAGTTAGAGGCTCTGACAATTGGGTCACTCTGCCCTGGGGACTAGGGGGTGAGGGCATACAGATTTTGGTGGGTGGAGTTAAAGACATGGACTGGGGAACAAAAATGGAGAATACAAGAGTGACAGGTGTGAGACTGACACCCTCATCCTGCCCTGAACTGGGTCTTCTCTCCAGCCATGTGACACCATCATTTTAGATTCCATATAGAAAAATATCTTGTCAGTGCTGTTGCTATAACTTGCTTCCCTCTTCAACACAAACACTAAGGGTATGTCTACACTGCATGACTATTACCCCAGGTCATTATTTCGAAATATTTTGCAAAATAACGGGCACTCTATGTCACCATCCTGTTAAACCTCGTTGCACGAGGGATAAGGGATAGCTTGAAATAGTGCGTTATTTTGAAATTTGGCACTGCGTAGATGCACCAAATTTCAAAATAAGCTATTTCAAAATAGATTCGACATAAGATTGTGTAGCGCAAATTGCGTATCTTATTTCGAATTTAGGGTGCTGTGTAGACACACCCAAGACATGAAATAATAGCAGCTGTCGTCCAATATTGCACTCAACTGTGAAATTCTAAGGTGAGACATGATGCAGGAACTGAAAAATCCTGTATTTACCACTGAAAGACTTTTTGAAGGTATATTTCATTTTTCAGTCGCTATCACTGAATGTGAATTATGAATCCACTTAAAGCAAGGACTCCTATCAAAACATGAAAGGTAGATTAGACCAAATTCACCTAAAAAAACTCATTTAAAAATCCCAATTTTGACAAACTGGAATATATTGTTTAAACTGAATTTGGATAATCTTAAAATTAAAGATTGTAAGTGACAATCATAAAATTGTATCTATTTAGCACCAACAATGTTCGAAGTACTTTGCAGATGAGTAAGTCAACAAGATTCTTGTCACAAGAAATTTACAATGTACAGATAAAAGATGGGAGAAGGGATGCAATATAAACCAAAAATCACTGAATAGTGAATTTCAGCAGGTAGCATGTTAGTTTGGCAATTGTTTTTCTTTTTGCTTAGTAGTTCTGGGGTTTACTCTTTTTTAAGTCTAACTTCATTGCCTGGGAGGCAATGGCTGTAGCCTTCTGATGTCTGAAAGCAATTTCATTAAATGAAACAGACAACAAAGTAACACTGTTAGTATGCTTGTTTGATCATTTTTTACTTTGGTACTAAAAGTACTACATTTATTAGCACATCTCCTTTTAACTTTATCCTCGCTGGAACCATTGGCACTAATCAAACTTCTAAGTGCACATAAGATTTCACTTGTTCTGACACTTCACTGCTGCATTTCATATATTGTCTCTTCCCAAAATCACTTCATTTTCTTGACATTTATTTCAAGTCCAAGTTGACTACACCAATATACCGTGGTAGCAAAGAGTATCGTTAATTTCAAACATGTTTGCCATTTATACACTGTTATCTGCTCAAGCTAAGGATCTTATCTCCAGATCATCTATCATCATACTCTCCAACTTATTTGCCATTCTTAAAGTCCAGTTTAAGAATATGATGATGCCACTTTGTTTACACCAAACTTTAACTTGAACCAGTTGCTTAATTTTTCACCAATTCTTACAATATGTAAGAATGACGGTATTTAGGGCTAAATCGTGCTATAACTCCAAGGAGTGGTGCAATGGCAAATGGCATGGTGGGTACAGGTGATACATTCAGCACTAGAATCTTCTCTTCAGCTCAGGGCAGTATCACTCAAAGTGGACATGAGGGAAAATATGTTCTGAAAGTCCTTACTGCTCTCTAAAAAGGAGTAGAACACACAAGCAGCTAGAACAGGTTGACTCTCTCTGGTCTGGCAACAACTGTGGTCCAGCAGGACCATGAATGTTGCTGGTCTAGAGTGCCCCAGCAGAGAGGCTGCTGGCAGCTGGGAGCAAAGCTGGTTGATGGGGCCAGCAGAGCCTGCAGCCAGCCAGGCTGGGAAGGTGGCAGGGCTGCCCGAGTCCTCAGGGTGGGAGTAGGGGGCACCGCCGAACCCATAGCCAGCAGGGCCAGGAAAGATGTGTGCGAGGTGCTGCAGAACACACAGCTTGTGGGGTTGGGAAGCTGGCAAGGCTGCCAGAGTCCACAGGGCAGGAGGGGCTGCTGCTGAGCCTGCAGCCGGTGGGGCCAGGAAGGGGGATGGGCTACAGAGCTCACAGCTGGAGGAGCTGCCAGAGATATCGGGGCTGCTAGGGCTGCAGAGCCTGCAGAGCTTTCACAGGCAGGGGCAGCAGTGGTAGGTAGCAGGGGAGAAAGCCTGCCTTTATACTAGTACATATAGGCTCAATCTCCACTGCCAGCATTAGCAACAGTGGAAGCTACAATGCAGACAGAGTTCAGGAATTTTAACCACTATCCTATAACCATGCTCTGAACAAATGACATGGTGGTAAAAATGCCCGAACCCTGTTTTATCCTATGAAAATCAGTGGCAAATTACCAGGAACCATTTTTGATCGAGCACAGAAGTCCCAACAGGCCAGCATGGTCTTGTTGCCCCCATACAACAGATCCATTTTCACTCTTACAAAGTAATAAATATCAAAGCTAGATATTCCCCAAAAACAAATTACTCTAGTCTCTAATTTTCCATTCTCATATGGAGAGCCTTTCACTTTAGTTTCCTCAATACTTACCAGCTACAGACATTATTTCCTGAACAAATGGCACAAAGTGAAAAACCACAAACTAGTCTCCAACATCTATGATTACTGTCGCTGCCTCTAGATCAGGGCGAGTGGGGGGATCCTGCACACAGATGCCCTGCCACTTCCCTGCCCTCAGGCCAATCAGGACGGGGGCAGGGAGCGAGAGACTTTACATGCTCCTCCTGACCCCAGGCCTGATTGGCCTGTCAGTGAGGGAGTGCATGAAGTCTCCTCCTGCTCTGCAAGGGGCATGCGGTGCTTACAGTGAAAGCACAGACGTGTCCTGTTTCTGCCCCTTCCGCCCAAGGCGCCCCCCTTCTGGGGCAGCCTGGGGCCACTTCAAAAATTAGTGAAGTGCCCCCCCGTCTAAAATTATTGCCCACCCCTGCTCTAGGTTACATGACTCTCATTTCATGTGTCGGAGTCCTTTTTGACATTAACCATAGCCATAATTCAGAAATAACAGCAGCTTTACATTTACAAACCTGTACAATGAAAGAGGCTTACCTTAACATCAAAGTTGCAGTCAAGTCTTCTGATTAACACAATGAAAGCATTGGAGACGTTGTCTTTCAGTGGTGGAGGTGCTATGGGCTCACATGCATTCTCTGGTTTTGAATTTATTAGGAAGCCCTGAAACAAAATCACAGCATCAGTTGAAGCTCTCTGACAACACAAGTCCTGGGGGGAAAAGTCATATTCTAGAAAGAAAACGAAGCAAATTCCTAGAGTTCAATCTTGTATCACTGTGAATTTTACATTGTATAAGTTGGACCTCCCTGGTCTGGCACTCTCAGGGCCTGACGGATACCAAATGAGGGAATCTGCTGTCCCAGAGGAGGTCCCCTGCCACTGACCCCCAGCCTGCCAACCCTCCCCACCAGCAGCTCCATTTCCAGCCCTGCCAGCCCCTGTGACTTTGTTCCATCAGGGTGGCTGGTCCCGGCCAGGCCCTGACCCCCCTACTGCCAGTCTTGGCTGAGACTGCTGCAGGTTCCCAGGTGGCAGCCCTGTAGGCTGCCATGAGTTCCCGGCTCTGCACACTGCTAGGGTTGCCAGATACCTTCACAAAAAATCCTGAACAGGCAGGGAAAAATTGGTTGAGCCCCCCAAAAAAAAAAAGAAAAAAAAAAAAGAAGTCGCTGCACCTTAAATTACCACGCTCCTTGGTCCCTCCACCATCACAGATGCTGCAGGCTATCATTTTGAGAAAAAAGGCTATTGTGCCTTTTAATTACCGTGCTCCTTGCTCCCTCAACCCTCGCAGATGCTGCTGTCTAGCTGTCTGAGAAAAACAGAAAATACTGGATATTTTACATGTCCAGTATTCTCTGGGTTTTTTTTACCGGATGGAAGACCAAAATACTGAACTGTCCGGGTGAAAACCAGACACCCGGCAACCCTACACGCTACTGGACAATGGGCTTGTGGGCTGCCAGCCGTGGCTGGGGTTGCTGGATGTCGACTGCGGCTGCCACAGGCTGCTAACCACCGGCCGGGGTGCTGCAGGTTCCCAGCCCTAACTAAGCTTGCCACTGAGCTCCTAGCCCCAGGGTCTCTAGTTGGTCAAGCAACATCTATGGTCCAGGTTTCGGGAGGTACAGCCTGTATTATATTTTACTCATTTAAACAGGATCTCTAATACCAAAGTGCTGCTTAGGATCTTAGAGAAAACACAATGTCAAACTGAATATATATATATGAGTTGCCCTTAATCTTCCTATTGGCTTGTAACTAGTTACTAATGTCACTTCAAGAATTTGCAGTGTGTATGTGTGTACACACACACGCGCGGAGAAAGAGAGAGATTGGTATAGGAAACAGTGCACATAGCGCAGTAACTTTATCAAAGTGAATATTTTTAAGGCCTGTTCACTGTGATTAACAAAACCACAGGCACACTAAGCCAACAAGCATTACCAAAGGGGAAGTCAAAGAAAATCTCAATCTATGAAAGCACTTACAGGATTTGCATTTAAATGTGTAATAGCTGATTTTACAAGGTTTGCAGAGATTTATGCACACCTATCAGAAGTGAAGAACCAGGAAACTTCAGGAATGTTGACTCTTAGGGAGTTCTTTGGACTGTCCCACCATGAGGCTGGGTTTGCACACACCTGAGGACAAGGATTAGGTATAACCTTCTTAATCTGCAGGTGCTCTAAAATCCACTGAAAAATCTTGCATCTTTAAGGGCACAGATGTGTTTATAGTGGCTGAATGCCTCTGCACTACTCTCTAAGGCATGAGTGAGAAATAATTTTTGGAGGGAGCCATGCCAAGATTTTGGAAAGTGGTTGAGGGCCACACTCTTCCATGATATTAATGGCGATGCAGGGTCTGGGATGGAGATTGGGTGCAGAAGGGAGCTTGGGGTAAGGGACTGGGGTGCAGCAGGGAGACTGGAGTCTGGGAGGGAGTTGGGATGAAGCAGGCACTTGTGACTGGAGCAGGGGTGGATGAGAGTTTTGTGGGGCCCAGGGCGCGGGGGCCGGGGCAGCTGTCCCGCTTGCCCTGCCCTATATCTGCTGCTGGACTGGAGTGCAGGCGTTTGGGATGTGACCTAGGATAGGAGCGGATTGTGATCTGGGGCAGGAGATTGGGGTGCCAGATGTGGGAGGGGGTATGGGTGTAAGAGGGGGACAGAGGGTTTGGGTATGTTGAGGGGGGGCAGAGAGTTGGGGCAGGAAAGGGTTGGGGTGCCAGAAGCAGGCTGTGGCCAAGAGACTTACTTGCCAGCTGCCAAAATAGCCTGCTTACCTGCCTGCAGAGCTTAAAATGTTTCCCAGCCTGCCTGCATGCTGGGCAATGTGCATCATGAATAACTGAGCCCAGGAGAGGGGGTGTGATTCTTCTTAGCTGCCTGTTATTCCAACAAGCAGCTCCCATTGGCCAGAAACTGGCCAATGGGAAAGTGCTGGAGGCAGCTCCTAAAACTTCCCCCCTTAGTACCATTTTTAAAACAGAAACAGAGTGCTGCCAGCTGCATTTCTGCACAGTGCACGGAGCTGTGTGGCAAGCCTGGGGCACCCTGCTGCCTGTGTGGGCTGGATCTGGTTACTTGGTGGGCCAGATGCAGCCCGCGGGTCATATTTTGCCCAGGTCTGCTCTAAGGGTACATTGACATAACAGTGTTATATCGGAATAACTGACATTATTCCAAAATAACAGTGTGCATCTACAATACAAGCCTTTATTTCAAAATAATGTCGAGCTGAAGGACTTCTTACTCCGACTCATGGTAACCCTCATTTCATGAAGAGTAAGGGAAGTCTGAGAAAGAGTGTTCTTGCTTTGACTTCCTGCTGTGTAGACAGCGTTAAAAGCCGAGTTAAGCTATTTCAACTTAAGCTACACAATTGACATAGCTGAAGTTGCATGTCATAATTTGACTTTAGTCCTACTGTGTAGACATACCCAAATCCCTTTTTGCCCTGCCATGGTTTCAGGTTGGCTGCTATCCCAGACACCATAATTCATGAGAAGATTACACAACACAGATAGGGAAGCAATATAAGAATTCTGAAAGATATGCTATGCAAGTAGCATGGAACTGAAAATAGAAACAGATCACTCATTATGGGTGTGTCTACACTGCACTCTTAGCTCAAAGTAAGATACGCAAATTGTACTAGGCAAATTGCGAATCTTATTTCAATTCTTTTTCGAAATAGGCTATTTCAAAATTTGGTGCACCTACACAGCGCCAATTTCAAAATAAAATACTATTTTGAAACATCCCTTATCCCTCGTGTAATAAGGTTTAGAGGGATGCCAAAATAGCATGTCTGCTATATTTCGCAATAGTGGATGAGTTCAAAAGACCTGGGGTAGCTATTTCGGATTCCTCTGGTATCCCGAAATTGCACTGTTGTGTAGATGTACCCTTACCTCACACTGTAAATCAGTCAAAGCTTTAAGGTGGAAGATGTTTTGGAAAGTGTGACGGGGCGGCCCCGCCCCGCACTCAAGCCCAGAGAAACCACCTGGGGCCGGGGGCGGAGAAGGCCCCACCCACGCAGCCCTACCGGGCATGCTCCAAAGGGAGCCAAGGTACAAAAGGCTGCTGGCCTGCTCAGAAGGGGCAGACTGTGACCCGAGCTGGAGCTAGCAACCCCTGGCCAGAGAGGGAGTCGCCAAGGGAGCTGAGGGTGCTGCTGCCGGGCCTCCGCCAGGCTCGGCCCCAACGCTGGAGCCGCCGACCGACCCCCCCGTGACCCGAGCCCCGGACCGGACTCCGCCAACTCTGCGGCTGCCAGGGGGAGGACCACTACAGCCAGTCGACCGACGTCAACAGGTGGGACTGCGGCAGGCTGCGAGCAGGGGGTAGGAAGCGACCCAGGGCAGGGAGCTGTAGAAGCCCGAGGGCTCGGGGCGTTGCGGGGAGGAGCCCCTGCTGAGCCGGTGGTGGGAACCGCCCGCCACTACTAGGGCCCTGGGTCGGGGCCCGGTGGAGAGGGAGGGCCCGGGCCCCCCTACTCCTGCTGCCCGAGACCCTGGCAAGTGGGGACCGGAGTAACAGACACTGAACTGTGGACTAGGCCTCTGGGCCCGCAAACCGTGGACTAGGCCGGGAGGCCGTATTTCCCCTAAGAGGGGGGCATTGTACTTTGAGGGCTAGGCCCAGACGGGCTGAACTAGGCCCCGGATGGGGGTGGCAACCCCAAGACAGGGGTGAGCCCCCGACACAAAGCAACCTCAACCCTATCTCTTACATTTTACTTTTAACATGGAGATTTGACCCCCATGAAGTCTCTGAAGATGGTCTTCCTGAGAACCAGTGAAAGTGGCAATATACCTTAGAGCTACTGCTCCTCATTTGTGTGACACATACACCATTTTCATTCACTTTTGACCCTCTGAATTTATCAAGGAGAGAAGATACCTGGGCCCTAACAGATATTTTTCAATATACAATATTTAGACATGCCTCAATATTTCTGGCTTTTTAAATGGCAGTGATCAAAGTCAGTGACGCTGACATCATCTTTATGTCTGGAACTGTATCTTAATTTAATTTTCTTTATGGACTATGCAGCAGTCCTGGCTTTTGTTTCAGCAAGACCAGACTAACACGGCTACATCTCTATTACTTACTGAAGAGTGTGTGGCTAGGACTACACTATTATCATAGGGTCAGACTAAGTCACATAGGCATACCCACACTAGCTTTAATCTAGACAGCGCTGCAAAGAATAGCAACAAAGATGCTGCTGTATTGGATTTCAGCGTGGTCTGTACAAGAACACTCAATACTAGAGCTGGGCAAAATATGGCCTAGTGGCCAGATCTGGCCCGCCAAGCCACCAGATCCAGCCCACGGATCACCCTGCCAGGATCCTCAGGCACACAGCTGCACAGTTTAAAGTGCAGTCCCTATGTTTCTCTGCTTTGCAGGAAAGGGGGGAAACTTCATATGATATCCCTGCCCCCAGCCCTATCCTCAGCTCCTTTTGGCCAGAAACAACCGGCCAATAAAAATTGACCTCAGACAATCTCTTAGCTCCTATTGGCTGGAAACAGCCAGTCAATCAGACCAGAGAGATTGGCCTGGAAGCCGGGGTCAGCACAAGCCTCTTCCTTCACCCTGAGTTGAGAGCCATGTGGAAGAAACAGCCTGTATTTTCAAGGGATCTGGGGCTGCAGCAGGCAGGGAGCTCAGCTTGCCTTGGGGGTGTTGCAGGCCAAGAGATGCTTAGGTAAGTGCCTTCCAGCCAGAGCCTGCCTCTGGCACCACTGTCCCTCCCACACCCCAACTCCCTCCCCCAGGTCACCATCCAAACCCTCTGCACCCCCTTCCCCCAGGTCACAACTCCCTCCCAGACTCTGTACCCAATCCTATAGCCCTCCCCCAGGCCAGAATCCTCTCCTGCACCCAAGCACCCTCCCAAACCCTACACCCCATTCCCCTGCCCCAGGTCATAACCCTTCCTTCCCCCTAATACCCTCTCAGACCCCACACCCTCTCCTGCACCCCAGTCCCTTACCCCCTGTGCCATTCTGTACCCTGCCTCCATCTTAGACTCCACATGCTCTCGACAGAAAAGTGCAGCCCTTGAGCATGTACCAAAATCTTGGAGCAGCCCCTCCCTCCCCCACCAAAAATTATTGCTCAATCCCTGCCCAATATCCTGAGCATGTATTTGTGCACCTAGCCCATATTGGAGTCCATGCTGCTGTGTCTTCTTTGATATTTTTTAGCCATGCTATCTAGACTAGATGGGTATGCGTACATGAGTTGCAATTACAATGATTAATGTAAAAAAACCCTTAGTTGTTGTAAGTACCATGTAAATGTAGTAGAAAAAAGGAATGTAACAAAGGAAAATAACAGGAGATTGGAAAGTGCAAATTGAAGTAGGACACCCTCTGTTTTAATATCTTACAGGTCCTCCACATGCAGGGAGGTCAGTTAATCTCCTCTGCACGTCAGTAGGGGTGTGTCTACACAGCAGAGCTTAACTCGAGATAAGTGATGCAAATTGAGTTACGTCAATTGCATAGCTTATTTCGAAATTGGAAGCGTCTATACAGCACATTTTGAAATAGAGCATTCTTCTTCAGATTTCCCTTACTCCTCATACAATAAGGGTTACAGCAGTCAGAGTAAAAAGTCCTCCAGCTTGATAGTATTTTGACATTATTTTGAAATAACTGCCTGCTATGTAGACACGGATTAAGTTATTTTGAAATAACACTAGTTATTTTGAAATAACGTTGCTGTGTAGACATACCCTAAGTGAGAATAATAAATCTGACTTGAACTTGCATCACCTTGCATGATACCTCTAAATTAGGTTTGAAGCATCACCAGGAGAGAGAATCTTTCAGCCACTGCATTTCTACAACTCATCTTTGACCTTTGTTTCAGATTTAAACTTGTAAAATACATAGCCTGTAAACTGTAGCTTTTGATTCTCTAATCCTAGTTTCTAATGAAAACTAAAGCCTATACCAATTACTTTGCTGTGCTTGGAATTTGTGGTATTTAAGCCTTATTAGAAAAAGTTATTTGCTGTTTACACTGTTACATACACTCTACACAACCCAACTGTTTCATTCAAAAATTTGGTTATACAAACATCGATGTTGTTATATACAAGTTCTTTTTGTGCCCTCTGGTGGACTTTGAGTGCTTTATATTGCACTGTAAGGACAAACCCAAAACAAAACCCTAACAATCTTTACTGGACACAGTGAAAACTAAAAAACAAGCAAAAACAATATGCTGCATTTCACCTATCAATTATGAGCTAACACATACGTGTAATTTATTTTTGTCTTGGAAGTTTAGTGAAGATAGATCATGGCATTTCAGTTCTCGCTTTCATAGGGACAAAACCCCACTTTCTCTCTCATGGAGGAGAATATGCAGGTTACTTTGCACTGGATTGACCTTCCCTGATGATAGTCAAGCCAATAAGAAGGGGCTATAGAATGGAACACAGATAGTACCTGGAGAGATATGAAAGGCCCCATCTGGTTCTCTGAAGATCCTACTCCATCTCCTTGATGCTGCAGCATCCCCAGAAGAGCTGCTTCACGTAGAAGAGAGGAGACCAAGGATGGGAAATAATTTTATCTTTTGTGGATGGAGTCAATTGGGAAAGTCCCATTGGGCTATTCTCTATTACTCCTTTATGGGGAAAGGACAGACACCCATCCTCCCCAACCTTTTGGAGCTCTTGGTCAATTTTGTGTCTAAATCACTGGGACCTTATGTTGTCATTCAACCAGGGAGATGCTACTCCTTCAGTGCATGGAGAATCTCTCATGAAGTCATTCACCAGCACCCTAGTCCTGGGCTCAACAACACTGTACAATTTACATAGCTGTTATTGGGCTGTGGATGCCTTGAGGGCTCTACTCCAAGAAGAGGGTCAAAAATGGATTTTAAGGGCTTAGGAAATCTAAAACCTCGACAAGTGTTGGAATATAACAGAGCAAAGGAGATTTTCATTTCACATGCCTTGTATTTACTGTATTTATTTACTTCCAGGGATTAATTCTGTTCATGCCCCCATGGAAAATAGCTCATGTCTATATTAGAGCAGAAAGAACAACCCAGGTGCTTACAAAAGTATGGAGTACCATACCTGAAATTATACTATACTGCACAATTCATTTTCAAGGGGAAAGGTGAAAGGATACTAACAGTGTGAAGGTAACAGTTTTGGCACTGTCAGCTTGGGAAAGATTTTTGCCCCAAAATGATTCTCTTTCTCTCACACTTGGCAATCAGGCCAGGACTTTCATGGTGCTCCCCAAAGAGGTGAGGAGTTAACCTGCAGGATCTCTGAAGTATCACCAGGTTCTCAGGATCAGTTAGCCCTATATGCTTACTATATGCTAGAACCCAGGAAATGAATACTCCTAACAAGGGTGTAAAGAAGGTCTAGGATTCAGCCCCTATATTTTTTGCATCAGTTAAGTCTGATTAAATTCCCTATGTACTCCTATTTTTTTAGAAGTTTACCCATGTGAATACCTGTCTACTCCTACCAGTTCCTTTCAGAATAATAGTTGTTCAAACCCTCTAGTCAGATAAGTTTTCTAACCTTTCTTCACAAGTTAGTTTTTTATACCTTGTCTCCTTTCTCCCCCCTCCAGTGGTCCCTCTAAGCTTCACATGTGATTAACCAGCCCCAACCAGTCAGAGGCTCAGGGCTCAATGCACAGAGCTGACTGGGCGGGGCTGATTAATCACTTGTGAAGCTGTGCTGCCCACCTCCCCTTTCTCTAGTTTTCTGCTGCCACACAACAGCCTCCCTCTTCCCTGGCGGACATGTGGAAGACTGCAGGGCCTGTAAGGCCCAGAAGTGGTTGTCCCTTCCCTCCCCCCCGGCCAGGAGTAAGAACCAGGTACAATCTGCTCCAGGCCCCTCTCCCTGGCAGCCAGGAGGGGGAAGGAGCCACTGCTGGGGGGAGGGGGAGGGCAGGAGTTGCAGGGAACAAGAACAGGAGCAGCCTTGGGGGAAAAGAGGTGGGGGTGGAGAAGAGCTCAGGCAATCTCTCCTCCCTGGCCACAGTATGTGGGAAGGGAGAGCGTCAGGCCAACCCAACTCCCCGGCAGCCGGGGAAGAGACAGCCCGGGCAGGCCAGGAGTACTATGCTTCACCGTGGCCCTCCCTGGTAGCCAGTGGGATGCCGGAGCTGCCTACCCCCAGAAAAGGGGGTTGGTGAGCGTAGCGAGCAGGGGGTACAGCCCCCTAGTACATATGCTTAAGTTAGGCCCTGAAAGAAACAATATTCTTTCCTAGGGATGGTAAGTAATAAGGTATACAGCACCTCAGTCTCTCCATGTGTTTGTTTACACCAGCTTGTTACATTTTTGTCTTTAAGGCTGCCATCTCTTCAGGACAGAGACTCACTGATTTTGTGTTTGTACAACATCCAAAACAGTGGGCTCACAATGCCATAGAGGCCTCCTGGCATTAGTGTAATGCAAGTCACTATGAAATAAGAATATATGCAGTGAGGTTAACACTGGTTTAATTAAGTCAGTTTGAAAATTAATTTAAGTTTAAGACAGTATAATCTTCTTGTGTAAACAAAAGTCTAAGAGCGTGGGAAGGGGAGAAACAGGAAAAGAATAAAAAAATTTACTCTTCTCATGTGCGGGCAGTTGTGGGTCAGAAAACTGAAGCTACAATGGTCAGATTATATTTTTACAGGTTCTTAGCATCATTCATGAGTGTTCCTTAGACTCCTCTGAGGGTACGCCGCGCTGAGCCAATCAGCTGTTTGTTGGCTCAGTGCAGTAGTCTGGAGGCTCCGCAGTCAACATCAAAGGCATTTGTCGACCTCCTGGGAAGTCGACAAATGCCTTTGTCGACCATGGAGCGTCCAGACTACTGCGCTGAGCTGACAAACAGCTAATCGGCTCAAAGCAGCAGCCATTTAAATTTAAATGAAGCGGCGATTTATTTAAATCGCCGCTTCATTTTCCTAGGCTGGAGGCAAATCTTCATTTGCTGGAGGCAAATCTTCATTTTCAACATGCCTCTGTGGTCGCTGCTCCCCGGCACTCGCACTCCTAGACGGAGCGGAGGTTCTGCCTTCGCGGGCCTTCCGCGACTGTGGAGCCTCTGGACACTGGGCCGCAGGCTGAAGTGCTGTGTTAAAAAGGAGCATCTTCAGATGCATCTCCCTGTTGCGTCTGGCCCTGGGGGTCAATTTAGAGCAATGACTGCATTTCTGTGGGATATGCCCCTCTCCAAAGCAGCGAATGCAGCAGGAGTGTCCGTCCGAAACTGGCATCGCGCCGCCACAGGAGGCACCTCTTTTAAACCCCGCAGGCATGTTGGAGTAAGTGCCTTAGCAGGAGATGGGGGGAAAAGATCCCAGCATGCCGAACAAAGGGCCGGAGGGATCGAACAAGAATAACTTTTTTGTGTGTGTGTGAACTAACTAAAGTACTGTGATAACTAACTATACTATAAGGGGTGGGGGGCTAACTGGGAAGGAACAAGTAACTTTGATCTAAATTCTCCTCAGGTTGATGAGGAGCGCATTCCAATTCCGTCTGCAGCCGTGGACGGTTAGGAGGAACTGGCATTAGACTGCAATGCGCAGAAAGAGCACGAATGCCGAGAGACGGCTTCTGCGCATGCACAGTCCACCAGGAGCTACTGCTGGCTAAAACTCTCCAGATTGTGGTGCCGGGACGAGCCAGACACTTGTAGTGGAGCACCCACGGGGACACTACTTGAAGAAACTAGCAATACATCAGCTGCTATATATCCAAGCACAGTCTGCATATTGTACTTGATTGTTAGGTTATTCACACAGAAATGCAAGATTTTACTCAGCACAATTTCTCTAAATCTTCATTGCATTCTATTCTGTTACAGACTGTGGCAAAAACAAATCCTTTCTATCATCATCATAATGAAACTTACCACAAAGAAATGTTAGAGCCCTTTTACGTTAAAAAGATAATATATGTACAGCCCTAACATACCTTGTTGAAGAAACAGTTATGAGTTATATGGATGTTTCTTTCATTAATGCTAATTTATTTAAAAAATAAATGGAAAAAGTTAACAGGAAGACTGTTGCAATGCACAGACCCCAAAATATAGGAATTTCAGGAAATTTTAAAGATCAGTCACATTTCATGATTGCAGCTCACAAAGAATTCTTCTGCAAAAAAGACACCAAAATTTACAGTGCAATGATTGTGACTTCCCATTAAGCCTCTCTTCTGTTCTGGTAGTATTTATTCTGAGCCATACAAGCTGTGACTAGCACACAGAAAAAGCAGCAAGTACAGCTTAGCTTAGCATGGCCTCAGGTACAGGTAAAAAGCTGTGACTTTAGGATGGCTTTTGGACAGCTAAATTACAGTAATATAGGGGCTGTTGATGTAGCTTTTTCTCAGATAGGGGTTCTTGTTCTTAAAGGGGCAAATACACGAAAGTCTTTGGAGTTTCACCTGAGATGTTTGTTTATATTTGTATTTATATCTCTACTATTTTGGATTTTGCTGTGGAGCTTTGATAGTTACCCCAGATTTACTCCACACCAATTTAAGTTATTGTAGGTTAAAGCCAAAAGATGAAAACGTTTGTATTTACTGTATCCATTATCTATACTGGTGTGGCCTAAAAACTATACATTCTGGGATGAATCATCAAAAGTAAACGCCACCATATAAAAGCCCCATAAAATAGCAATAAAGATTACTTAATACAAATGATTTGATCCTATATGATAGGTGATTTGATCCCCATTTTTATCAGTATCTCAGGTTTCAATTGTGCCTTTAAAGGTGCAGCTTTGTGTTGGGGGAGTCAATGGAATGCTAAATTTACTCAGAAGGCACATCAAAACATGCTCTGTCTTGAGCTGGTGTCAGTATTTCCTTCTGTATTCAATCTATAGAGGAGGCAAATCTGTTAAAACTACTAGTATGCCAAGCCAGCTGCTCAGCTCATGGTTTTGGCTCTAGAGAGCCCTAGTTCAATGCCTGGAGTCAGCCAAAGTAGCGGCCATCATACTGGCACAATGCTTCCAGGAACTCTGGAGAATGCAGGTTAAGAGCAACTGTGGACAGGGCCAGGCTGGAGCAGCCCCCCACCCATTTAGCTGGTTAACTAATTACACAGGATTTTATATCCCTAGTTCTGAGCATAAAGACTTTCACTGTATCCAGATACTATGCTGAGGTTCCCTTCACCCTCTTCTCCTCTCCTCTCTTCTTCATTTGTCCTCTTGGCTCCACTCTGGTTGCACATTTGCCTAGGAACCCAGTGCACTCTGCCCTACAATCTGTAACACTGAGGCTAGATCTACACTACAGAGGTTTTGCACAAACACAGTTGTTATTGTGCAAAAACTCATGGAGCATCCACACCTCAAGTGTGTTTTTTGTGCAAGTAAAATGAAAGAACAGAGGGGTTTTTCGAGAGAGCGTCCATGCAGTCTAGACGCTCTCTTCTGCAAAAGCGCATCAAAAAAGCAATGTGCTTTTGCAGTGTGGATGCACTCTTGTGCAAGATGTTTTTGCAGAAGATCTCTTCTACACTGTGCAAGAAGCCTTCAGTGTAGACATAGCCTGAGTGACTTCATTCAGAAGAACCACACTTGAAACTGTTCAAGTGAGATCCCCTTTCTCCTGGGTCAGGATACACCAGTTGGAAGTGAAGACACTAAAAAGACTCTTCCTGGAGCTTGTGTGTATTTAGTAATATGCTCTGCTTATATTCAGATTATGGAATGCATGCACTCTGAAGACATGCTAATTCAGAATTTTATGGCCAGTCCCCCTAAATCTGTACTAAATCTTCCATCATTGGGTGTGGCTGCTTCTGGATTACCTTTTTGTACACAGTAAGGTGTCTTGTCAAAAGTATTTTTCTTCAATTCTAGTTTGCAGGTACATTCCTACAATAACTCACCTGCTAAATTCATTATCAAGGTTTAGAAAAGCCTGCCTGAACTCATCTAGAAAGAACTGTTTTTGGCAGATACTTTGTCTCTTTATGGAAGTGGACTGTCAAGAGTCTGTGAGCTCAGCTCCATAATTTCAGCCTCCATAACCTATAAAAATAACTTAATGAAGAGCAATGTAGTAATAACCTTTTCCCTGCCTGGCTAAATTCAGTTATAATAAACATTTAGCAACAGTATAGTGTAGTATAGAAATACAAAGATGCGAGATTCTTGTCTGCATAGCTCCAGGATCTGTTTAAATGTCCACTTTAATCAGTCCATATCTGTTGCAGACAACCTTTAATATGTACTTCAGATAGGGACCAGTGTAATAAATGTTAAATACAAGAAACTTTTCACTTAAAAGTATCAAGGACTTTTTCACAAAAAAACAATGTTGCTTAGTACAATGTAGCTATTCAGGATGGTTCTTTCTGCAGGGCCAGCCCACAACATTTTGGCACCTGAGGAGGGGAGCTCAAATGACGCCCCAATGCCACCTTTTCTCCTGCCTGCCTGTTATGTCTCTTGTGCCCTCCTTCCTACAGCACAGCACTTCACCATCTCTGTGCATCTAGAGCAGAGAGAATACATATGCACCAGCAGCAGATACCATTTTTTACATTCTGGGCCTAGTGGTTCCCCTCCCCCCCACACACACAGTCAGTTTACCTCATGGTAAGGCCAGCCCTGTCTTTCTGACAACCTCATTGTCTAAAGGCCAGCTCAGCATCTAATTGGCTTTAGGCACAATACCTTGCAAGATGGGGCCCATATGTTGTTGTGGGTTTTTTGTTTTGTTCTGTTTTCTTATAATATGAACTATAGCACAGGTGACCACCAATTTTTTTTCCTATAAAAGAAAAAAAACTGACCTGGCCCCTGACAGAGAAGGAAAAAGACACTCCTCACATTCCCCTCACACACCAGAACCTCGGGGGAGGGGGGAGAGGAGGGGGAGAGAGCTCAGCCTACTAGATTGTGTGCTCCGCGGGGAATGGCGGAGAGGGCACCAGCATGGGATCCCCTATGCTGGGGAGCGTTCTGAACCTCAGGGGCTGCATTCAGGCAAACTGGTAACCACATCCGGCCCCCGGGCTTTAGGTTCCCCACCCTGTGGATAAATGATTGCAAGCACTGAGAGGAACTGAAGGCCCTGATCAAGCATGGACACAAAAAGGTGTATTGAGGATGGTACCCTGTCATACTTCTCTTTTAGTCCATTATTAAAGGTATATGTGAAAATTATAAATCTGTCTCTAAGCTAGCATTCACAAAGTTATTTCCAATATATTTACATAGCACACAAAATGCACTCTAACAATTTTGTTTTAGCTTATACTATTCAGAGATGCTACTTCTTACCTTCAAGCCTTCAGTTGGCAATCTGTAGCCAAACCTTGCTGGTAGATCATCAAATGTCTGAGTTCCATTTTCAAAATTATACTAAACATAAATATAAAAGAAAAATCAGATCTGTAACATGTATAAAATTGAAAACAAAGAAACAACCTCACATTCTTTAGAGCAGAACTGTGCAAGTTTACTCGCAAGGATCTTTTATGGCTCATCAAAGTGGTGCTCCCCTTTTGCAGTCTTTAATCATTACTAGTTCTTATACAGCACTCTTTATCAGTAGATCTTAAATTGCTTTACCAAAGAGTTCAATATGTCTGATGGTGGGTGAGAATGGATTTAAACCAGGGTTCGGCAACATTTTCAGACCAAAAAGCCAAACTACATCAAAATTCAGAATAAGTGGTCAACAAAGTGCTGTAGAATGCCCATTTGCATGACTGGAAAATATACAACTTAAAATTATTGATAATTGACATGATGAGTAATATTAGCATAAATTAAACATTAAATGTTGACTGTGGCACATGAGTCTTTTTGTGGATCTAGTCTTGTCTCCACTTGTTTCCGTTGGGTTGCTACAATATTTTAATGCATTAATAAAAACAATAAAATTATAAAAATAATAAATGAATACAGGCAGTCCCCGGGTTACATACAAGATAGGGACTGTAGGTTTGTTCTTAAGTTGAATTTGTACGTAAGTTGGAACTGGCATCCAGATTCAGCCGCTGCTGAAACTGACCAGCGGCTGACTACAGGAAGCCGGAGGCAGAGTTGCTCTGCCCCGGGCTTCCTGGAATCAGCCGCTGATCGGTTTCAACAGCGGCTGAATCTGGACGCCTGGAACAGAGCAGCTGGGGCGCTGCTGGGTAGGTCCCCGCAGCGCCGCACCTCGGCGCTGCGAGGACCAACCCAGCAGCACCCCAGCTGCTCTGTCCCAGGCGTCCCCAAGACAGCTGCTGCTGAAACTGACCAGCGGCTGATTCCAGGAAGCCCGGGGCAGAGCAACTCTGCCTCCGGCTTCCTGTAGTCAGCCGCTGGTCAGTTTCAGCAGCGGCTGACTTGGGGACGCCTGGGGCAGAGCAGCTGGGGTGCTGCCGGGTTGGTCCAGTAGCGCCGCTCCTTGGCGCTACTGGACCAATCCAGCAGCACCCCAGCTGCTCTGCCCCAGGTGTCCTGATTCAGCTGCTGCTGAAACTGACCAGCAGTGGCTGAATCAGGACGCCTGGGGCAGAGCAGCTGGGGTGCTGCCAGGTTGGTCCAGTAGCACCAAGGAGCGGCGCTGCGGGACCAACCTGGCAGCGCCCCAGCTGCTCTACCACAGGAGTCCGCGAGAAAAGCATGGTCTGCTGGGGGGGGGGGGGGGCGCACTAGCTGCGCCCTGCCCCCCTCCCCCAGCAGACCAGGGAGACGTGGGCAGCGGGACCGCCCAGATGCGCCGCGATCCCGCTGCCCGCATCCTCCACGGCTTTGCTCTGCGTCTCCCTGGTCTGCTGGGGGCCCCCCCCCAGCAGACCAGGGAGACGCAGAGACGCTTTTCTCGCCCTGGAGGACACGGGAGGCGGGACCGCGGCGCATCTGGGCGGTCCTGCCGCCCGCGTCCTCCGGGGCAAGAAAAGCCCCGTTCGTAAGTACGGATCCGCCATAAGTCGGATCCGTGTAACTCGGGGACTGCCTGTAATAGAAGTTGAAGTGAAATATGAGACCATCCCACCATGGAGCCCAAGCACTCACCTGCCAGGGGCTCTCGCAAGCTCTGTGGCATGGGGTGAGAGGCAGTGGGAAGTGGTTCTCTGCAGCAGGTGGGAGCAAAAAAGCCAGAGCCATCAGGCCTCTCCTGAGGGCTGGAGCTGGGGCCAGGGCTACGTGATGGCTGCGCAGCTGCTCCCAAGGTGGGTCCTATGGGCAGCTGCCAGAGCTGGAGCCCAGGATACGGTGTGGGTGCTTCTGGGGCTGGGGACACAGTATACCCCGATACTGTAGCAGCCATACCACAGCCCGGCTTCAGATCTGGCAGCCACCCATCAGGCAGCCCTCCCCAGGAGCAGCCGGACAACCACTAGGTGGCCTTGGCCTTCCACTCTCCCACCAACCCCACCACCACCAGCAGCTTACCTTCCACATCCAAGGAAGGTGAGTGCTGCTACGTGAGGAGGTAGGCGGGATCACTATTCCATGTACGTGTGGGTAAAGGCACGCACCCTAGAGCAGGCGGTGGGCAATAATTTTTGATGGGGGGGCCACTCCAAGAATGTGGTAAGTGGTCGGGGGCTGCCCTCTTGTTGATGAAGGAGGTGTGGAGGTTTGAGATGAAGGTTGGGTGCAGAAGGGATCTTGGGGTAAGGGACTGGGGTGTGGGATTTGGAAGGGAGTTTGGGAGAAGGAGGGGATTGTGACCTCCTACTCCCCAGCGCACATCCCCTACAAACAACTACCCCACCATCATGCCCCTCCCTTGTGGACTTTTCCTCCAGCATGCTCCCCCATCACCTACCCACTCCCAAGCTGTTCAAGGTATGCAGAGCACCTCCACTTTCACACATATAAACACATGAACACGTGAAGCTGCTTTGTATAAACGTAGACCAGACTGTTACCAGAGGTAACAAAATATGTATGCATGTGCCATATTGCAACCTATCCACACACCCATACTATATCCTGCCAGTTTAAAGCATACACTCCTTTGTGCTAAGCATTCCTCCACACCAGCCCACTGTACAGGGGACTTTAAACATTCTTCATCCCTGAGATAAAAAACAAACAATCCTTAATTAACAAAATCTCTCAAGGTTTCTGTAAGACCTTCACTTTCCCAGATCTCAGAGTGGCTAGGCAAGCATTTCCTTTACCACTGAAGGCTCCTCCTTCATTCCACTATCTCCTTTGTATAACCTTGCTTTAATGAACCTCTTGATAATCCCACTGCTTCTTCATTTAGCAGGAGGTATCATCAGTGTTTTGTTTCTTTGTTTATTTTAGAGTACTTTGTAATTCCCCCATTGCCATCCCCCCAAAATATTGTGGGACATTTTTCCACAAAGAGGCCTTTGGTGTTACCCCTTCTTTTGCCCACCAAAAAGCCCACAAAACTTTGAAAGTAAATTTCAACTAATTTTTCAAATCACCATAACTTTAGAAAAAATATTTTTCTGAGTTTTACTGAACTTTACACACTCACACACACAATTCTCAAAAATGGCATGCAGAAAGATTCTCTTCCTTCTGGAAAAGGGGGAGAGGAAGACTGAGATTTATAATAGAAAGTAAGTTTCATACCTAGCTATTTCATAGTAAAGCAGCACATTCATTTCTTTTTCTAAAATAAACACCTAGAAAGAGATGCTGAAAAATTATAATAGGGACCTAATAAAACCTAAGTACCAAATAACACAATTCTGTATTTGGCAACCTTGCACTACTACAAATGTGTGGAGCTTGTAACTTTATGCATTTTCTTTGATTACTTAAACATCCTATTTAAGATAAACTGATGAGAGAGAAAGTATCTTAACAATAATACCCATAGTGATACCCAAGGAAAACAGAATAGCTGACTAGAGCTATTATATTTTTTTTCAGTGGCTTGAACACCTATCCCAAAGAGAAAAAGGATAACTTTCCTCACAAAACAATTATGTATAAATTGATATAAGTAATTAAACACTTTTCTAACATCATATCCAACCAGGAGATCATCTTCGATGATACCTACTTAACATTTAATTCAGCTGGGGATGTGGGTGTGTGTGAGTATATATATATATATCTTGACAATATGGAAAGGTAACAGATTACTTTTCTGCTCCTGAATCAGGCACCAATCTTCTAAGCACTTAAACACATGCTTAATGTGACTATTCACCTATATTAAGTCGAGGTCAGTGGGTCTACTTATGTACATAAAGTTAATCATAAGTGTGTGTTTGCAGGATCAGGGCCTTATTCTGTAGTGTAATATAACAATAAAAACCTAATCTGCATCCATTCATGTTCATGATAACACCAATCAGTGTGAATAGATCACCTAATACCCTTAAGACCCCTTGAAAATTCTAGCCACAAAATATAACACTTCATTCTACAGATTTCTAAAGAACTCCCAACTAGTTTCCCTGTTCATCACAATTGGGTAGAACATAACTTGCTATATCCAAACAGTATTCATCCCTTTCTAATATTTTATGCTGCATCTCCACAAGTTCAGAACTTAATGTAAATGAGTGAGAACCTGAGAAGGGACTCTTGCTTTTAATCATATTGTAAATTACTCTGGACAGACTCCTCCCACACAAACAGCAGCAAATAGAATTTTAAAGAGTCCCTAGAATGTATTATGGTCAGCTATCTAGTTATTTATTTTTACAATTAAATTAAATCAGTGGAGACTTCTTTTTAAAGATCTATGGCATTAAATGATCCTACATACTTTGGCTGTAACTTTCACAGGATCCTAAGGGAGTTAGGTGCCTTACTCTGAATTCCAAAGAGATCTCAGTACCTAACTTTAACCTTCCCTGAAAATCCTACCCTCTGATTGAATATGCTTGATGTAATTAATAGTATAGGTGATATTAACTTTGCACGGTAGTGTTTTAAAATGTATTACATGATATGATATATAAATAGGAAAACTTGAAAGACATTGCTGTTTAATTGCATGTTAAAAAATTTATTATACTTACTGCTAAAATGTCTGCTTCCACAGGCAAAAGGTTTAGAAAAGCAAACAGCTGAACTGTCAGAATGGTGTATATTTGAGTGGCAGACAACATTAACATTCCTATTGACAACAGCATTTTTAAATATCTGGAAATAAAACAAAATAAATAATCAGGACATGTAGCAGATATTTTTCCTAATATTTGTTAGTCTCCTAATTATCAGAACAAATTAACCAACATCTATTTAGATTAGCTTAAAAGTTGACTTTCAAAAGAGTACTTTAAGAGATGTTATTCTAAATGGACAAGAAACTTTTACCTGTTATTACTAGTTCACAATTAAGTACAGGTTGCACAAAGAGTGTAATTTCTATGGGGTTCGATGTCTATCTAGATTACCAGAATGGTTAAATATTCAGCTAATAGAAGCAATGAGAATACTTTATGCAGACAATATACAGCTATCCAAGCAACTTACTGTTGGCATAAAGTAGCAGACATGCATATTCTTAGCATACTTTAACATTCTTCATTTTTAACTTCCCACCTCTACAATAAACACAGTGAGCCAAATTATGCTCTCAGCTAAAGAAACTCCATTAAAGGCAATGGAGTTATTTTGGATTTACACCAACATAAACTGATGGTGTGATCTTGACAGGAATCAATCACCTATTAATTTTGGAGTCTCAGTGGGATTAGTGAATGTGCAGCATGTCTCACAATCAGGCAATGAAAGGAAAAACTCTGGTCCAGTACTTCCTATTTGTGATCCAAAGTCTCCTGTGAAATGTGTGTGATTTAAAGACCTTTTAAAAGGCAAACATTCCTGTCAAGTGATTCCAAAGGAAATACATTCAGCTCTGCTTTTAACTTTCCAGCTAAAATATAATTTATAAAACAATCGATGTAAAGAATTTCAGAACTATTGTATTTTGAAAACAGTGAAAAAATAGTAATTTGTCTTGGAATAGAAATGAGATACTGTAACAACTTAAAAGATTTAACCATTTCAGAAAGAACTTTTCCTCAAAAATCCAGCCAATCAGTTTTAAAGTATTACAGATGTCTGACACACATATTCATCCATCAATATTCTTTTAAAAAGTCTGTAGATAGCTGTCAAAAGGTGGCCTACTGTTACTCTGAGTTGACTTTTAGGTTTCTAAGGTCACTAGCTATTTCCTGGCTTTAAATATACTGATTGAGAAGGTAAAATAAGTTCATGATTCACATCTATCCATGCCAGGCCTGGTCTACTCACAGATTTGGTAGCAGTATACTTATTTTAGTTAGAAGGTGTGACTTTAAAAAAAACAAACTAAAGTAACTGGTACAAGTCCTTAGGTATGAAAGTGCCATCAGTGAAGCTTAGTCTCCTCCCTGCATAGAAAAGCCTACACTCATCCAAAGCACCTTTGTACTGATGCAAATGTGTCAACAGAAAGGGTGTTGTATTGCTATAACAAAACTCATATAATTAAAGTGGTACAACTTTTGCGTGTAGCCCCTTAGTTTTCTATAGCACATATCATTATAGCATTAACCACTGCTTATCTTTCAAACAATATTTCACAAATTTCTCTGTCAGCAGCCATTCTTTGAATGAATGGGGCTGAGTGCCACAGTATTAAGCTAATATTTCAAGTATTTAAAAATAACTCATTCTACACATTCGTTTTTAATTAACTTTTTGCAGCTAATCAATTTTTGTTGGTTTTCACTTTTATCTGTGGACAACTTCTGACTGTTGATTTATTTAGGCAACACAGAAAAAATCAGTAATTACATTAAGCAAAAAAGGAATGTGAACTACTTCCCCATTGGTTTCAATAAATTCACATACCTCACATCCCTGTCATGGTAGTACAAATTGCTTCTATAAGGCTTTGAGAATTTTTCACATACTGTAATTGTCTCAAAACTTTCCTTCTGATCTCTAGTACCTTTATGATGATAATACCCAACTCATCAATTACTGAGCAAAGAAGATATAGACTGGATATTTGGAAAAACTTTCTAACCATAAAGATAGTTAAACTGCTCAAACAGGCTACCTGTGGATGAGGGCAGTTGTGGAATCTCTGTTTTTGGAGAACATATTTAGCAAACAGCTGTTGAGGATGTTTTAAGTCAGGCCTGGGCAAAGGCAAGAGGCGGTCTGGCCCGGGGGCCAGATCCAGCCCACCTAACACTTTGATCTGGTCCACAGACTGCATATGGCAGCTTTCTATTTATATCTTGCTGTCCAAGTCATCGAATTTCCAGGTGGTGGGTCAGGCAGCAGGATTCCATTTAAATAGCTCCCAATCATGATGCTACCCCAGCAGGGGCAGGAGCTGTGAACCCTTTGCTGTGTTTATTAATTCAAAGCCTCTGGCCCTCACAACTCTGGAGGGAGGCTAGTCCCCAGTCCCGCCTCTTTCTCTCTGGCCCCTCCCCTTGTGGGAGTGGAACTGGCCCATGTCCATGTACAAAATTCATTAAGTGCCCCCCTGCAAGAATTACTGCCCACCCCTGTTTTAGGTACACTTAATTTTGTGTCAGATTGGGGGAGGAGCAGAGAAGCTCCACAGACAAGTTGAAGGGATGGATTTACAGTGGTTCCCAAACTTTTTGGCATCACGCCCACTTTTTGATTTTTGAGAAACCCTCATGCCCCTTACCCCCCCAAAAATAGCAGCAAAACTTGCTGAGCACAAAAAAAAAAAAAAAAAAAAAAAAAAAAAAAAAGAACTGACTGGGGCCGAAAAACAGTTGAGGACCCTTTAATTCCTGGGACCAGTGTTTAAAAAAAGGTACCGGTACTCCAGGGGGAAAGTTTGTTGGCTCCCCCCCCAAAAGGTTGCCCTTATAAGAGCAGAGCAGGCATTGCCCTTTTAAGGCGGCTATTTTGTAGTCTGTCCGGGACGCTCCATCCTCCCCCTGCCCCAGCCAGCCCAAGCTGCGCATGTTCTGGTGGATGCCTGAGCCAGGAAAAGCAGAAAATATCAGACATTTCACATGGTATTTTCTGATTTTTTTTTGCAAGACTGGGCTCTTTCTTGGGAGAGGGGGAGTGATGCAGGGGGCTGGGTTGCCTCACGCGCACCCCTTGGAATTTCTTCACACACCCCTATGGGGGCACGCTGTCCAGCTTGGGGAACCTGTGGATTAGATGACCTTTTCTGTTTTTTCCAATCTTACATTTCTATATAGCATTTTTCATCAGTAGATTTCAAACTGCTTCAATATTATTCCTAGTTTAAAAACATGGAAACTGAAACACCAGAAGGTAAAGTGACTTGCCTGAGATCTGTCAAAGCCAGGACTAGAACTCATGTCTCCTAAATTGCTGTCCAGTTCTCTAGTCACTAGGGCACACAGTCCAGCAGCTAACATACGTGACTGAAAGTCATGGAATCTTGCATCTCTTCCCAACTTAAACACTGACTGACCAAAAATGTGACTGACATCTGTGAAACAGGAATAATGTTATCCGCCTTTGTAAAGCACTTCCAAGAGCTAGAGATAAAAGGCACTGTTATGCTTTTGCTCAGCATCAACATTTTAGCATAAAGCATGCCTTAGGCAACAAGTTATGACTTTAAAGTCCATGGTGAGGATTTTCTAAAGCAACTAGTGATTTTTGGGGGGTTCCTAGCTTGAGACACCTTATAAGAACTTGATTTTCAGAATGTGCTCAGCATGTGTCTATAAAAATCTTGTCTCCTTAAGGTGTCAAGTTTTGCACTCAAAACCTCTAGTAACTTTTGAAAGTATTTGCCCTCACACTTTGTAAGTTCTTTGGAGCAGGGATTGTCTTTGTTACATGTTTGTACAATGGTGCCTTGATCCATGATTGGGACCCTGGGCGTCACTATAATACAAAGTAATAGAGTATAATTGTTCATATTGCTATGCTATACCTGGGGCGCTCCAACTGTTTGGAACTATAACTTGTAACACTGAGTTAGATCCTCAGCTAGCGTAAAAATGCATAATTTGTAGTTTTTAATGGAGCTATGCCAGTTTATGTAAACTGTGAATCTGGCCCTTATTATACAATTCTGTTGATGTGCAAAAAGGGATTGATCTCAGCTTCCTTTTCTGTACTTGTTTGATTCTACAATGCTAACCAGTTAAACTATACTTAAACCATTAAAATCAACAATTTTATCTTTGAGTCATCAGAGGGAACAAGTTTGCTCTATTGAATAACTTTGCAGAGAGGAATTGCCCTTTAAAATTGCTGATTCATTGTTTTTGGGGGGCTGTTTTGTTTTGCTAGGCAATTGTCTTTAGGAATTCCTTCTAAAAAATGTTCAGAATACAAGGTAGGGATCCAGAAGCCTCATTTGCACGAATAATAATTATTTCATAAGTGGTCACACTCAGGTCAACAGGACTCTTTCTCACAAGTAAGGTTTGGCATGACTCGAGCCCTCGATGGTAAAACTGTAAACCATTTGAAATCAAGGTGAATAAATGATTTTTTTAAATAAAAAAAATGATGTTTTTTATTTATTTATTTTTAAATTAATAAAATACTAAATTGCTAATTTAAAAACAACAGTTACAATTAAATCTTATCACAAACTAAAGGCTAGTAAACACTGCCTTACCAGCATGCTTACCAGGGTAACCAGTTAACTGGCGCATAGCTCAGCCACAGCAGCCTCACAAGCAGTGAACCGGTTAGTTTAACTGGTTAACATTTTAAATGGGATTTTACTCTATCACAAACATACTACACCTACACTTACAGTCTCATACAAATGAATTAATTGGTCTAGACTATCCAGCCTGACTACCAGCTCTTAAACAATTAACAAAACTATCCAAAGCCCAAAATTTGGTGGTGATGGGGGACTTCAACTATCCAGACATATGTTGGGAAACTAACACAGCGAGGCACAGGCTATCCAATAAGTTTCTGGACTACATTGGAGACAACTTTCTGTTTCAGAAGGTTGAAAAAGCTACCAGAGGAGAAGCTGTTCTGGATTTGGTTTTAACAAATAGGGAGGAACTAGTTGAGAACTTGAAAGTGGAAGACAGTATAGGGGACAGTGATCATGAAATAATAGAGTTCATGATCTTAAGGAAAGGTAGAAGGGAGACCAGCACAATTGAGGTAATGGATTTCAGGAAGGCAGATTTTGATACGCTCAGAGAACTTGTAGGTAAGGTCCCATGGGAAGCAAGACTGAAGGGAAAAACAACTGAGGAGAGTTGGAAGTATTTCAAAGGGACGTTGTTAAGGGCCCAAAAGCAAACAATTCCGCTGTGTAGGAAAGATAGAAAATATGGCAAAAGACCAGCTTGGCTTAACAAGGAGATCTTGCATGATCTCAAAATAAAAAAGGAGTCATATAAAAAATGGAAACTAGGACAAACAACAAAGGATGAATATAGGCAAGCAACACGGGAATGCAGGGGCAAGATTAGAAAGGCAAAGGCACAAAATGAGATCAAACTAGCTACAGGCATAAAGGGAAACAAGAAGACCTTTTATAAATACATTAGAAGCAAGAGGAAGACCAAGGACAGGGTAGGCCCACTGCTTAGTGAGGAGGGAGAAGCAGTAACAGGAAACTTGGAAATGGCGGAGATGCTCAATGACTTCTTTGTTTCGGTCTTCACCGAGAAGTCTGGAGGTGTGCCTAACGTAGTGAATACAAGCAGAGAGAGGGTAAGTTTAGAAGATAGGATACACAAAGAACAAGTTAAAAATCACTTAGGAAAGTTAGATGTCAGCAAGTCACCAGGTCCTGATGAAATGCATCCCAGGATACTCAAGGAGCTGATAGAGGAGGTATCTGAGCCTTTAGCTATGATTTTTGAAAAATCATGGCAGACAGGGGAGATTCCAGAAGACTGGAAAAGGGCAAATATTGTGCCCATCTATAAAAAGGGGAATAAGAACAACCCAGGAAACTACAGACCGGTCAGTTTAACGTCTGTCCCAGGGAAGATAATGGAGCAGGTAATTAAGGAAATCATGTGCAAACACTTGGAAGGTAATAAAGTGATAGGGAATAGCCAGCATGGGTTTGTGAAGAACAAGTCATGCCAAACTAATCTGATAGCTTTCTTTGATAGGATAACGAGCCTTGTGGATAAGGGAGAAGCGGTGGATGTCATATACCTAGACTTTAGTAAGGCATTTGATACGGTCTCGCATGATATTCTTATTGATAAACTAGGCAAATATAACTTAGATAAGGCCATGATAGGGTGGGTGCATAATTGGCTGGATAACCGTAGTCAGAGAGTTGTTGTTAACGGTGCTAAATCCTGCTGGAAAGGGATAACAAGTGGAGTTCCTCAAGGGTCTGTTTTGGGACCCGTACTGTTCAATATCTTCATCAATGATGTAGATATTGGGATAGAGAGTACGCTTATTAAGTTTGCAGATGACACCAAACTGGGTGGGGTTGCAACTTCTTTGGAGGATAGGGACATAATTCAAAAGGACCTTAGCAAGTTAGAGAAATGGTCAGAGGTAAACAGGATGAGGTTTAATAAAGAGAAATGCAAAGTGCTCCACTTAGGAAGGAACAATCAGTTCCATACATACAAGATGGGAAGCGACTGTCTAGTAAGGAGCATGGCGGAAAGGGATCTAGGGGTCATAGTGGACCACAAGTTGAATATGAGTCAACAGTGTGATGCGGTTGCAAAAAAAGCAAATATGATTCTAGGTTGTATCAACAGGTGTGTTGTAAGCAAAACTCGTGAAGTCATTCTGTCGCTCTACTCTGCACTAGTTAGGCCTCAGCTGGAGTACTGTGTCCAGTTCTGGGCGCCACATTTCAAGAAAGATGTGGAGAAATTGGAAAGGGTACAGAGAAGAGCGACAAGAATGATTAAAGGTTTAGAGAACATGACCTATGAAGCCAGGCTTCATGAACTGGGCTTGTTTAGTTTGGTAGAAAGAAGATTAAGGGGAGACATGATAGCGGTTTTCAAATATCTAAAAGGGTGTCACAAGGAGGAAGGAGAAAATTTGTTCCTCTTGGTTTCTGAGGACAGGACAAGGAGTAATGGGCTTAAAGTGCAGCAGGGGAGGTTTAGATTGGACATTAGGAAAAAATTCCTAACTGTCAGGGTGGTCAAATATTGGAATAAATTGCCAAGGGAGGTGGTGGAATCTCCCTCTCTGGAGATATTTAAGAACAGGTTAGATAGACATCTGTCAGGGATGGTGTAGACGGAGCTTGGTCCTGCCTTGAGGGCGGGGGGCTGGACTCGATGACCTCTCGAGGTCCCTTCCAGTCCTATGATTCTATGATTCTTGCTTCTTGAAAGTTCTGGGCTTTTAATTCTGTTTCTCAGCAGGCTAAATTAACATTTGCAAAGACAGGCACAGGCTGGATAGGATTATTTTTGTTCTGTGCTTATGCAGTGGTAGTCCTGGGCCAAGCATGCCAGTGGAATTCGTTAAGACATTGTCAGGAGAAGTAATATACAGGAAAGGGATGGAGGCAGCATAGAAAGGAACATTAGAGTGAACTGGAAAGAAAATTGCTGAAGACATTATTCAGCACACATACAGCTTCCTATATTTCCCTACACTTTTGTGTCATAAAAACTGTCTTGCACCTAGAAGCTATGAGAGATCTTATCTGGGAATATATTGAAGAAATTTCACCCAAGTATGTAGTAAGAAATCTAGAATTGCCAATCACAAGTATCATTTCCTTATTTTATATTACACTAGCAGGCTGCGCCGTGTGCTCGGTACACTTGCCAGCCCCCCTGTCTCTGGCCACTTTAGTCATCGTTGCCTGGCAGGAAAAAAAACTTTTTTATATAGAGAGCGATAATAGATGCCCCTTATTTTGCAACATCATGGCCACAGACCTTAAAGGTGCTGCCATAAATCTATTCCCATTTACTTCAGTATAACTCATGGAGGACTGATTTACATCAAAGCAATTAAAATAATTGATCTAAATCACCAAGAAAAAATAATTGATTTAAATCCAGTTTCCTAGTTTCTTAAGCAATGGTGCAAATCTGATCACTAAAACATGTTACAACTCAGTAAAACACTTTACAACATCTAAGAGGGTATATTTTGTGTAATATTTTAGATAACTTGATTTTTATTAATTTAGGAAATAGTACATAATACTCATTACCTGTGTCAAGCTGCAGAAGCAGCAGAAATACATTAGGAATGGAAAAAAATCACGTACACAAGCACAATAGCACTTATATTTTATTAAGGTAAACCTTAAATGCATCTTGCTGAAAAGAATGTAAATGATTAACCAAATAATAGTGAGAAGAATTCAGAATAATTACTATTCTTGAATTTTACAAAACAACGAATAGTCCTGCAGTTTCTTAGGATACAGCTAGACTACAAGTTTTTGTTGGAAAAAGGTACCTTTTTCCGATTCTTTTGTCGGAAGAAGCTTTTCCGACATATGGCAAGTCTAGACGGGGCCAAATGTCGGGGGGGGGGGAATCTCTTTTGGAAGCCCCCTTCTTCCTTATAGGAAAAAAAAAAAGCAGAAGAGTAAACGCGTTCCCTGGATGCAGTGAAGTTAACCCCCCCCCCCCCCCCCCCCCGCAATCTAGCCGTACCCTCTGAGACAAAAATGTAGATAGCATCATGAGCTTTCTTGGGCACACTCCCTTTCTTCAAATGAATGGAGCAAGGGGTCCAGAGGTACAAAAAATAGCAGAAAAAGAAAGAAGAAGCGTAGGAAAAGGGAAAAAAAACCTTTTCAATTTAAAGTGTCCACGCTAAATGAGGCTAATAGGTTGGGTTGTATGTGCCCGAACTTAGTTTTTGATGTCATTTGGGTGTTGAATAGAACGGCCCATCCAGTTCATTTCTTTGTTCAATGCTTCCTTAAATGTGTCAAATTTGCATATGAAGGCAAGTTCCTCAGTTTCTCTCTCTTTCTTTGCAGAGCCACAGTGGGGGGTAGCTCCCAGGACCTCGCACGAGTCAGAACTGAGGCGGGCTGCTTGCCCACTGGCTCCTAAAATACCGAGCCAGAGCGGGGGTAGTTGCTGGACCCAGCACAAGCCAGGACTGAATGCTTGCAGCGCTAACCCTTATCGATTCATTGTGTAGTCGACAAAATTAAGTAGTTGATTAATGAATTACACGCCTCTTAACATCCCTAAGTGCTGCAACCAAACATATTTCAGACAACAGAGTGTCAGTAGGAACAAATGATTTCATTCATCCGGTAAAACCACCACCAAGAGTAGGTTGTAATAAGGACCAGCAAATACCAACAAGACACCATGATACATAAAAAAGTTTCATGGTGCATTTATACCACAAGCTATCTTTTTCACATTGTAAACAAACACATTTATTGACATAGCTGAGACCTTATGACCAAGCTACTCTCCACCTGGGAGAGCAGACAGTTGTGGAAGGTTGCTAGATGCACAGTATAAGAGAGTATTTCTTCCATACTGTTCAAGTTCTGAGGGGCAATTTGCCAGTTTAAGCCTTGATGGGTGAAGTAATGCACACAATGAGCCAGTAATATGTGTCTGTGCGACAATAGACAACAGGAGATGCAGGAGCGGTGTCTGCAGGCAAGGACAGCACGTGGAGACCCCCAGCTCTGACTTTCTCAGGGGCTGCAGGGATATGCCAGGCACTTGCATATGGATTGCATATCTTTCAGTAAAATAGATAAATCAGGAAGGGTGTGTCTACACAGCAGGGCTTAAGTTGAAATAAGCTACACAAACTGAGCTACGTAATTAGGTAGCTTATTTTGAAATTGGGAGTGTCTACATAGCACTTATTTCAAAATAGAGCACTCTTCCTCCGACTTCCCTTACTCCTCATACAATGAGGGTTCCAGGAGTCGGTATAAGAAGTCCTAAAGCTTGACAGTATTTCGACATTATTTCAAAATAATGCTGCTATGTAGACGTACCTGAAATGTCTACACAACAGAATATTTAAAAGATGTGAAATTGAAAACTAAAACTGTGAACAAATATTGAAGTGTCATGTATGAAGTTTTGTCTCAGTCAATGCTGCAAACATGGCAAAGATGAGAAGATACTTAGAAGAAAACGATGTATGCTCTTTAATAACATAGAGCTGCAATGCCCATTTAATGCACATTTTAGCCAAAGACTTAAAATATGTCTTATCCAGGAATAAAAGAAAATGTTGTGAAAATCTCAAAATACTTCCTAATAACCATTTTGGTTCAGCTTCACTGAAGAGAGCAGGAGGATCCAAACTAATTCTCCCTCAAAATGTTCTATGGAATTCTGTGGTTGATTTTTGAACAATTTATTAAGAATAGGCTTATTCTCATAAAAATTTGTGAAGAAAATCATGGTTAAATAGATGGAAGTGGAAGTATCTCATCCAAAGTATCTAACATTGAATTAAAGAGGAGTGTATAGGATATGATCAGTATACTGAAACCTATTAACCAGAACCTTGTACTTCAGAAAAATTTCTTCTGCATTGCCAATGCTGTGAAAATGTCTCTCTGGGCACTTCAAGGGACTTTGATGAAAGAAATACCTCACCAGACAGTTAAATTACAAACAATAAAGCAGCAAATGGGTCAAACACTGACTCCATCTCATTTTCTCATGAATGTTCTTTAACCCTTGTGTAAGGGCACGTGCCCCGTGCCCTAGGCGGCGGGTTGCCCGCAATCACCACCCGAGTCTTGGTGCCCCTGACCAACTGCACTATCCCCCGTACTTTTAGTCTCTCAGTCGCTTAGAAATGGGTTTAGTGTCTTTTAATGCCCCAGGCCACTTCCTACCCACCTAGTCCTTCCCCTCCAGTACCTCCTGTCAGTTTGTGCCTCCGCACCCTAGCCCGTCACAGCACGCTCGCCGTCCCTCTCCGGAACCTCCCTGCTCCTTCCTCTACTGCGTTCCAGCCCTCCTCTCTCCCTTCTGGGTTGTGGCAGGCTGCTTTTAAAGATGGCGCCACAGCACCACGTTGGTCGCCTTCTGCCCACGCCCATGTGCCATGCGTCAACACGCTGGCAGCACAGAGCGGGTACTGCCAGGTTGTGGTCCCCCTGCCTGACTGCGCCTGCACATCCGCCCTGCTGCTGCAGTGCCGCCCAGTGCTCTCCCAGTCTAGTACCAGCCACGCGGTTAAGGAGCAGGGTGGCTTCTTCACTGCGCAACCTCAGCCCGGCAGCGGCTTTATGATCTGCCGGCGGCACCCCTGCCTTCCCCGGTGCAGTGCTTGCCGCTGGAGTGCAGAGCCCGGCAGCTCCGTCACACCTTGATATAAGAGTAGATGCCTAACTAGTAGATGATGCTGCTGCCATGGCATGGGCATCTCAAAATCACTCCTCACTTATGCCAGTCATAATAAATGTCAGGACTAGAACAAAACCATATAATCAATACATTTGTACAGACGATGTTTTGAATAAATTCACTCCCCTGAATTTGTGGGAATCATTAGCCAGCCAGCCACCTTGAAACAGAGTTCCTTCAGTTGAAGCCAACTTTTTACAGCAGTAGCTTCTTCTGCAGGCACAGAGAGAATATTTTCATTGTTTGGTATTATTCAGACAAATCTAAGGAATTGACTGGGAGTTGGAAAAAAGCAAGAAAACTCGTATTTCTCTTTCAGTTTGACTCAAAAGGACAATGGGAGTGGGGAAGATGAGAGCTAGTTGTAGAAGTTTTAAGGACCTGTGTATTTCGTATTCTAAAGTACTTGTCCATTATTTAATACAATTTGAAAATAAAAAAAAAAGAGATTAAGGACATCCATCAGCCAGCAACTCAGGAGACTATTGCATTTACGTAACATTTAAGATTTAGTTTAATAAAATATAAGTGCTCTTGTGTTTTGTGTGTGATTTAGTTTTTACCATTCCTAATGAACTGCTGCTGCATCTGCAGCTTGACACAGATGAGTGTTATGTTGTGTTTCCGAAATGAATAAAAATCAAGTTATCTAAAAAAAAGAGTCACAAAAAGAATACCCTCTTGGATGTTGTAAAATGCTCAACTGAATTGTAAATTAGCATGCTTTAAAGATCAGTTTTGCACCGTTGTTTAAGAAATATATGAAGTGTCAGTAGGAAACCTGATTTAAACCAATTTTTCTTGGTAATTTAAATAAATTATTTAAATTGCCTTAATTTAAATTAATCTACCCTGATTTAAAGAGCAACAGGAGTAGGTCCTAAATCATTTATGCACAGTAGTTGCAGTCCTTTAATTCTGACAGTACTAAGCTTCTTGTGATTTCATGATCAAGCTGATCACACAACACAAATGCTGTGTCCTTGAATGTTTGTACAGCCTCAGAGTTACAAACGAGTTACGGAACAAACACTTGGCCATAACTCGATCCTTTCATAACTCGGACCTCACTGAATTACACACGACTGTGCTGTTCGTAAGCGCGGGTTGCGTTCGTAACTCGGGGACCGCCTTTACGACCGCTCCATGGGAGCTTTGGTCATAAGTGCGAACGGTCTTAACTCAGGGAGCGGCTGTAGTCAGTCCTCAGCCAAAAAGCCCCTTTCGTGGTCCAGTACCTCACAACCTGAATTTAACATGAAATGGGGGTTTAGTCCCCATAGAGCTGCTGTATTTGCATATTATCAACTTCTTTATCAACAATACAAAAGCTTGTACTTTCCTAAAGTGCCTCTCAGCTTCACAGTCTACCATATTACTTGCAGTTGACTCTAAATAATTCTTGATAACATTTTAAGCAAGTAGAATTTGACCCTTCAAACAAGTCATTCCATTGACACTGATGGAACTGATCATATATTAAGGGTAGGATTTGGCCTTAAATGTCATTATGTCATTTGCAAATGCTTTTCCCCACCTCCCGTAAATCCAATGGGGCTGTGAAAAGAATAACTAACCCACCTGTTTCAGGCCTGTTATGAGATTTATGGCTTTCCTAAACTCATGTAATATATCTTTAATGACTGTAAATAACTGGAATGGAAAAGTTCATGTACTTGCATAGTA
The DNA here is from genome assembly GCF_049634645.1 of Pelodiscus sinensis. Lineage (NCBI taxonomy): Eukaryota > Metazoa > Chordata > Testudines > Trionychidae > Pelodiscus > Pelodiscus sinensis. The sequence goes on along the minus strand of NC_134720.1, from coordinate 26,058,941 downwards.
TGTATAATCAGTTCTGATAAGATTTTTTTTTTTTTTTTTAAGTAGAACAAGCTTTATATTTGTCAAACATCTCTCTGGTCACTCTGGCTATGTCTACACTGGTGGGTTCTTGTGCAAGAATGCTTGCGCAAGAACATGTCTACACTGATATGTGCTTTTGCACAAGAGCATCCATAGCACTGTGGATGCTTTCTTGCACAAGAAAGCTCTGATGGGCATTTTAGCCATAGGGCTTTCTTGCACATGAAACCCTTGCTGCGTGTCCACACTCCCCTCTTGCGCAAGAGCTCTTGCGCAAGAGGGCTTACACTTGTTAGAAAAGAGCATTGCTCTTGTGCAAGAAGCCCTCTCTTCCCACGCTTTACTGAAAAACTTCTTGCGCAAGAGCGGGCGGGCAGTGTGGATGCTCTGCAGAAGAATGGCCGTTCTTGTGCAAGAACCCGGCAGTGTAGACATAGCCTCTGTGTGTTATTTTCCTTTCTCTCAACCTCTGTCTGACATAACTATTTAGTCTGTAAACACTTCAGGGCAAACATAATTTACACTAAATGCTGGTATAGTGCCTAATACAATGTGGTACGAATCTGAGTTGATACCCTAATTGTATAAAAGTATGTCTACACTGCATTCCTCTTTCGAGAGAGGAATGTAAATGCAGCCGAACGAAATTGCAAATGAAGTGGGGATTTGAATTTCCTGTGCTTCATTTGCTTAATCGCAGCCGGCCGCTTTTTCAAAATACCCGATTTCGGAAAAAAAACGCTGTGTAGACGGGGTTATTTCGAAAAAGCGGCCAGACACAATTATGCAAATGAAGTGTGGGAAATTCAAATCCCCGCTTCATTTGCAATTTTGTTTGTCTGCATTTGCATTCCTCTCTCGATTGAGGAATGCAGGGTAGACATACCCTTAATGAATAATTGCATGCTAAAAAAAAATATTTAGGTTGTAAAGCGGTGGTGGCCAGCCTTCTTCCCTACCACCTCTCTAGGCAAGCGAGTGGGCCATGAGTAGGCTGCAAGATAGGGTAGTTTTCCTAACTGTACTTGCATACTTAGAATTTGTGGGACATACCAACTGAACCACACATTGTTTTGATTGGATGCAAAGAAAGGCACATCTCTCCCAATCAACGTTGTCTGCAATCAGCATCCGAGGGGTAGCCGTGTTAGTCTGACTCCTCGTCGCTTTTGCAATCAGCATGTACCTCACTTCACATGCTTTCCTTTGTGTGTCACTTTAGCAATACTGGTAGGAAAAAAACCTACGTGGACAGAAACCAGTGGAATATGGGAATTCTGCATGTGAGCAATAGTAAATAAAATGTGTCATGGGCCACAAACAGAACCCCAATGGGCTGCAGTATGCCCACCATTGTTGAAAAGGCATGAGCTATGGTATACATAACATAATAATACGCTATGGTTTATGGAGTCTGTTCTAAGGATGTTAAATTGCAGTTATCTAAATAATCATGTAGTCAATACAATTTGTATTGACTACATGAGTAGTCGACAAGAACTGCTATGAAAAACTGCAGTGGGGCTAGCTCCAGGAGCCAGTTTGAGCCGCTGGACTCTTGCTTCATTTAAAATGCAGAGGTGCAGCATCCCGGACCAGCACAAGCTGGGATTGCTCGGTCCTAGCTTGCGCTGAGTCCAGCAGCCTCTGTTTGCTGCAAACAGGAGCTGCTACCAGAGCAGCCCCTGCGCAAGGCCAGCTCGAGTTGCCACAAACAGGGTCTGCTTAGTAGCAGCAGTCCCTGTCTGCAATGGGGGAGCCGCTCGGACCCCCGCGGACAGGGGCTGCTACCCTATCATCCCCGGATGCCTCTGATAGAGGCATTTAAGTTGTCTTCTCTCCCCCCCCCCCCCCCCCCCCCCACCTTGCTGCTTCTCAGAAACTGTGGAAGGAGGGAGGAAAAGAGAGAGGAGTTGATACTTCAGTTTACTACCCAATAAACTTTTGCCTATTGGGTAGTCGACTACTCGTTTACATCCCTACTCTGTTCCTTATTGGTGACTCATTTAAACACTGAATATATGCTTTGTTAGTTAAATGAGTTAAATGAAAAACTAAAAAGAAATTACGTGAAAAGTAAAGACTGAGGAAAATACAAAAATGGGAACAGAGGTGGTAGGGAAGTAGAGTTGGAAATGAAGGCAGTAATTATGGAACGATGTCTTCTGGAGGACCTAAGTAAAATGGGAAGTGTCCACAGTCTGTTGTTCTTACATAAATCCAAAATCCCCTTCCCTTTTGGATTATTCATGATGAACTTGAAAGAAAACTTTTTTAAAATTTGGCTTTGCTTTCCATGACTCATTGTATTAATGATATTTTTTAAACAGAATGACTCTCTCTGAAATCAGAGGGAGCTCTGTTTCATAAAGGCTGATTTAATATAGCCCCATATTAACAATTTATATGTTCCACAAAAATAACATCTAATGTTTTAATTTCCTATCAACATCATTAACTGAGGACTATTTTTGTATACTTACATTATAAAAATATTTATACCCTCACTATTCCCCTTTGATGTCACTAAAGTTTTTCTCCTTCTTTTACTCCATAAAACTTTCAAAAGACAAACTATGCCATACCGCTAACATTGGATTTACTGATCAGTTTACTAGCTTGCTCCTGCACTCAGCATGTGAAAGAGAACATGAATGGGCCACACAAGGTTCCCCTTTATGGTTTACTTACACTCAACTGGACCATAGACTTTTTTTTAAAAAAAGTCAGCAGTTAATAGATCAAGAGAAGTGACTTGGTTTTATATGAGGCTAAGTCTATAACAAGAGTAAAGAATTAATCCTTTGTGGAGAAACTTTTATCTCAGTTTAAATTACTGAATGAGTGTGAAAATACATTTTAATACAAGGGTTTACTTGTTTTTCATTAGAGAAGTCCATGTGATCAAACACAAGATAATACTTGAACATGAAAAACAAAAATCCTTTGAAGGTTGGAATGGCAGATATGATCACATAACAACACTGGGCAAATTCTGACATTCCTCCAGCATGAAGCTGACATGAAGATGGATGCTACTGTTCCCCTAACAAGCCTTTCCCAATAAGGACATGACCAGGAGGAGGTGTGACCAGAATGTCATCCCCAGATGATCGGACTCCAGGAATAGCCACAGAACAAAGGTGTTGAAAGCCACCATAAACTATAGCAGCCCTTACACTAATCTAATTTGTACCAATGATCTAGCTCAGCTCACAATTTAAAGCCATCTTTGGATCTTTTTCACTGAAAGCTCATCCGTCACAATATAAATGTGCTGCTGCTGCAAAAGTTAAGATTCCAAAAGCATCATAGCTAAGTCACACTGAACATGTAGTTACTGTTTTTTCTAGTTGTATGTTAGACTTACATATTACTGTTTATGATATAGAAGGTGTTATAGAAACACAGGAGAAAAGGATCTTCAAGTGTTCAGTTTATGGTTCATAGAACTTTACAGCCTGCTGTGGGGTAATTAACGGGATACAACCAACATGAAACCTAATCCATTTCATTTTGACATAAAGGGAGTTGCAGGTACCTTATCTGCCTTTGACACTCTATCTAGCAATAGCTCTTGCACAAACAGCAGAGAAAAAACTTACTGACTATATATGGAAGCAATAAAACTACCTATAGATAAAATGCTATAATATGGTGTAATATTCCCTTAAACTCTTTCAGTTACAGTAATTTTGTGTTATAATAATAATTGGTCAAAATGAGAAAAGCGTTATTTGTTTTTTAGTTAACAGTGCCTCATATTTTTCTCTTAGGCTATGTCTACATTGCAGCACTATTTCAAATATAATGGGCTCACTATTCCAATGTCCCTGTAAACCTCATTCCACAAGAAGTAAGGGACATTTCAGAACAGCAATTTATTTTGAAATAAACTATTTTGAAATAGCATTGAAATAAGATACGCAATTTCTGTAGCTCAAATTGTGTATCTTATTTCAACCTAAAATGCAGTGTAGATGCACCCTTAGTGATATTTTGCACTTTATCACTTTCAAAAGATCTATAAAAGCTTAGCAAAAATGTGTTAAAACTCATGTCTGTGAAACAGTAAAGTGTTACCAGTTAAAAATTCAGTTAAAGAGGCACTTCAGTGGGATATGAGTACTCAGCTCATCTAAATAAGTAACGTTGCTCCTGGATCTAGCACTGAGTCCACAGTAATCTTGTATGTGACTTTTGGTAAAGTCATCGCGGCTGCAATTTTCAATACTGGGTACCAAATTTTGGGCACATAAGCTGTTGTGTAGTCACCTGAACAGAGTACAAGATTCTGGACTCGCAGTTCTATCCTCTAAATGTTATTTAGGCTGGATCTCCCTCAACCAGCACTCTTGCTGATCCTGAACCAGGGGAATTTGCCAGACCAGGGGAGGTCAACGTTAGTCTCTCTGTTGGGCTCTGCTTCTACAGCAGCAGAGAGGCCAGTATTGACTGAAGAGGAACTCGGGATGTATTATGGATAGAGATGTAAAAGAGTAGTTGATTAGTTGACTACCCGATAAGCCTAGACTTATTGGGTAGTTAGGTCAACTACTTGTATTCCCTCCCCTGCCCTTGCTCCCTCTATATCAGTGCTGGGGGGTGCTGGCTTAAAAGCTGGGGGGCGGCAGGAGAGGCAGAGGCACAGCAGTCCAGACTGCTATAGTCCTGGCTCACGTCAGGTCCCAGACTTACCCCAGCTGCAGCTTTGCAGTTTAAATGTAATAGGAGCTGGGCTGCCTGCATGCCCCTTATCAACTAATCATATACTCAATACAATTTGTATTTACTACACAATTAGTCATTTACTCACTACTTAACATCCTTAATTGTGGAGGGCCCCCAAAGGCCAGGGGCCAGGAGCACAGTTCCACAGGAGTGCACTAAGCCTTGTAGCCACGGGGCTGCGTTCCTCATTTATTCCAGCTTTCTAGCTGTAGAACTGCACAAATGTATGTTTTTACATTACAGAACCTGCAGTCCTGCATCCCAAATCACTGGGAGATTTGCCTGCAGAAGCTTCAAAAGATGCTATTCACACAGCTGGAGTTGCATACCTTAGTTCAACTTTCTGCGGTAGTATAGACGTAGCCTCAAGCAAACAGTTTATCCTTATCGTGAATGGAACCTCTGCATAATCTCCCTTTACCAAACATAGAATACTGCAGCATTTACAGAAGGCATAATTGTAGATGAGCTGTTCTCTATTAGGGAATGAGTCTGTCTGTGAATCTGTTTGTTCAAGAACTCCTCCTAAACAATAAGAGGTAGGGCCACCAAATTCGGTATTCAGCTTCCTCTTACCCTAACTTAAAGCAAGACAGCACTTGTGTCAGGAAAACAGGAAGGGCCAGGAATGGGACTATTTTCCAGAACACGGAAAGGGAAGGCACTGCTGTTCAAGGAGTAAATAGCACCCCTGCCTCAAACCCCTCTTCCCTGGCCCTTGGTTGCTGTACTGAGGGGAAGGAAGACAGTCCCCCAAATGGAACCCCCTCCCACCCTGAGCCCCTTCTCTTCCCCAAACCCTCACTCTTGCACACCCCCCAGCCTCCTGCCCTGCCCTCCACATCCCCCACACCGCCAATCCCCTACTCTGAAGGGCCCAGGCAATGCCAAGTAAGTCTTCTAATATTCATATAAATCAGCATTCAGAAGCCACTGGTGCTCCCCATGGTGCGTACTGTGGGTGGCAAAGAACTATCTGCTTTTCTTATTCAAACCTACTAGGTTACGTTACGGATAATTATGAAACAAATATCTTCCTAATATTAATTTTCATGTAAGCAATTGCTGTAGTTGCAACAGGGAAGCTATAAACAGGAAGGGAACTCTGTAAATTTTAAATAAATAAATGGAGATTGCCTATCTCCTAGAACTGGAAGGGACCTTGAAAGGTCATTGAGTCCAGTCCCCTACCTTCACAGCAGGACCAAGTACCATCCCTGACAAATTTTTGCCCAAAATCACCTCCGCAAAGATTAAACTCACAACCTTGGGTTTAGCAGGCCAATGCTCAAACCACTAAGCTATCCCTCCCCCCTTAAATGTGCTAATGGGAGTGGAGAAGGTCTGTAAAGAGGAGCGGTTGGTCCAAGGGACTAGCTATTAAAAGCATGGGCCACAGACTAAGACCTCCCCGTTAAAATAAGTCCTTCTCCTATTACCTCAGTTTACCACAGAGGGAAGGATAAAAATACTTACATGTACACACATCATGAAAAATCATTAAGTGAACTGGCTAATATTTGAACAAATTCATCACTGACATAATTCAACTTAAGCAACCTTACACCAGGCATTTGTCCCATTGTCTATAGCTTTGTAATTCAGTGTGCATTTTGGTAAATTCTGCTGCTATTCATGGTTAGTAAAGAAAATATTTAGAAACAGTAAGTATCTAGAACACTTATTTCATTTATATTCTAATTGCTCTTAAAAAGCTCCCGGTGGCTTCTTGGTTTTACAATTTCATGAGTAGAGGACAACTGATCTTAGCTACTTAATGTTAATAATATTCTTAGAGTCTCCCTCCAGCATTTCAGTGCATCGATTTTTATCACACTGCATCAGATCTGAATCTGCATTATAGCCAGATCAGCCCCAGAATGAAGCCTGACTCCCCACTTTGTAGGGTGTGAAAACTTAAAAAAGCACCAGGGGCCTAACAAGGGAATAGCTGTGAAGAATGGTAAACACTCAGTTCTCACTGTCAGAATTTTGTTGACCAAAGCATGGATTGGGCTAGACAGAAAAGAGTCTGTACATCCCAACCAGTTTGTCTGGATCGCTTTATTAATAGTTTTGGTGGCACTAAGTGAGACTATACAGCCAGGACCTGCTTCCCCTTTCACAGCTGAGAAATGCCCTCAGGAAGAGCACAGATGATCACTACATCATAAGTAGGGGCGGCATCCCGAGCCAGGCAGCTCTGAAGAAAACCACACGCAAGACCCACAGACGCGGACCCCCACCCGGGCTGTAGGTGTAATCAGGGGCGCTTTGGCATCATTTGATTCTTCTCGCTCGTTCTTCTCTTCTGCTTCCCCTGCGCTCGCTCCAGGCTGGGGGAGGGAAGGGAAGCTGAAGTAAAAGTGAGCAACCGCTCCAGCGGGTGGGCTGCCAGCATCCCTGCCTGGGGGGGAGACCGCTCGGAGCTCGGCTTCGATGCGCAACACCAGCTCGCAGCCCCGGACCCGCAACGGGTCCATCAGCGCCCACAAGCCCAGGCAGGGGCCAGCGAGGCGGCTGCGCAGGCCGGGAGGCCCAAGCGCCGCCCGCCCCTTTCCCCACATCACCGACCGCGGCAAAGGCAGCTCTTACCTGCGGGCCGAGCGCAGAGACCAATCTACAGCGACTCCATGACAAATGGGTTTGTCCCGTCAGCCGACAGACGCGCAGCCGGAGCGCGGCAGAAGTCCCGCCCCGGGCCCCGTCATAGGCTGAGGCGGCCGGCGCGGGCGCAGCGATTTGCTCGTTTGACGTCACTCACCGGCGGATCCCCAGTAGGGCCGCACGTAGGCCAACGACACGTGATGCTGGCTGGGGCGGAACTGGTGGGCGCGGAGCTGGGGGCGGAGACGAGAGGCGCCGAGCGGGTTCTGGGACTCGGAGCAGTCGCTGGCGGAGGAGGCTGAGGATTGCTGCCGGCCAGGTGCTGCGCAGGGAGTCCCGGCTGCGGGGAGGCGGAGGGAGATGTCTGGCGGGATGAGTTGAGAGGCTCAACAGCTCCCCCCTCCCCCCCCAGCAGGGATGTGGGGCGGCCGTTGTTCCCGTGTCCTGACAGCAGTGGCTGCCTGGGCTGTTCCCTGTCGGCCTTGGCCAGCCTGGTGTGTGGGCGGCCCGTGGCAATGCCTGGAACGCGAGGCGCACAGCTCGGGCTGTCTCCACGCTGGGAAGGTTTGTCAAGAGACGTGTGGCCGTGCAAAAATCGCCGAAAGTGAAAACCAGGCCTTCAACCCAGGTTTTCTGCTTCCTGTTGTGGGCAGTCCAGGGCCACATTACTAGCAGCCTGTTGACATAAGCATCCCACAGTGCAGTGTTGTGGGAAGCCAGAGCTGCTTTGTGTGTGTGTGAGGCATGTCAAAGCAGCACAGTGGTTTCACCTGCCCTCCTCCTCCAGCAGCAGGTAGAACAGAAGCATTCCAAGGATTGGTTCTTTGGTCCCCAAATGGAGCAACTCACTCAGCTGTCAGATACTTCCTGAAATTTTGAAAAGGGCATGCTTGCCAGGCAGCAGAGATTAGGGATGTTAAATTTAGATTAATTAACTAATTGAATAGTTGATAGGCTTTTTATCAACCATTTGATTAGTCTATAAGGGTATCTGGCCTTTGAACTGTAGCAAGAGCCCTGCAGGGTGGTGGGGCTAACAGGGATTCCTCTGCTGGCCTTGTACTCCCTGCATGCAAGCATCTGTACATTCCAAAAGCAAAATTGCAGCAGAAGCAGAACAAACAGACTACTTCAGTTCCCGCATACGCTGTTTCCCACTGTGCCTCGACCTCTCCTGCCCTCCTCAGAGATGGTACTGGGATAGTCAACTAGTCTCTTACATCCTTAGAAGAGATCACAAAACACTGCACAGAGCTATTAGGTCAGCATTGTGGAATACTAGTGGAACCCAGTTCTCTCAACCAAACAGCAGAGTTCATGCTAGATCTTTGTTGACAATAAAGGGAAGGGAAAAGTCCCTTCCAGGGTGGAAGGCTTATTTTGTCACCAAAACTGGGTATTTTTTTCCTCAACAAAAGTCACATTATACTGTAAACACTAAAGGGCAGGTTTTGGTGACAAAACATGCCACTGTAGACAAGGCCTCAGAAAGCAGGGCCCTTGCTAGTACTGCTATACCACAGCATGGGCAGTGTGGCTGGGAGGACATGGGTTTCACCTCCCAATGGTGAACATGACCCTTAAAAGGGCAACAGTTGGAAGAGTTGCCAGGGTAGGCTGTAGTCAGTTTTGGTGTGGGATTGTTTTTCTTTTTCCTCCAATGGTGCTATCCTTATATAGCCCTACCAATAACTAAGATGCTGCCAGCTCTAGGTTGTTATAGTGTTCTCCAAGTTGTGCCGCACAAGAGTTTTACCAAAAAGACACATTTCCACTGAGGGAGAAAAATTGTATTAGAGGCCAGTAATATATAATCAGCCTAATTACAAGACAGGTGGTACCCTTGGAATATAGCACCTTTTGTTTTCCTTTGCCCCTTAAAATCTTCAAATGGATGTGTGAACCTCTATGGAAATCTTATACAAAGGTTGCAGACCCCCGATGATGTATGGACCACACTTGGAAAATTAATGTTGTATGGTAACAGCAACCTTTGTAGATCACTTAGACACTGTCTCTGGACACTGTCTCTGTAGTTTGAAAACCACTGGAATAAATTAACAAACATTTAGAATGAATGTTCGATATAAACAACAAACATTTAGAATGAATGCTAGGTATAAGGTATGCTATCAGCTGTGATTATATATTATACATATTTTGAGGCAAATTCAGAGAGAGGCTATAATATACACACCCATGACAGCAGGAAAGGCAAATTAAAATAAAATAGGATTAAGAAATTTACCCTACAGCCTCCTGCTAATTGCTATGCTAGGGATGACTCCTTTTCTCCCTGGTAATGCTTCATTGGCTTGTAAGTTACACCTACCAATCAATGTGTAATTTAGATCTCTTCTGTATTTGTCCCTTTGTTTTTATCTCCCTTGCAACAAAGATTGACCTAAATAATATTCCCCAACTAACCGCTGCTTCGGACTCAATAGAATTTTGCTGTCCATTTCAGGTTCCCCAGTTGTGCTCTTTGACTGAATTTGATGTTGCAAGAGAAATTCTGTAAATTTAGCCATTGTATGAAAATCTGCCTTCTGGAGAGAGAAGTTGAGCAATCTAAGCATCATGATTTGAATAGTGAATGGTTTTCTATTCATTAGAACCATAGGTTTAAATCTTGTTAGTCTGCTCAACCTTCATAGCTTAGAGGATGCACTTTATTCTTGTGTAGATGAGTCAAACAAGCTCTTAATAACAAAGATGCTGTCTGTTTCATGTGGAGTTTAAGAGCCAAATTTTCAAAACCAAGAACAAAAGCTATAATTGGTTTCATGCACAGATATTTGAAACAAACCGTTGCCAAGATTCAGGGGGTAGCCGAGTTAGTCTGTTACAGAAAAAAAACCCAACAAATGGTTTGGTAGCACTTTGGGACTAACAAAACATGTAGACTATTTACATGTTTTGTTAGTCTATAAAGTGCTACCAGACCATTAGTTGCCAAGATTATGCAGCAAAACCAAGTATTTGCACAGGTTAGGTTTTTAAACTGTCAGTTGTGAATATGAATAAATATTTTATGGAAAAGTTTTTTCTTTGTGTTTAGGGTAATTTATGGATATTGATAGCAAATGTTTCCTTACAACAAAAAGCTTCTATTCAATCAAAACAGTCTGATCCTGTGTTGTGTTTTAAGATGCAAGACTGGACTTCATGTTTATTATCACAGCATCAGTGATGTCTGTTTTATTTCAGAACTGGCTGTAGCATAAATGGTATCTAGCTATTCTTTATTGTTTCTTCTAAATTGTTTCTTCTAAAACAATTATATAGTACTTAATGTATTTTAGGGGCTTATCACCATAGCACTTGCTCCTTGGCCATATTATCTGGGATTCATTTAATTCCTATAAAGGAATTTAAATGTATATTAGTCCTTTAACTTCCTGTAGGTTTTGGTTGCTGAGGAGAAAGAGGACTCAGAAGCATCCTGGTATTTGTAAAGAAACCACACTGCTGACTACGGATGTTAGCATATGGTCATTTAAACGATTAACTGATAAGCCTGGGCTAATTGGTTAATCCAAATAACTATATATACCCCCCTTGCTACCTCTGTATCAGAGGCAACAAGTAGGGAAGGGGGGCAAGAGGCAGTGTCTGTGGGGAGCTGGCTTTTAAGCCACATGTGACTGTTCCAGCAGAGCAGAGGCAGCAGCATGGAGGGGCAGGTGGGAGCCAGTGCTCAGGAGGAGCCAGCTTAAAAGTTGCTTCCCCATGAGCACTGAATCCTGTGGAGCCACCTGCCTCCCCACCCCCGTGCTGCTGCCTCGGATAGAGAAGCAGCAGCACAAAGAGTGAGGGGGGCAGGCGGGAGCCAGTACATGTGGGAAGCCAGCTCCCTGCGCATATTGGTTCCCACAGAGCCATATGCCTCCATTCCCTTGCTGCCTCCCACAGAGGGGACGGGGGGGCAGCTTAAAACCCGTTTCTCCATGAGAAACAAGTTCCATGGAGACATTTGTGTCCCCCCCCCCCCCTGTGCTGCTGCCTCTGTATCAGAGGCTGCAAAGCAGGGTCACAGGCAGGAGCTGGTCTGTGTGGGGAGCTGATATTTAAACCTGATACAAAGATGGTAGTGCAGGGTGGCAGGAGGCTCCCTGGGAGTGGAGCTGGGAGTACCCTTGCTGCTGTTCCCACCCCTGGGGAGCATTTTAGTAAACGTGTAACCGCTGAAAGTTGTTGCAGCTACACAATTACTAAAATAACTGATATCTAACATCCCTACTGCTGACTCAAATTTTAGGGTCCTAGGCTGAAGTTCCATGGGCAGGGAGGACTGTAACTTATATTTCCTCTGATGCAGTGAGAGAAAAAAGAGGCTAAAACACTAAAGTCCTGTGAAGTGAAAGTATGGCCATGGCACCAGTGCTGGGAGAGAGCTTTCCCAGCGCTTCGCGTAAACCACCTACATGAGAACACTAGCTAACAGAGCTGGGAAATTGTTTACAATAGCAGTCTACAGTGTTGTAACTTCTTGTAATCAGGGGAATGTTTTTTCACACTCTTGAGCAAGAAAGTTGCAGTGCAGTAAAGTGGCAATGCAGTCATGGTCTGACAAATGGTATTTCCCTTCCAGTCTTCCCATGAGATTTAGGGAAACAGGGTTCCTGGGAAATATAGTCCCTCCTAGCAGCGATGTTTGTAGTCCTAGTACAGTAGACTTCCGATAATCTGGAACCTTTGGGACCTAGGTAGTGCCAGATTATTGGATATGACGGACTATCAGGAGGTACTATACAATGGTTTTTTATATATATATATACACACACACACTCTATATAAAGTGTATTTAACCCTTTTTATTGTAGCACAAGCACTGTCCAGCATGTCACAATGCCAGTGGCAGACTGACTCTGTCCCATCCGGTTTTGCTCTGTTCAGCTGCTGCTGTTGCTGCCTTGTGACTCATTTTTTGCTGAAGCTCACTCACTAGGCTCTTGCCATTTTGATGCCAGACTATCGGGAGTTCCGTACAATTGGATGCCAGACTATTGGAGTTTTACTGTAATATCTTCTGGGCAGGCTGGCCTGAGCCATTTTGGTGCCCCAGGCTTGGGTGCATGGCACCGCCCCCAGGCCTGGGCGCGCGGTGCCGACCCCGGACACACGGCGCATACGCGGGCCCACCCTTTCTGGGTGCATGGACCTGCCCCCAAGGTGATCGGCACATGTGTGGGCCTGCCCCTGGGGCGCACGGCGCATGCACGGCCCGGCCCAGCCACCGCTGCTGGCACGTGCGCCGGGCTCTGCAGGGCCCCACGGCTGTGGGGGGAAGGGTGCTGCTGGCTGGCGCCGCAGGGCTGGCGCTGTGGGAGCTGGGCGTGCGGCGCCTGATGGCAGCTATAAGGGACGCCACACACCCCTTTACAGCTGCCATCAGGCGCCCCCCATCGGTTGGCGCCCCGGGAAGCTGCCCGGCTTGCCCACCCCTCAGTCTGGCCGTGCTTCTGGGGTAGATACATAATTACAAGGAAAACAGCCAGTTGTGTTCATATACTTTTGTAAAAGCTATTTCATATTTAGCTAGAAGCCATTCTGTATAACAAAAAGCCATTTCAGTTTCTTGTGTCTGCACAAGGGAGTGAACTGGCCTTCACCGAGGTGGGGAGAAACCAGAGGGATGCGCTGTTGGAATGTGTTAATGAACTATTTTGAGCTGAAGCTCAAACTCCCTTTTAACCTGTTTCTTTCTATGCTGATAATAATTCCTCTTTGAAGTTCTCTTTGATTTCTTGCCCTGACGTCAGACTTGTTTGGTTAAGGGTATAAAATACTAGGATTAATTGTATTAAGCAGCCTTGCTGGGACCACGTTTGGCTCACTTTGCTTTTATTGGCCAATAAAACTGTCTGTTTAGCCGCGTAAACTGAGTGAGGCGTTTGCTTCGACACTTTTTTGAAGCGTGGAAAGGTATATGCAAGCAAGCCTATTTTTGTATTTAACTCTGTTTGTGGAAAGGCATAAATAACACAGGTAGAGGAATTTTTTAGTTTACATATTACAAGGATGGCTGTACCTTTTTTTTTTTTCCTGTTTTGGCCTGCCACAAGGTTTCCTAGCTCTGCTGGGAAAGAGCCTGTAATTCATATTTAGTCCTGGTAGTTTTTGTAGGTTGCTAGAGTAAATTCCATACTATTGGGCCTTGGGCTGCCACAAATTCCACATTCCATGTAGGCAGATAACTCATGCATTTCTTTTTCATTCACTGTTACCATTTTTTGATGGATTTTTTTTTTTTTTTTGCAAACTATATGGCATATTTCTTTGCACTTATTTTAATAAACAAAGCTGTCTTTCTGAAATAACTGTGATCACTGATATAGGGACAAGAAGCACTTATCCAAGTGCTATTTTTCACTTCAAGTCTGTTTCTCTTTCTTCCCTGCTGTTTTTCCTTTCCTTTTTCATTCATTTCCTTTCCTCTCACTACTTTTCAGCTTATCTCCAGTCTTCTTTTTTCTGGTTTTTTCCCCTCTTCTGCATATACCTTTTTATTTCCTAACTGCCATGTCCAAAAACCAGAAGGAAAAGGAAAGGAAAATAAAAATAAACAATACATAAAAAAATTCTTTAAGGTAAATAATGTTCTCTAATATCAGCATTTCTTTTGTAAATAACATAGAGTAATACAAAAGATTACCAGAGCAGGGTTGTGTGGGATGAAAGTAGATGAGGTATATAAAATATGGGAAAGCCCTCATAAAACTCACTCCCGGGATATTTTCTAAGGCAAAATACTGTTGAAGTCAATCACCACGTAGCAAAATATTCAATTAAGCACATGCCTGTTTTCAAACATGTTGACAATTCCACTGACTTCTTTGCGACTACTTGTGCTTAATTCTGCAGGGGCCTAATTAAGTACCTTGCTGAATTGAGACCATAATGAATGTCTGTCATTCTATCTATATGGATATACTAAAAGATTTACCCAGTGTTTCTCAGATCCTCAACTCAAATAAGTTTTGTTTTCCTTCATGTAAATCATTGCTCTGGGGTAGGGCCAAGGATGAGGGCTTTAGCATGCAGTCTGCCCTGGGAGAGAGAGGACTACCCCAGACCTTGAGCACTGCAGCAACTTGGGGCCAGATGAGAAACACCTCTCCATGGTAACTGCAGCTCCAGGGGGTTCAGCCAGGAAGGGGGTGTATGTCCCCTGGGTGTTGGACAGACAGTCACTCAGAAAATAGATACCCAAACTCTCTGAAGTATATAATGGATGGCTGTCCCTTTCTCTACCCCTGTCCTCTACTAGCCTAATGGGTTTGCAGCTATCTCTGGCCCCTTGCTGTGGTCATTCTGCAGTATAACTTTCCTTCCTGCCAGACCCCTCCCTTTCCATTGTATGGAACCCATTGTCCTGGCAAAATCAAACCTTTACCTTGCTTTAAGTTATAAAAGGAAGCTGCAAACCCAAGTTGGTAGTCCTAGCTTTTACTGTTTAGGAAGATTTCTTGAATAAACAGATTCATTGGCAGATGGACAGATAGACACACATTTCTAAAATATATAGTAAGAAGATATACAGTGGAAGTTTCCCCTGAGTAAAAGAGTATATAATCAGTATCAGGAAAACTAGGAAACTCCAAATTTCAGTATCTATGATTCCCTGCAGTTAATTCAATCCAGGGGTGTGTGGATTTGTCCTTCAGCAACTAGTCACGCTGAAGCAGGAATAGAGCAAGACCCTCCACACCCATGAATACCCATAAATAATCCACCAAATATTGAGTGGCAGAGAACTTCCCTGGGTATCTTGGCATCTGTTAATCACAGAGGCACTCGTACAGAGTTTGTTTATTTACTTATCTCCATCACTTTGGCAACATTGCTCCCTGTGGAACCTTATTTCCATTGTCTTCCCACCAGCTGGTGCTCCAAGCCTCTCAGATCCTTTAGATGTTAGCTCTAAATTTCTACAGACCAGGTAGTTAAACAGACCTAAATGTTGGCACTTACACTTGCCATTAATTATGGCTGCAAAATGAGAGGCCAGTTTAAAGATATGTCCCTTTCAACAAAATACAGCAGAATTTTTAGGATTAAAATTTTCCATTGTTAAAATTGTGTTATTTATAGTAGCTTTGTAGGAAACAGCTTTTCCTGAAGCCACCAGCTTTACTTTCTATTGAATCAGGAGACAGAAGGATAACTTTTGATTTATGCCTGGCCACACATTTTTTGTATCTTTTCTTTCAAAACACAAAAAGCTGTACATTTCATTACAATGAAGAGATGCTTTTTCTATGTGAGAAGCCTTTCAGGCTGAAAATAACAAAAACCATCAGTGAGTGAAAAATCCTGCAATAATAATTGCAGAAAATAGTATTCAATCAGCCAAATAAGCCATATTAACTACAATACAAGAAAAAAAATTGGGGTGGGATGCACAAAGGAAGCTACCGTATTTTCCGGCGTATAAGAAAACTTTTGATGTTAAAAAACATCTCCCCAAAATCGGGGGTCGTTTTATACGCCGGTATGCGGCTTTGCAAAGCCTTGGGGGAAGCCGGCGGCGGGGCATCCCAGGCGTGCCTGAGCTGCCCCGCTGCCGGAGCCCCTTCGCGGCTTTGCAAAGCCGCATACCGGCATATAAGATGACCCCCGAGGGGCTCCGGCGGCGGGGCAGCTCAGGCGCGCTTGGGATGCCCCGCCGCCGGCTTCCCCTGAGGCTTTGCAAAGCCGCGGAGGGGCTCCAGCGGTGGGGCAGCTCAGGCGCGCCTGGGATGCCCCGCCGCCGGCTTCCCTCAAGGCTTTGCAAAGCCGCGGAGGGGCTCCGGCGGCGGGGCAGCCCAGGCGCGCCGGGGCTGTCCCGCTGCCGGGACGTCCTCAGAGGCTTTGCTCCCGGTGTCCCTGGTCTGCTGGAGACGGTCCCCAGCAGACCAGAGGCACCGGGAGCAAAGCCGAAGCAAAGGAGGCAGAGAGGCGCTGGGGTATAAGACGAAACCCTATCTTTTAACTAAAAAATTAGGGGGTCGTCTTATACGCCCAGTTGCCTTATACGCCGGAAAATACGGTATGTGTTGCAGCACTGAGCATCACAGTACTTCACATTTAGGTGCCTAAAAAAGAATCCTTAGAAAACCACTGTAAAGAAGGCCCAATCATATAGGCAAACTAGGTGGTCACCTAGGGTACGTCTACACAGCACCGTTATTTCGGAATAACCAGCGTTATTTCAAAATAACTTAATCCACGTCTACACAGCAGGCAGTTATTTCGAAATAATGTTGAAATACTGTTAAGCTGGAGGACTTCTTACTCTGACTCCTATAACCCTCATTTTACAAGGAGTAAGGGAAGTCAGAGGAAGAGTATTCTGTTTCAAAATAAGTGCTGTGTAGATGCTCCCAATTTCAAAATAAGCTGTTTCAAAATAAGCTACGCAATTGATGTAGCTCAATTTGCGTAGCTTATTTCGAGTTAAGCCATGC
Organism: Pelodiscus sinensis; assembly: GCF_049634645.1. Taxonomy (NCBI): domain Eukaryota; kingdom Metazoa; phylum Chordata; order Testudines; family Trionychidae; genus Pelodiscus; species Pelodiscus sinensis. Next base: position 26,042,130 of record NC_134720.1, on the reverse strand, counting down.
AGTGTAGACGCATCCCTAGAGTACCAGACTTTAACAATGCCAAATTAGACTGAAGTGATTTTTTTCCCTCTATTTAAAAAAATATATTAATATGTTATCTATCATTATTTGAGAGAGTCTATCTATTCAATAACTCCTCCTAAATGGTCGGAGCTAAAACCACCAAATTCAGAATACAGCTTCCCCTTAATTTAAAGCAAGGTAAAGGTTTGGTTGTGCCAGGAAAATGTGATATGCCTGGAATAGGGTTGCTTCTCAAAAAATCATACAGAAAAGAGACAGAATCATTAGGCAGGTCAAAGGGACTGGCTGGGGGCATGCCCTCCAATCCAGGACTACCCCAGCTCTGAACCTCCCACCCTCAAGGTGCCCTTTGGGGGGGAGGAAGAGCTGAAATTTTGTTTAGAATTCAACCTAAAATGGTTAAGTTTGACCTAAATTCCCAGTGTAGACAAGGCCTCTTTCTATCCCTAGAGGTTAAGGAGAATAATTTTTCTCCCTCTTTTTTGTAACCCTTTTTATGTTCTTGAATGAACCACAAGTACTCACACACCTTTATTTGGCTGGATAAATTTTCCTGCAAAACTGATTGAGAGAGAAAAACTTAAAAAACAATGAATAGTCTAGCAGCACCATAAAGACTAACAAAACATGTAGATGGGATTAGAGAGGGTGTTTGTGTAAATTTGGTCCTGAGCAGTATCAGGGAGCTTCATGAACAGTGTTGTGTTTTTGTTGTTGGTGTTATTTTTTGTATTCTAGTGGGATCAGAGGAGAGAAACTTGTAGAATCTGGTGTTGGTGAGTTGTCTGGTTGCCTCCTGTTCATAATCTGTTCTGTTCATGATGATTACAAACACCCTTTCTAATCCCTAACCAGGAGTTTTCTATCTGCTACCCAAGATACACAAACCTGGGAATCCTGGATGACGCATCATCTCAAGCACTGGCACACTTACAACAGGATTATCTGGCTATATTAACTCTCTCCTCAAACCCTATGCTGCCAGCACACCTTGCTATCTTTGAGATACCACCGACTTCATGGGAAAACTACAGAACATCAGGAATCTTCCTGAAAACACCATCCTGGCCACTATGAACACAGAAGCTCTTTACACCAACATTCCACATGGATTCCAGATGGATTACAGGTTGTCAGGAACACCATCCCTGATGACATCACTGCACACCTGATTACAGAACTCTGCGACTTTGTCCTCACCCACAACTACTTCCAATTTGGAGACAATTTGTATCTTCAAATCAGCGGCCCAGCCATGGACACCTGCATGGCCCACAATATGCCAACATTTTTATGACTGACCTTGAACAGAATTTCCTCAGCTCTCACCTTCAAGCACCCTAACTCTACTTATGCTACATTGATGACATCTTCATCATATGGACCCACGGGAAAGAGACCCTTGAAGAATTTCACCGGGATTTCAGCCATTGGCTGCGGTTTGCCGTTTCAAGCCAAGGAGATCTGCGGGAAGCGGTGGTCCATCCCAGAGCTGCCCCTGCCTGCGACATGCCAGGCCTGCTGTGAAAAGGGGCTGCTCTGGACACCTGGAGCAGCCTTTGTCTGTGGTGGTGTCACGTTACTGAATTTGAGGGAAGCAGCCAGATCACTGCTGCACCCATAGGTGGGGGTGTTGGCCCCAAAAATGGTATAAAAGGGGGCCTTATGGGGTGTTGAATAGAAGCTTACTGTCTGCTAATCCTATGTACACTAGTCACGTGATTGTATGATGTCTGTGTGTGTAGTTAGGAATCTGTAATCTGTATGGATACTGAATATTTCTCTGCATGTGGTTGAGCATTGGGCAGAGCCCAGCCTATAGACATGTTAATTAGCGAGGCCCTGTGGGACAATGGCACTCAATGGGACAAGGACACACCTAAAGAATGAGGGGTGACACCTAAGGGCTGCCAGCAAGGAACACAGGGATAGGCTACTGGCTAGGTGACCTGCTGCAGCCAAGAAGACCAGGAAGGATGTATAAAGAGGCCATGTGGCGGACTCCATCTTGGTACTCAGCTCAGCACTTCATCCCAGAGGCAGAAGTGCAGGGATTGAAGAGCCAGAAAGAACTGTGGACCCATCCTGATCTAGGATGTGCAACAAGGACTTTTAAGCCAGCAGCTATAACATCTCTGCTAGAGCCTACACCGAGAACTGGGAGATTCGATGCATGTAATGTATGATACTTTAGCAACCTCACTTTCATGCTTTTATTTCTTGTGGTAATAAACCTTTAGATGATAGATTCTAAAGGATTGGCTCAGCGTGATTTGTGGGTAAGGTCCAGAGGGCAAATTGACCAGTGATCTGTGGCTGGTTTCTTGGAACTAGACAGAACTTGTTCGGGGTAGGTGGGATTGGGTGCTAAGACCCCCCACCTGTGTATGAGGCCCGGGGCCATCTGGGGCACGGATATCGCTGGGGTGTCGGAGGGGTTTTGCTTGTGAGGCTTCAGGCAGGCTGCTGAAGCGCTCTGTGGGACTGATTTGTGGCCTGTTTGGAGAGGTCACCAGTCTGGGGGCTGTAAGGAGCCCCGAAGTTGAGCAATTCGCCCTGAGCGGATGCCCTCAGCGGTGCCCAGACACGGCCCGGTCAGTCACAGGTGGACCCCGGGGAGTTGCAGTAGCCCCCTGCCCACAGCAGGCAGGGAGTTGCTCCAGCCTTCACTGGTTAACTGGAACCAGTAAGCATCGCCTATTAAGGGTCATGCTTACCAGTTATCTGATTAACCTTTCACATCCCTATTCTATACTATATCCCACTGTCAGTTATATTTTAACTTCATAGTCCAGACTGTATAATAACGTTTATAGTATATGTTATGGGGGGGTCTAGCTGTTGCAGTTCATATTAGGGCATAATACTCTTTGGGAAATCTGTAGGAGTAAAATTGCAGAATTGGGCTCATTATATAGTTCTATACAACATGAATCACTTCAGTGAGAAAATAAACCAAAAAAACCCCCAGTAAATTAAATATTGTTTGCTGACGGAGGTCCAATAAAGGACTGATTCAAATATAACTCCTTTTTCATAAAAACGTACCAAACATCTTCAGAGATCCTTTGATGCTAGAAATTTTCTGAGGACTCTAGCATTTGTTACCAAGAGAACAGAGGTTGACTAACCATTCTTAAAATACAGGCAGTCCCCGGGTTACGTACAAGATAGGGACTGTAGGTTTGTTCTTAAGTTGAATCTGTATGTAAGTCGGAACTGGCATCCAGATTCAGCCGCTGCTGAAACTGATCAACAGCTGATTCCACGAAGCCCGGGGAAGAGCAACTCTGCCTCGGGCTTCCTGTAGTCAGCCGCTGGTCAGTTTCAGCAGCGGCTGACTTGGGGACACCTGGGGCAGAGCAGCTCGAGTGCTGCTGGGTTGGTCCAGTAGCGCGGCCGCTCCTCGGCGCTACTGGACCAACCCAGCAGCACCCCAGCTGCTCTGCCCCAGGCATCCTGATTCAGCCGCTGCTGAAACTGATCAGCAGTGGCTGAATCAGGACTCCTGGGGCAGAGCAGCTGGGGTGCTGCCGGGTTGGTCCAGTAGCGCCAAGGAGCGGTGCTGCGGGACCAACTGGCAGCGCCCCACCTGCTCTACCACAGGCCCCAGGCTTTGCTCCACGTCTGCCTGGTCTGCTAGGGGGGGCACTAGCTGCGTCCCCCCCAGCAGACCAGGGAGACGCGGAGCAAAGTGGCGGAGGACCCGGGCCGGACCCGCGGCTCTTCCAGCTGATCTGGAAGCGCCGCGGGTCCAGCCCGGGTCCTCCGCCGCTTTGCTCAGCGTCTCCCTGGTCTGCTGGCTCCCCCAGCAGACCAGGGAGACAGGGAGCAGCTTTTCTCGCCCCGGAGGAGGCGAGTGGCGGGACCAGGTGTCCCGCCGCTCCAGTCCTCCGGGGCGAGAAAATCCCCGTTCATAACTGCGGATCCGACATAAGTCGGATCCGCGTAACTCGGGGACTACCTGTATGCAGAATTATTCTAGGATTTTTCCAGTGATCAAACTTCTGGTTTATTTTAGACTATCAGAGTAGGCTCACTAGTCAGATACTAAGATATATTGCTAAATTAAAATGTACCTATGATTTTTTAATGCTAGCATTAATATTTTCTAAAGAGTATTTAAGCATAAATTTGCAGGGGGAAACACATCAGAATTGCACTTTAATTGCATGCAAAACAGACGACAGAAGTGGCTCTGATAATCTATTTCTTGTGCCAGGAATCTACAACCTACAAAAGTTGGACCATGTGACTGATTATGTAGTCTTTATTCAACTATTAGTCCCAGTGAAGTCAGCAAATTGAATACGGGCTGCAGAATCTGGTTGCAAAGCATTGCCTTTTCGCCTTGAGTTCAAATGAATCTCTCATTACCAGCATTAGTTCTAACATAGGGTTCAGTTTCCAGTCCCTTCTTCCAGGAAGTGTGCCAGACAAGATTTCTGAGCCTGGGAGGAAGCCATGGGAGCACCACAACTGGAAGCAGTGAGTGAGCTCTGATGAGACCCACCTGAATTGGATGCACATGGGATCTAAAGGTAGGTTATCTCTAGTTAACAGTTTGGAGGAGACATTAGGAAGTCTCAGCCAGGACTGTGATAGCACTAGCCATGTCTTCACTTGTCACGCTGGAGATCAATCTTCTGGTGTTCAATTTAGGCTGTGTCCAGACTCCATGCCTCCTTCGACGGAGGCATGTAGATTAGCCAGATCGGAAGAGGGAAATGAAGCCGCGATTAAAATAATCGCGGCTTCATTTAAATTTAAATGGCTGCCCCGATCTGCCGATCAGCTGTTTGTCGGCAGATCGGGAGAGTCTGGACGCGATGCCCCGACAAAGAAGCCTTTCTTCATCGACACAGGTAAGCCTCGTGAAACCAGGTTTACCTGTGTCGATGAAGAAAGGCTTCTTTGTCGGGGCATCGCGTCCAGACTCTCCCGATCTGCCGACAAACAGCTGATCGGCAGATCGGGGCAGCCATTTAAATTTAAATGAAGCCGCGATTATTTTAATCGCGGCTTCATTTCCCTCTTCCGATCTGGCTAATCTACATGCCTCCGTCGAAGGAGGCATGGAGTCTGGACACAGCCTTAGTGTGTCTAGTTAAGACCCGCTAAATCGAATGCTGAGGGTGGCTCCAGTCAGCACCAGTACTCCTCATAGTTGCAAAAAGTAAGGGAAGCTGGCAGGAGTGTTTGCTCCCATCAGCCTCCCTCTGTGAAGAAGGCGCCAGGTTCGGCTTAAGGTACATCAACTGCAGCTACGTATTTTATATAGCTGGAGTTGTATACCTTAACCCGCCCTATCAGCTGTAGTATAGATTTGGCCACTCTTGCACATAGACTTACAAATTGTTTTTATCAGAATGAAAGCAGTGAACAGTCTTTGAAGAAATTACTGATAGTTTTCCGTGATGAAGATTCTTTAGGGGCAGCTGTTGCAAACATCAAAATTATTTGCTCTTAATTTCTCCATCTACTGCCTGCACGCTGTTTGCTCTCTGTTCCAGGACTGGTGTATATAGGTTATTTACACTTTAAAAAAAATCCAGACTCTGTTATAGATTTCTCCTCCAGTGAAAAACTAGTGTGCAAGTTTCTGATACAGATATATCTCAGAAGGCAACAATATTATTATTTTCAAACAACAAAACAACACTGGTCATGTCTACCAATCTGCTTTAGGAAATACATTTTGGCATAAACAACAAAAACTATAAACAGCCAAACTTGAAACAAAATTAAAGGGGTGTATTTGTGAACTGTTATGAAGTCTGGAGCCCTTAAATGCCCTAAGTGCCATAAGTAGCCAGAGCATCTGAGCTAATCTCAGTGGCCCAATGCAGTGTAGAAATAAAATTATGAAAGAAGATGTGGATTTGTGAGAAAATGCAAACAGACAAACCAGCTGACATCCTAATCTCAGCACTCAAAAGGACGGTAACCGCAGAGAGCGAAGTGAAGGTGCTGCATCTGTCACAATCATAACTGTTCATGAGTAAGCACCAGAGGAAGATGGGAGGAACAGAACCCTGGTTTTGGTCCAAAGTATGATGAAGTTCATGGAAAAACTCCGGTGACGGGTTTGGTCAGTGGTACCTCCGTGTGCTGAAATATCACTCTGCCTACCTTCCTGCCCTTGTGGGTACCCCTCAACTCAGTCCTGCTAATCCGGGCCCTCTAGTTGACAATCTGATAAGTTGACTATCTGATAAGCAAATGCTTATTGGATAGTCGACAGGATAGTCGACTAGTCACTACCCTCCTCCCCACCCCCTACTTGCTGCCTCTATCAGATAGAGGCAGCAAGGGGGGGAAGAATAGGGGGTACTTCAAAGCGGCAGTGCCATGTGGATCCCAGGATCAGCTGGGGACTTCTCAGCTGATCCTGGGCTCCGTGCGGTGCTGCCACTTTGAAACGCTAAGGAACCCGGCGCCAGGCTCCTCCTGGCATTTCAAAATACCAGCGCTGCATGGTGCTTTCGCCTTTGAAGTGTAGCAACAGCGTTAGGTGGAGGTGCCCTACCGACTAATCAAATAATCGATGCAAAATGGATTGACTGTTCATGATACTTAACATCCTTACTCCGGACTCCTCCAGCAGTGACAGAGATAGGGTCACAGCCCTCTGCAGTATTATACAGATTCTGAGATGAGCTCTGCTCTGGGAAGACTCAGCTAATGGGACTTGCCTCAGCACCCATCTGTACAGCCCCAGTGGGACCTGAATCCCAGATAAATCCATCTTCTTCTTAAACTCTTGTATTCCGAGTGGAGCACAGGTCATCTACAAGTCTCCTGCATTTCACTCTGTCTCAAGATAAAACTTCTAGCTGACTCCAGGAGTACCGCAGTTGTTGTCCCTCAGTCTTAGTAGATCTTCTCTATGTTGTCCGAGGTCTTCCTCTTTTGCGTTTTCCTTGCAGATTTCATGTGAGAGTTTGATGGACTATGTTGGATGATGTTTTTCTGAGAGTGTGGCCCAGCCATCCCCACTTTCTTCTCTTGTTTGAACATCAATTGGTTCTTGTCCTACTCTGTTCCAAAGCTCCGCATTTGTGACAAAGTCTTGCCATATGACGTGAAGGATGTACCTCTGGCATCTGTTCATGAATGTCTGTAGCTTGTGATTTGAAGACTTTTTAGTATGCCAGGTCTCGTATCCATACAAGAACACACACTTCACATTTGTGTTGAAGATTGCAGTTTCATCTTTGCAGATGTTAGCTCCATATGGGACGAAGAGTCTTAACTACAGCTGCTGCTTTCCCTATCTTAACATTGATATCCTTGTCTGTTCCTCTGCTCATAATACGCCCTGGCTGTGTCTACATTGGCATCCCTTTCCGGAAAAGGGATGCTAATGAGACACTTCGGAATTGCAAATCCGTGGGGGATTTAAATATCCCCCGTGGCATTTGTATTTACATGGCTGCCGCTTTTTTCCGGCTCGGGGTTTTTGCCGGAGAAAAGCGCCAGTGTAGACGCGATTTTCCGGAAAATAAGCCCTTTTCTGGAAGATCCCTTATTCCTACTTTCAAGGACTTATTTTCTGGAGAATCGCGTCTACACTGGCGCTTTTCTCCGGCAAAAACCCCGAGCCGGAAAAAAGCGGCAGCCATGTAAATGCAAACGCCGCGGGGGATATTTAAATCCCCCGTGGATTTGCAATTCCGAAGTGTCTCATTAGCATCCCTTTTCCGGAAAGGGATGCCAATGTAGACACAGCCCCCAAGTAGGTGAACTGCTGCACATCTTCCAGGTCATTCTCCCAGTGTTGTTGGACTGGCTGATCCTCATTATCTTGGTCTTTCCCTTGTTAATGCTAGGTCCAATCATTAAGGCAGTTTTATCTAGTGTTGTGACCTTTTCTTCCATGCTTTCATGTTGGTGTGAAAGGAGGGCGACATCGTCAGCAAAATCAATGTCCTCTAGCTGTTTGAAAGGTGTCCACTGAATGCCCCATTGATGGCCATCTTTTGTCCTGCTCATAATCCAGTCCATTGTGATCAAGAACAGGAAAGGTGACAACAGGCTCCCTTACCAGACTCCTGAGGGTATGCTGACGGATTCTGTCAAGACACCATTGTGAACAACTTGGCATGTCGAGGGTTCATACGTTGAATGGATCAGGTTAATAATTTATAAAATTAATTAATTAAATCCATCTTACTCTGTATAATTTTTTATACAGAATAAACTCATGAGTCATTTTGTGCACCCAATTTCTCAAAGTAAAAAGAGAGATGCGCCTGCTACTTGCCGCCTATTCTCCCTGGGTAACATTTATACTAGATTGATTAATGAACAGAAGTAATTTTATTAAATATATATATTTATTACATATAAAAGCTAGGATCTAAGTAGTCATAAGAGGTAGCAAACTGAACAAAATAGGTTACTAAACAAAACAGAACATGCAAACTAAACTTAATACACTAAAGAGACTGGTTTGGGAGCAGAGGAGTGACCCATACTGTGAGCTTCCCTCTCATGAAAGGGAACAGTAAGCAGCCTCCTACTATGAATTGTGGGGAGGGGATTTGAGCCCCCTTATGCTTCATAAATAGCAACCTTGCCCCCCTGCTCTCTCTGCATCCACAGATATCCTAGCCCTCTCCCCTGAGCCCCCACATGCCCATGCTCCTGCCCTGACTCCTGCACCCCCCACATCCCCACCTGCTGCCCGGAGCCCACCTACACCCATCACACCCCGTGCACTCCACCCTACACTTACATTTCTTATATGTACTGTCATATCACAACCCCCTCAACTTCCTGCCCTGAGTCCCCCCAACCAGAGGTGGGGGTCACAATACAAAATTTAATTTACTCTCACCTCTGGTTCAGTCTTAACTTTCTCTTTTCTCTTGTGGAAAAAATACAAGATCCAAGATGGATCCCAGTGTTATATGGCAGGATCACATGTCTTGATAGGAGCTATTATAGCCCCTTCTCTCAGGCTTACAGGAAAAATAAAACTATTCACAGAACATTGTGCTGAGTATTGGGCCATTAAGTTATTTGAGTACAGGCAGTCCCCGACTTACGCGGATCCGACTTATGTCGGATCCGCACTTACGAACGGGGCTTTTCTCGCCCCGGAGCTCGCGGGCGGCGGGACCGCCCAGAGCGCAGCGGTCCCACCACCGCGTCCTCTGGGGCGAGAAAAGCTGCTCCGGGTCTCCCTGGTGTGTTGGGGGGGACTCCCCAGCACAGCAGGGAGACCCGAGCAAAGCCGCACAGGCGGCGGGACCCCGCTGCCCGTACGGCTTTGCTCCTTTGCCCCAGAGCAAAGCCGCACAGGCGGTGGGGTCCCCCGCCTCTGCGGCTTTGCTCCTGTCTCCCTGCTGTGTACAGGAGCAAAGCCGCAGAGGCGGGGAACCCCTCCGCCTGTGCGGCTTTGCTCGGGTCTCCCTGCTGTGCTGGGGGGGAACTCCCCCAGCACAGCAGGGAGACAGGAGCAAAGCCGGAGAGGCGGCGGGACCCCGCCGACTCTGCGGCTTTGCTCTGGGTGTCCCTGGTCTGCTGGGGACTCCCCCCCCGGCCCCCCCCCCCAGCGGACCAGGGACACCCGGAGCAAAGCCACAGAGGCGAGGGACCCCGCCGCCTCTGTGGCTTTGCTCCGGGTCTCCCTGGTCTGCTGGGGGGGGGGCACAGCTAGTGCGCTCCCCCCCCCAGCAGACCAGGCTTTTGTTGTGGACGCCTGGGGTAGAGCAGCTGGGGTGCTGCCGGGTTGGTCCTGGGGGGACCTACCCGGCAGCGCCCCAGCTGTTCTGTCCCAGGCTCCAGATTCAGCCGCTGTTGAAATTGATCAGTGGCTGATTCCAGGAAGCTGGGGGCAGAGCAACTCTGCCTTGGGCTTCCTGTAGTCAGCCCATGGTCAGTTTCAGCAGCAGCGGCTGAATCTGGAGCCAGTTCCGAGTTACGTACAAATTCAACTTAAGAACAAATCTATAGTCCCTATCTTGAACGTAACCCAGGGACTGCCTGTACTACTAATGGTCTCCCTTAGCATGACTACATTAACACAGGTTAATACTTCTAACTTTCTAATACGGAAATAATACGTGTATACATACAAATGGGAAAACCATATTCATTAGATTATAAGCTTTCTAATGATATCTTACATGAAGTATTTTGCATAAAGCATATTCCGGTAATGTCAATTTATAAGCATATTTTCATGAAGCATATGGAATGCCCTGTCACAACTCTGATTAGTCATTTTGGGAGAGTATAACAGCTCAACTTCTCATTTACTGTTGATAGCATTTTTAATCTGAGGAAGTCGGAGTCACAAAGCAACTATGTATTTTCTCTTAATAGTGAAACATGGGCACTCACTCTCCCACTTCTAGTTCCTTAGCCAGTGCCTTTTCTCTTCTTCCTAACTGGGATATCTCCAGACTGAACAGTTACCTCCCTTCTGTGTTAGCCTCATCAAAACACGGTCTGCCTAAACAGGCCAGCTTCCTCTTCAGAGGCTAACAACAGAGTAGAACCTCAAAGTTACAAACACCTCAGGAATGGAGGTTGTTCATAATTCTGAAATGTTGATAATTCTGAACAGAATTTACAACTGAACATTCAAGGCTATATTATGTAGAAGAAAAATGCTTTTAGCCATCCAAATTTCAGTGAAACAAGTACAGAAACTGTTCCCTTATCTTGTCATTTTTTTAAACTTCCCTTTTTTTTTTAAATAGTTTGTGGTTAACACAGTACTTCCATGTTTCTCAAATTGTGGGTCTCAACCCCCCAGGGGGTCACGAGCAACTTAGAGGGGGGTCACGGTATCACAAGTTTGAGAACCCCTGCAGTACTTGCTTGTTGGTTTGTTTGCTTTTGTTTCTTTGTTTTTTGTCTCTGTTGCTGCCTATTTGTGTACTTGTGCTTTCAAATGAGGATGTCAGTTGGTCAGCTTGTAACTTTGGTGTTCATAATTGCCAACATTTAAGCTACCACAATTCTTTCTATGGAAGAAAGTTTTATTCTTAAACTAAAATTACTATAGAAAAAAATTCCAATCAATTAAAGAATTAAACATGCTAATAAGCTTCCCAGAGATCACCTCTCAACCCCCAGTTCCACAAAAGCTCTAGCCAGTGACAGTCCTTCTAACCTTTCCCTGAGTAGTGAGGCCTCCATAGGCCAGCATCTCCTGTATCAGAATGTATACAAGTCTGCTCTATCAGAATGAAGGCCCCAGTGTAAACTGAGAGAGAGACTGTGGCATGTCTTAAAAAATTTAAGAAACACTGCTGTAAACTATTTTTTATATTTTATATGTCTTTATATTTGCTTTTAAAAATATATAAGTAGCTAATGTTTCTCAGGGTGGATTCAGAAGTGTAAATAGATGCATAAAGTTGTTATGGTAACATGAATAAATGTGGCATAGACTTATTTACAAAACACTTTGCAGATGGCAATAAGCAAACATTTCAATTTAACAGCTGCCAAGGAACCTTGTTTGACGACTCTCGGTGCTTTAAACAGTAGCACTTTGAATAAGCATAGTTATTAGGTTTTGTGGACAGTGGGTGTGATGGTAGAAATATGATTAGCCTGGATCGTGCATGTGCATGTTTGAAACTCCTTCACACTTGTCTTAATCAATATGTGGTTTGTTAGTTTCACTAAGCACATGGGTGAGGGATTTCTCCCTCCCCCCCTGCTTTCCCCCCTCCTCTTCAGCTCCAATTCAGCTGAGCTAAAGAAACACATTCAGGACATTTTATCTCCCTCCCTGTCAGTGCTGCCTGTTACTACAGGGCTTTTTCTGGAAGGCATTTGCTTTGAAGAGAAGAGAAACTTTGTATTTAGATTGGATATTTGTAATCTTCTCTGGCTTGTTGTGGTATGGATTTTGCTTTATTTGTGTTTATCTTTTGTCACTTGTGAATCTGAATTCCGCCAGACGTGTTTTGTTAGATCAGCAAGGTCTCCTAGCAGTTGTTTTCAGTTTTTTGCAAGATGAAGATTTTCATAGCTTTTGAAGGATTTTGTGAATCTTTTGACATTTCATCAGACCAAACTGTGCAAGCTATAAAACTGATGATAAAGGTAGGTGCTTAACTAATTATCAAATTAATTATTTTTAACTTTGTTATCGTTAATTTATGGTTTAAATACATGTATAATATTCATGTATACTGCATAATATTCCCTATTATAATGTAAGAAATTTCATTTTATGGGTCTTCTGGGCTGGCTGCCTATCCCTGCATATGGCTTTCTCAGATGCTTACTGTCTGATTTTCAGGTTTAGCCAAGGTCTGCTTGTTGCAATATGAAAGATGGGAGTAGCAAGCAAAGCTGAAATTCATTATCCTTGGCAGGCTCCTGGGGAAAGTTAAGCAATCTCAGGGCTACTTTCACTTGCGTTTGGCTGCCAGCAGCCAACCCAAAAAGGCATTTCCCACAAATGAGAATCCTCACTAGTTCAGTAACACATTGGTGATAGATAACATTAACTTCTAACGTGTTAACATACATAGTACCTCTAGGCACTTCATCTTCAGGGGAAGAGAAGGGAGGGTTCACATCTGGTGCTGATGCAATGTGGCATATTCTGGAATTAGGACAAAAATATAAAAAGTGGGTACATAAATCTGTTTTGAGAGTTGTTTTAATGATGGTTTGCTGGCTCTGAGGCATTGTGCTAGAGCACATTCAAATGGGTCTTTCTGTCAAGATACATTTCTGAACCACTGACAACACATTCCACAATTTAATATGAAATCTGATTGTCTCTACCACCAGCAGCTGTAGGAAGGGTATTCCAATTCATGGGAGCAACAGGGAAAGTGTTTAGAACTGGCATGTGTGCTTGTGTGTAGAGCGTCAAGGGAACAATCAATGGAGATTTTCTCTTAAACAGAAAGAAGGAAGATGCTGTGAGATGCCCCACTGTAGGCAAGGCTGGGATTAAAAGAGCTGGGATTCTCCAGAGGTCTCAAATTGTCACCACTGACCTCCAGATGCATGTGTAAGCAGCTTGTACTCTACATTACGTGGCATTGGAATGTGTATCACAGTAATATTTCAGCTTGCTCCTTTTGAGATGAAATGCCTGTAATTCAGGAGTCTCTATGGCTCCAGGTTTGGCTGCATTGTCTGAATTAACCTTACATTTTTTTATGCACATATTTTGACAAGACAAGGAAAAGTACTATACATGTCACATTCATCCTTCAAGGAAAGAGTCCAGAGTTCTTTCACAAAGTCATTCAACCCCAAGCTTTAAAAATGGCTTCTAATTTTGGTATCCTCAAATTTTGATTCCAGCTTGAATATGTAAGGTAAGATTTTCAAAAGCACTCTGGTTTAACTCTGCACCCCTGAAGTCAATGGTAGTTCTTTACTTCAGTGGGATCAGACAGACCAATACTGAGTGAGATAGAAAATCCCATCTGACATTTAATTCAGGTACCTGTAAATATTCATTTAGGTGCCTCATTTTGGTATGAGGTCATGAAGGTGCCTTAAGTTGGGAACACAAATGTATGAGGTAACCAAAAGCAGGGGCCACCTGAGAAAAGTTGTGCTTTCATAATGCCCCAGCAGAAATGTCACAGCCTGTGTATTTTTGTTTTAGCTTTGTGTCAGTTGTAATGGATGAGAGTACTCATTTGCAGCAACAAAACTTCATCAGATTATTTAGTCTTCTACATACATAGAATGTGTGTAACTTATAAGCAAAAAATAAAACTAGTCTAGCTCAAAGCTACTATATCTCAATGCTATTTTCTTTTCAAAACAAAAAGGTATAAATCTTCTGTTTAGAACTTGTATGTTCTTAGAACACTTTATTCAGACTGTGGCACCAAGAGCAGTATCTAAGGGCTCTAGTATAATATTCATAACACCAATAATGAATGTTCTGGGCAGGAATCACTGCAGCATAGACACACTTCACCATTTACTATTCATTTTTAGGATTACTTCAACATTCCACTTTCTGAAGACAAACAAGGTAGACAGTATTTGGATTTGATCTATGCAGGAGCAATACTGAAGGATAGCTGGATTCTTGCTGATGTGGGGATATCAGTTTCCTCAACTATTAAATGTGTTGTTAAGGTACAGTATGAATTAAAAAGCAGCCTTAAGTTGTTCATAAAATCTCTGTGTTTTTTTGGTTCTCCTTCTAGGTCCAGTGCTAAATTTAGCATCACTAAGCAACAATAAAAAGTATCTGACCTCAGGAGTAGCCACTCCGACCTTTAAATAATGAGTGTACAAAGTTGTTATGGTAACATGAATGCTTGGGCTTACATTTATTTAGTTACATGGATCTGTTTGATGCAGCATAATACCCTTTTCCCACTGTGAGCAATGGAGGATTTTGTCAGCCATATATTTGTATCATTCCCAGGTCCATTCCTTCCCTCAGTATCTATGATCACTAATTCACTATAGGTCCTCATCTGTCATTTTTCCTTTGCTGAATGTATATCTTGGTAATTAGTTGCTGCTGCTCCTTCATAATATGTAGAAAAGCCAAAGGTGAATTGTAGTAAATTCCCACTTGCACAGTCTTCCAGTAAACTAAGTGCAGCAGGTTTAAAGTTCAGCACATAGTAGTCTTTATAATACAATTGAGAATAAAAAGAGAGAACTGGAACCTTGAATTTGAACCCCATTGAATTTCAGACGGTAATCCTTGGCACCAATCTTACCCCAATAGTTTTGGTTCTGGATTGGCTACTACACTAGAATGACCCCTTTTCCATTCATGGTTCAACTGTGGCCAAACTCTTGTGAGAAAAGCTCAGCATTCAGAGGTCTAGTCATGTAAGGTTGCTAGCATTCAAGATGACTGAAATCTCATAAGCAACTGATCTCATGAGACTTTCACTATTTTGGTCTGAAATCTCAAAACCAGCTATTGAGATTTAAGGTCCATTAAATCCAAAGATGAGGTCTCTATTAGGCCTCTAAACTGAATGCTAAAGCCTGTCCCCGTATCTAGTGAAATCCAAACACTCTGTGTTAATTTTGGAGGCATCATGCTAAGGAAAATTTTTAATGGTTTGGCTCCTTCCTTGCCATGGACAATACCATGTGACCAGGGAACTTCCTTGTGGAGTTTCATCTATATGATCCCTGAAAGAGAGAAGATCTGGGGGCAACGAGGTGGAGGCTTAAAGATCTCTGGTATGGCCTCTTGATCCTGTGGATTCATTGGTTCTGCAGGAAAGGCTTTCCCCCAGCCATCCTCCTCTATAGAAGCAAGTATTCATTCATGTGGATGACTCACCTGTTACTTGATTTCATTGGCCTCCCTCTCCTCTCCTAACCACCAGGAGACATGCTGTCTCCTATACTGCTTAGTAGCAGTTGCAGAGGACATCAGTGGGAGTTGAGAGGTCCCAGCTTATATATTTCCTGCTGAATTTTTGCAAGGATATCGAGTGTGGTAAGAGGGAACAGTACCATAGAAAGTGGAAATTGCCTAGCTTCAACCCTGGCTCCAGCCTAAGTCCAATTCAAAATAAAACTGTATACAGTATTAAAAATTAGATTATTTCAGTTTGCTTGTGAAGTGTGAAAAAGGAAAATAAATCAACAGGGACTCCCAGCATTGCACTGTCTAAAAGGGCATGTATGATTAACAAAATCTTACTTTGCAGTACTGCTGTAGCTGGAAAATCTTTTCTTCATTCTCAGGAACTAGAATACATGATTTCATCTTGCTCTCTTTCAAAGTGTGTCTACATTGAAACAGCCTGGGCTTTTCTTGTTGTGTGCAGCAAAAAGTTACTCTTGCTTGAATGAATGAGGAGTTAGAATTTCAGGGGGGAAACTCCTAGTTTTGTATTACAGCTATATGCCAACACTATTAAAGGAAACAAGCAGTGCAAAAGATGTCACACGATACAATGGCAACTCCTTCTGGTATGATTTGGAAAAAATTAAATTTATCCTTACTGTTATAACTAAGGAAAATATGGAATATAGGATACTTTTAAACATAATTTCAAATCTGGTTGTGGACCTGCATCTAGCTGTCCAAATTGTTGCTGTTTATATATATATATATATATACACATACTTGGTTCAGACACATCTACTTTGGGATGCCCTATTTTGAAAATTGGGTTGCTTATGGCAAATTCTATCTTTGCTTAAAATCTCAAAGTCAATAAATAATACTTCACTTCTAGAGTGCACACATCTGAGGGTTCTAAAACATTGTTAGAGCATTAATGAACTAAATCTCCTACCATCTCTGCAAGCCAGGCATAACTAGTTTTTATTATAAATATTCTGTCTGTATTAAACATTGGATAACACAAGCATGGAGGTTAAGAGATGGTTCTAGGTATAGCCTGGGTACCTAGGCTGGGTTGATAGTCCTGCCTACGGCCAGAAAACAATTTATGTTGTCTGACTCTTAGTCATGTGTGTTAAACAGAAGGTCCTCTTTTTTCACATATGGGCCTAAGGACAGAAGATGGCATTTGGGGGCAACAGTTTAAACCATGTTCATTTTTTCTGTAATTCGATGAGAGTATATAACACAACTGAGTGAGGTTTACACAAATTAGAAAATTATGATTTGCCATCACATACGTTTATTTTTTAACAGCATTATGACCGGATTGTTCCAAGTTACAAGAAAAACAAAGTACCTCTGTCAGAGAAGGCATAAGATTCTTTATATGGGTCTTTTCAGTGTATGAATAGCTAATGTAGTCTTTTCTTCTGATTCTTCTTCCTCTTCCAAATCCTGTAACACGTAATTTTCCTGAATGTTCTGAGGTGGTTGATGGCTACCTTTTATTTTAAAGAAAACACAACTCTTCCACCTAGGCGACTTTCATTCTGTTTAGCTGGAAGGAGGAGTTACCCTTTGTGCAAGAAAGCCTGTTTAATATGGTGACAGGTTTGCACAAGACTTTTATGGCTGGTCTTAAATCTTAATCCAAAATAATTATTTCTGTCCCTCATTGTCAATGTCTATAACAACATTAACAGTTTTCATCCATCATGAGGAACATTTTTATTCTCTCCGGAGTAGTATTTGTGTGGGTTTTGTGCCATGAGGCTCTTAACTACCCTTCCAATCTGTAAGCATATTGGATCTTCTTGGCTACTTCATTAAGAGTCCTTTGTGGACCTGCCATCCATACAAGTAATTATGTCCATGTTAACACAGCTGTGGGGGTTACACAGATGTCATGTATTAATAACACCAGAGTTTTGGCTGTTGGATTGCCAGTGCTGTCTTAAACAGGTGTAGTGCCAGCCAGGGTAACTACCCCTATGTTCTCTAGTGGAGGCAGTGTGGAGGGGTCAGTAAACTCTTGGGGTCCAGCTGCAAGTTAGCACAACTTAGAGTAGACCCAAGGATAAAACCAGACCTTAGCTAGCCTCAGGAATGAGGGGTGTAAAATTGGTGTACAGCCACCTCTGATCCTCACTATTCCAGGGCCTATGCTATTCCAGGGCCTATGCTATCAGCCAGATCTGAGTTTCAGGGCTGTAGGGTTCAGCTTATTTTCAGCAACAACTTCCTGTAGAAGTGCTGGAAAGGAGTATAGGGTCCATGTGCTCTCCCCACTGAAGCTCATCTATACAGAGCCAGGCATAACTGTACCTTCCAATTTTTTTGTCAGAAGGGAGATAAGTGCTGCGATGAAGAAAACAAAAACAGGCAAAACAAAGTATTATAGGAAAAGACACAATTAAAATACTCAACAGTACTGCAGCCTGGATTTCTGCTTCATACACACAGGGAAGGGGGGGGGGCTGTTTGAGTGGGCTTTGTTTTTAGCTGCAAACTGTAAAGCCATGTGCAGTAATTAATGAGGCGAGCTATTGCAAGGCAGCAGCTTCTGTGCACTAATAAGCCTGGCTTCTTTCTACAGTTGTTATATAAGCAGGGAATGATGCTGAAGATATATTGGCTGTAGGCCCCTCAGTCCATAAACAATAAAGAACATTGTTAGTCTTTCTTATTGCTCCACTCTCTGTCATAGGATTAATTAGCCAGAATTATTGCTGTTCCTGGCATAGCATCACTAGGGATGCAGCACATAAAAATAAGGAGTGGGAACAATGTAGTAAAAGAACTGCAGTGTTCAGTTTAGGTGCTTGTTCATTCCAAGTGTTCTGATTCTAGCTTTTTGTTCTTGTTTTGTTGCAGTTCCTCTGGGGAGAAAGATGAATTTCATTTAATCAAGTCCTTGATCTGAATGCATGTTAGATGCTGTGTATTTGCTTTTTGTTCAGAAGAGGCAGATATTTGGCAGCAGGCTTTCTTTTTTAATTGTCTCTTTAAACCCAGATGCAACAACTCTCTTGGTAAATCTGTGTAGTCACTGTCCAGTCTGGCAACATGGTTACCATTTCCACAGAGTCAATAAATTGAGAGACCACAGCATTTTGCTTGAGATGCTCAGCACTTAGGGTTGCCAGATGGTTTCAACAAAAATACCGGACACACTTGACATTACATCACAATCTACATTACATCTTATTTAGAAAATACCGGACATTTATATTTTCTCAATTTGCTTCCCGAACAGAAAGCTCAAATACTGGACTGTCCGGTTCAAAACCGGACACCTAGCAACCCTATACAACACTCCTGGGGAGTGAGCCTTAAACATGTGGTAATCTTTAGAGAATTTACATATATTTCCATAACACTTGTCATAAAACACTAAACACGCCAACCATCAATATTTAAAAACACTATTTGTAAAATGTATGCTAAATGACACAGCATCAACAGTGATTGATTTCTCAATTCACTAACACTGAGACCCACTCCACTAACTCTATGCCCCTTAAAAAAAACTTGCATGTAGATAAGTTTTGCATATGAAGTTCACAAATTCTAGCTTTTTTGGAACAAAAGGTGACACACATTTGGGAGGTGAAAGCCTTCATACTACAGATTGTACCTCCCTGGTCTGGAACCCTGGGGACCTGACCAGTCCCAGAAAATGCAGTTTGCCAGACTAGGAGAGATGGTGGTAGGAGAACACCAGCCTCCCTGCTGGGCTCCTCTTCTTGGCTGCTGGGCTTCACTGCCCTTGGCCTGCTGACTCTGGCAGCCCCTGTGGGCTCCACAGCCTCAAGGGCTCTGGTGGCCTCAGGCTCCAGCAGCCCTTCTAGCTCTGCAGCCCACTGGCTCCTGCAGCCCCACTGGCTTTGTTGCTGGGCCAGCTGCAGGCACCGCTGCCCATAGGTTCTGGCAGCACCAGCAGCCCTGTTGGTTCTGCAGTCCCAGGAGCTCTGGCAGCTGTGCTGGTGCCTCAGCCCCATGGCCTTGCTGGCTTTGCTGCCCTGTGGGCTTTGCAGCCCCACAGGCTCCAGTGACCCTGCCAGCTTCACTGCCCTGCCAGCTGTGAGCTCTTCTGCCCCACGGGTTCTACTACCCTAGCTGGCTGTCTCTGCTCCCAGCTGCCAGCAACCTCTGCCACTGGAACTCTTTGGTCTCGCAACATCCATGATCCTGCTGAATCACGGATGGTGTTGGACCAGTTGTTGGACCAGAGAGTCCCAAAACACAGAGGTGCAACCTAAATAATGTTCTGTCACCAGCCACTAAAACAGGGCTACTCAACTTTGGAAGCCTCGGGCCACAATGATACTCAACAGGGGTCTGTTTTGGGTCCGGCTCTGTTCAATATCTTCATCAACGATTTAGATATTGGTATAGAAAGTACGCTTATTAAGTTTGCAGATTATACCAAGCTGCGACTAATCTGCAGGATAGGGTCATAATTCAAAATGACCTGATCAAATTGGAGAAATGGTCGGAGGTAAATAGGATGAAGTTTAATAAAGACAAATGCAAAGTGCTCCACTTAGGAAGGAACAATCAGTTTCATACATACAGAATGGGAAGCGACTGTCTGGGAAGGAGTACAGCAGAAAGGGATCTAGGGGTTATAGTGGACCACAAGTTGAATATGAGTTGTCAGTGTGATGCCGTTGCAAAGAAAGCAAACATGATTCTGGGATGCATTAACAGGTATATTGTGAGCAAGACACGAGAAGTCATTCTTCCGCTCTACTTTGCACTGGATAGGCCTCAATTGGAGTATTGTGTTCAGTTCTGGGCACCACATTTCAAGAAAGATGTGGAGAAATTGGAGAGGGTCCAGAGAAGAGCAATGAGAATAATTAAAGGTCTAGAGAACATGACCTATGAGGGAAAGCTGAAGGAATTAGGTTTGTTTAGATTAGAAAAGAGAAGATTGAGGGGGGACATGATAGGAGTTTTCAGATATCTAAAAGGGTGTCATAAGGAGGAGAGAGAAAACTTGTTCATCTTGGCCTCTGGGGATAGAACAAGAAGCAATGGGCTTAAACTGCAGCAAGGGAGGTTTAGGTTGGACATTAGGAAAAAGTTCCTAACTGTCAGGGTAGTCAAACACTGGAATAAATTGCCTAGGGTATGTCTACACTACCCTCCTAGTTCGAACTAGGAGGGTAATGTAGGCATACCGCACTTGCAAATGAAGCCCGGGATTTGAATTTCCCGGGCTTCATTTGCATAAGCGGGGCGCCGCCATTTTTAAAACCCCGCTCGTTCGAACCCCATGCAGCGCGGCTACACGGGGCACGAACTAGGTAGTTCGAACTAGGCTTCCTAGTTCAAACTACCGTTACTCCTCATTCCACGAGGAGTGATGGTAGTTCGAACTAGGAAGCCTAGTTCGAACTACCTAGTTCATGCCCCGTGTAGCTGCGCTGCACAGAGTTCAAACGAGCGGGGTTTTAAAAATGGCGCCCCCCCGCTTATGCAAATGAAGCCCAGGAAATTCAAATCCCGGGCTTCATTTGCAAGTGCGGTATGCCTACATTACCCCGCTAGTTTGAACTAGCGGGGTAGTGTAGACATACCCCTAGGGAGGTTGTGGAATCTCCATCTCTGGAGATATTTAAGAGCAGGTTAGATAACTGTCTATCAGGGATGGTCTAGACAGTATTTGGTCCTGCCATGAGAGCAGGGGACTGGACTCGATGACCTCTCAAGGTCCCTTCCAGTCCTAGTATTCTATGATTCTATGATTCACAGCACATGCCGAGGGCTGCAGCTTAAGTGTGGTTTCATATGTTTCGTATGTGCAGATATATTCAAATAGCTTCTTTCACACAGATGGGCATGAATACAAAGATTACAGCGAGACTACACAACACACAGGCCCCATTTAAGTCATTTCTGCTGGTATTAATAAAATGCAATATTTACCCGATTTCCACCCATATGACAGGATTTTTAATGAGCAATGACAGTCCAAGAAATTGACTACTAAAACACATATCAACAGAAGACCATTATATTGACTCCTTTTTTTGTTTTGTCTCCCTCCCGTGGGCCATGTGTTGAGCCACACGTAAATTCAAATTGCACCACAGGTGGCTACATGTTGAATAGCCCTGCACTAGAGCAACTGATTGTTCTTTCCTAAGTGGAGTACTTTGCATTTGTCCTTATTGAATTTCATTCTATATACTTTAGATCATTTCTACAGTTTTACATAAATTTGTACTTGCAAGCCTTCCCAGCTTGGTATTTTCTGCAAACTTTATAATTGTATTCTCTGTGCCATTATGTAAATCACCGATGAAGATATTGAACAGATCTAGACCCAGAACTGATCTCTGCAGAACCCTTTCAATATGCATTACTTTGTCTTTATTAACATTAACATTCATCTGGCATTTTGTTGTCCAGTCACCTAGTTTTGTGAAATCCTTTTGAAATTCTTCAGTCTGCTTTGGACTTAACTATCTTGAACAGTTTAGTATCAGCTGCAAATTTTGCTACCTTTCTCCAGATCATTTATAAATATGCTAAAGAGGATTGGTCCCAGTACAGACCCTTGCGGGACAACAGTAGTTACCTCTCTCCATTCCTCAGTGCAGTAACTTCTAGTCATGCTAACAATTAGATAGTATTTGCAATAATGTGCAGAATTAGGCTTATGTTTTTAAGCAGTGACCATGAATTAATTATTGTACAAGACATAAAATACAGACAGACTTTACCCTGGAAATGTTATAAATGAAGTAAAAGTACATGCTAATGACTTTCATCCATGCATCTGAAAGCATTTTACAAATTGGAAATGGCTAAGCCTCACAATATCCTTGTGAAATAAATATTATTGAGTGAACTGGATCACAGAGGAGTTTGGGACCTACTCCTCCAAGGTGTCGAGAGATAATGAGTGCCCTAATGTCTTACTGATGTCAAAGCTTACATTGTTCAGCACCTCAAAAGATGCACTCTATCTCTTGTTTGTTTGGGTGCTTAATAATTGGAGGAAGGTCAAGCAATCAGTTTGAGGGATCATTAGTTTCCTGCTCTATCCACTGGACCACACTCCAATAAAAAATGACAGTAGATCTTTAGATGTGTAAAAACAGTGTTTCTAAACTACAGGCAGAATTTACAAGAGCATAGTTGCTGGAGTACTTATTATTATTTTTGCTTTTAGGAAGAAGACAAACCAGTTCTCTACATATACAATGTTGTAACCCAAGAGAAAGTGCCCATTGAGGGGAGTATTTCTCTTCTTGCTACAAAAGTGTCTCTTTTGAAAACCTTGGTAACCTTGAAATGTGGCCTTCCAAATAGCGTTTATTGTTTTAGGACTCCAGAAGGCAGGGAGATGTATGACTGCAACACACTGAACGATTACCAGTTAGATATAGGTATAAGATGGTTTTGTGTAAACTACCTACTAAATAGAGCAACGTTGACCCAAAACGTGTCTATAATATGACAGTTTTCTATACTTAAAGAATATTAATCTTTAAGATTACATTTAAGGGAAACCTGAAAAGCATTAATATTATTGATATTTTTGGGGTGCATATCTGAGTATTTAAAAAACATTTTGGGTCATCTGATGCCTTTCAAAATAAAACAATGTGAAAGGCATGTGGAGAGACAAAAAATTAAAGATGTCCAAAAGGAACCCATAATGTGCTTCTGTATGCCTTGTAAAAATACTGGGCCTGTACTTGTACCACTGTAAATTGGGACTTATTTCAGAGAAATCTGTGGAGCTGCACTGGTATGAAACGGGGGCTGGGGAGGGAAGAATGAGAATTCTTATCAAACTAAATGTTGCTTGTAAAATGAAACAGTACACACAAAGTTGCAGAATTCTTGCATAACGAGATATAAGATTAATGCAAGCTCTGCGAGCCCACTGTGCTATAGTCTCAGACCACCTCCAAAGGTATTAATCTTTCCCATTACATTATTACTCAGCGGCTGCATCTAGACTGGCAAGTTTTTCCGCAAAAGCACTTACCAGCTGTCTACACTGGCCACTTGAATTTCCGCAAGAACACTGACTTCCTACTGTCTGAAATCAGTGCTTCTTGCGGAAATGCTATGCTGCTCCTGTTCAGGCAAAAGTCCTTTTTCGCAAAGCTTTTGCGCAAGAGGGCCAGTATAGACAGCACAGTACTGGCTAAAATGGCGATCAGGGCTTTTTTGCGCAAAAGCGCATCTAGATTGCCACGGACGCTTTTCTGCAAAAAGTGCTTTTGCGGAAAAGCGTCCGTGCCAATCTAGACGCTCTTTTCCGCAAATGCTTTTAATGGAAAAGTTTTCCGTTAAAAGCATCTGTGGAAAATCATGCCAGTCTAGACGTAGCCAGCTAGTATACTGACTTTGTTCTGGAAAAACTTAAACAACAACCAATAGTCTTGTAGCACTTTAGAGACTAACAAAAATGTATCCTGCTTAAAAGCCGGTTTCTCCCAGCTCCATCTCCACAGGGGGCAAGGGAGGTAAAGGCACAGCAGGAAATGGTGCGAGCAGAGATGGAAGCGGTCTCCACACATGCCTTTCTGCTGCAATTCTGCTTTTGATATGTACAAAAGCCCCAGCAAAAGCCCTGCATGGAGCGGGAGCCAGCAGAGGACTCTCCCGTTGGCCCTGCACTCCCTGCAGGGCTTCCTTTTGAGGCCAGAAGCACCTTTGAAAGGCTCAAGCGAGCTCCCTGCAGGGCTTTCACTTTTGAACTGTAGCAAGAGCTCAGTAGGGCTCTTTCTATAGTTCAAAGGTGGAGGTGTCCTTACAGTCTAATCGAACAGTCAATGGAAATCCCATTGACTATTTGATTAGTTAATCTAAATTTAACATCCCTTCTTTCGTGGGCACAACCCACTTTCATCTGAAGTGGGCTATGACCACAAAAGCTCATGATACCATCAACATTTTTCGTTAGCCTCTAAGGTGCTACAAGATTATTCGTTGTTTTTTAACCGTTTCCAGTTACAGACTAACACGGCTATCCCTCTGAAACTTTTGACTTTGTTTTGGACAGCTGATCAAAGTTTTGTCATTTTTAATTTTCGAAAATAAACTGAAAAATGTCAGACCAACCTAACCAATGAACCAACCTAACTGTAGGGTAAGATAATGCCAAAATTAGAATTCATTGCTTCCTAGTTCCTTCTCTTTTGCTTAGTCTGCTAGAGCAGAAATACTTAACCTTCCACCTGCATTCCCCCAAACCAGCAACAGTTTCTCATAACAACCTAAAATCTCTCTATATGCTGTAGTCGGGAAAGATAGATGTAAAAACTCAGACAGTACTGATTCAGGTGACTAGACAAGCTACAGTGCAATTATTGATTTTGCTCCATAACCTCAATATTAAAACAATGCCAAGAAATGAGATAAATTTAAAATAATCTAAATACAAACTTACAACAATCAAGTAATGCTTGGTTTCTGGGACTATATTTATAAAAGATGGATAATTAAGTTGTTGGTCAAACACACATCTGATACC
Source organism: Pelodiscus sinensis (assembly GCF_049634645.1). NCBI lineage: Eukaryota > Metazoa > Chordata > Testudines > Trionychidae > Pelodiscus > Pelodiscus sinensis. The sequence goes on along the minus strand of NC_134720.1, from coordinate 26,017,306 downwards.
ATATATACAGTATTACAAAAATAAGCAATAAGACAATTTAAATGTACACTGCTTTTAAAACTGTTCAGAAAAAAAAGCCCAAGGATTTGGTCAACAGTATACATACAGAAACGTAACCTCTGAAATCATGGGCTACATGATTGAGCAATAATTCTGCTCTCTTGGGTGTGGATATTTGGTGAAGGGTCCTGAACCCAGTATATACATCAGGCCGCCACTGCTTTATTTACCTGAATGTCCACAGGTACAAGTGCTTGCAACTCCTGTCGGCTGTGGATCACTGTTCCTAGCCAACAGGAGCTGTGGAAAGTGGCATAGTCTGGGACACCACTTCTCAAAAGTCCCATTGGCCAGGAACATTGATCCACAGCTGACAGGAGCTGCAAGACCCCATACTTGCAGAGGCTCAGGTAAATAAAGTGGTGGTGGCTCGCCATGGGCTAACCCTGGCAAACTACTTCTGGCCCACAGGCCAGTTATTGCCCATCACTGATATATACAGTAACATCCCAAACCAGATAAGAAACATTTTAGAGATCTAAAGCCCAGAAGTTCGGGTTTGCAGTCCTGATGCAGTCACAACTGCTATTGCAATCATTTTGGATATGGGGACTTGTGTGTAGGACTTGTCTGCTCACACTGATTCAGCACCCACATAACTCCATGGAGTTTAAGTGTGTACACAATATCAGCCTACCAGGGACAGCCTCTAAAGGATTAAATTTAGAATCTCACAACCTATCTGATATTTGCACTTTTAACAATGGGCCCACTTCTACCCCCAGAAACCAGTGAGTGTTACAGCCATGAAAAAAAGATCAGGACTGATCCCACAGTTTTTTAATGCCCTCTAATGGTAGTTTTAATTACAATACTCCCTAGAACAAGACATTCCTGCTGAACTTCATTGCCTTGAAACTTTTACACAGTAACTTGGGTCTGTGATTATGTTTAAAATATGAATATCAAACTGTAGTGGATTGTTAATAGCAAACCTCAAGGTCTAATTACTTACCATTTATCTGTTTGTTTATTTTGATTTAAATCAGCAGTGAAAGTAACTCATAATTTCTTATAGGTACTGTCCTATTGCAACCCAGGTCCTTGCCAGCTCTTTGAATAGCTCTCTGCTGGCTTTTGTCACAGCTCAGCCAACTCTTGCAGGAGCTGCACACCAGCGTGCTCCTGTTTACTTTCACCTCTGATTTAAATAATAAAAAAGACACCTACCAACAGCCTCTAAGTGCTCTGACACTCAGTTACAATTACAACATAATCCATCTAGCAGCATTAAAAATCAAACCTTCAGACAAGAACAATAACACAACTCAACTAACCAACCAGCTGCAAAAAGCTTCTTTCAGCCTCCTCCCTTCCACCCATCATTCTGAGAACATACCCTCACCCTCTCTAATGCCTCTTCCAGTAGATACTTTTTGCTACATCACTGGAAGGTCACAAAATTTAGACTATTTCAGACCAAGTAACCAATCAATATCTCATCTATGTGCAACAGACTACAAACAGCCTGTTTTTTAAATATAAACTAGCTAAAATGTACATCTTTTCAGATTGGTATTTTGGTAAATTCACAGTATTAGGGGGCTTGTATTCTCATTTTTGGCCAGCCACGAGAGAACAACGTATTCACAGGTGTGGCCTGACATTCCCTCCAGCAGAGGGTTGTAATACACAAAATCCAGCCAGTAGGATTCGGACAAATATCCTTTATATGCACAATATGGCAAATATAACGAAACTGGAACCATACTAAGAGATTGTATCTTGTTGGTAGGTTCAACACTTCGCCTAGATGTGTGGGATGGATGGAAAGAATTTCTGACTGGATGTCTTTTAGGAAACAAGCATATAGTCCAACGCTTCCTTTCTGATGAAGAACCAGTACTCAAGTACAGTAACTAATTAATTGCATTAGTTTTTTCCTCCATTTTAAGTTCTCTAGTCCAAGCACCTTTGTGCCCAACAGTGTCTGTTGAAAACTGATTACATCTTGGATTTAACTGCCAGTTTACTTTAGTATTTTAGTATAAGGTACTATTCAAACAATTGAAATATCTTCTAAATTTAAGGGAGCATAGCAAAAATACCAGCTCCCAGTTTAGTAATTTGGAGTCTGATCCTATTGATTTTGATTGGCTATGAATTAGGCTCTTATTTTACAATAGGAGTATATGTACAGTATTTTAAAAATTCACTCTCTTATCTGGACACCTGGAATTGTAATGACACCTCTGAAAGCTGCCCTAAAGATCACCTTCCCTTCATTATTATTTTTAATAAACTTTTCTTGCAAACAAGCATTGTTTATACTAGACTTGCAAAATTCTACTTGTCCATTCACCTGGAATAAGTTTTTCCTAGGTGAGTAAAATATAATTACTTTTAAGTTGTTATGGTATGAAGGGGATCAAGCAGATTTTATGACTAAACCAATACATTTTCTTGGTGATTTTGTAAGCCAATACCATATTTAATACACCCTTAATAACTCTCAACATGTGTTCCTTACTGTATAGTTAGACTGTGTTGCAATGCATAGCTTTGGTGAAAGATACAAAGGAGAGAAAGGATCACAGCTATTATGAGTGCAAGAGCAAAACATCCTAATACTGACCTAACTGGATAAAGAAGATCATGTGATTGTAAAAGATCTTTAGACATGACCTAACATAGTAAGATGTATTCTAAATGAAATACAGTATGCTAACACTTTCCGCCTGTAAAAAATCACAGCACTGCATGATAATGTGGCACCACATTTAGAACATGGCTACAGACCTTGTGGAACTTGACCTTATTAAGTTTTTGGGCTCTCTCTTTTCCCAGTCCTATGGGCCCTCTGTTTCCCCAGTTCTCAGGAGGTTAGTGCAGGACTAGAGCACAAGATTTTCAATGTTTAATTGACTAATTGAAGACCCAGAATGTAAAGTGTCAGAACTATAAACAAATGGTGTCTTTTTACACTGGATGCTAGCTAACAAATTACTTGAAATTATAGATTTGGAAATAATTGACAGTGCCTTCATACTATCGTATAGACTGTGTCATGAGTTTGAATAGCCTATTGCTGTTAGGAGCAGTACATCACCCCACCAGTGGCTTTGCATTGCAAAAGGTATCCACTCTCTTTACCAAGAACAAGGACACACAGAACATATTGTTAGATAAGAATTTGGTCTGACAAATCTATCCTCTTTACATGTATTTTAACCCATACATTACTTATTCATATGCGGACCATCTTATCTAATCACCCCATTAATCACCCTATTAGAGTGCAAAATTATGAGACTTACAAACATATCTTCTTGGCATATGTTTGGCTGAATATTTTTGTGCTGTCATTCTGTAAAGAAATACATATCATTTTGAATGGTACGATTCTTCTAATACTTATGTTATGCTGGATATTTTTAGTTCTTCAGTTAATTTATTTTTTATGTTTATTTTTTTCAGATATCAAAAAAGGGTGGCTCTTTACGTGGCAGCATTTTTTGGCCACCTTGAGCTCACAGCATGGATCCTGAAACAGGGAGTGAGCCCCTATGAGGCAGTAGGTGTTCATCCCTACCGAGAATGGTGTCAGGAAACACATCATCCAGACATAACTAAATGTCCAGTTCATGCAGCTGCAGAAGCAGGCCAACTAATTATACTGAAGGCCTTTGTCAATTACAGTGTGTTGTGCCTACAGTGCCAAAATCCAGAAGGGAAAATTCCTCTGAACGTGTGTATCAAGCACAAACATAAGGATTGTGTGCAATATTTAGTTACCAAAATGTGGTCAGTCGTTTCTTATCCTAATTTTTCACTTCCCATGAAGATCTACATTAAATTAAAGCAATGGCTGCTTAGGGCTCAGAATCACATACCTACCCTGAAATGGTTTAACCAAGCTACAGTCTTCAGAACACGCGTGGGGGACACTGTTATCGTGGATGGCTTTACAAAGACAAAAATGACTTCCAAAGCCAGGATCAAGGCAGCAGGCAATAAGAACTATAAGTTACCAAACCTAACTGATCAAACTCCACATGAGAAAAATTCATGTCCCTTGACAGTTACAAAGGAGAACCAAAAACTAATAAAACTCAAATTACCTCCATTGGATGAGGTGAATAAACTCCATAACAAACTTAGACTTCACCAAAAGAAGAATATTAGAAAGAAGTCTGCTCAGCCTAGAAAAGATGGAAGTATGGACCAAAATATGTGTTTAGCTAAAGTTCCTCTGCCCTCTATTTCTAGCTTCAGAAATTTACGCCCTCCTTTCTACTATTCAACACCTAATGCTAAATTACTCTTAAACTCCTCCTCTGATTCTTTCTCAGAACACCATGGAAGAACTCCAAGAGATAATGCAATCTACTGTTTAGCTATTGCCAGGTATGGTATTATCTTTTGTTTTCCTTCTTTATTTCTCCAGGTGTTTATATATATATTTTCTTCTTCCAGTGCTTGCTCATATCATTAAGTGAGCATGTGCTGCATGCACTGTCATTGGAAATTTTTCCCTCAGTGGTATCTGTTTGGACAGGTCTAGCACCCTCTGATGTTGTATGCTCACACACTGATATAAGGACACAAGTGACTCCCAACTTACAATCTAATTGGTTCCTGGAGAACTGTCATAAGTCGAACCCTTTTTCCCCATAGGTGCAATGATAAAAATGGGGAAACTCTGCCCACTCTGCCTCCTGGGAGTTGAAGTCCGTGGTGCGAGCTGCTCCCAAAACTGGTGGGGGGCTGTGCCGGGGGAAGGCAGCGTGGTGTGAGCTGCTCCCAGAGCCGGCTGGGGGCTGTGCCGGGGGAAGGTGGCGTGGCGCAAGCTGCTACCAGAGCCGGCTGGGGCTGTGCCGGGGGAAGGCAGCGTGGTGTGAGCTGCTCCCAGAGCCGGCTAGGGGCTGTGCCGGGGAAAGGTGGCGTGGCGCAAGCTGCTACCAGACCCGGCTGGGGCTGTGCCGGGTGGAGGCAGAGGCCGAAGCAAGGCAGTCATAAATGCGGGGGGTCGTATTTCAGGTGATCGTAAGTTGGGGGTTGCTTGTACCAGGAAAAACTCGGCTATCCCTCTGAAGATAAGGATACCAGACAGTCCACACCTCTTCATGGTTGCTGGAAAAATGCCTCAGCATGGCTTCTTCCCTCAGCATGGCTTTCATCTAGTGGCTCTCTTATTCCCTCCTTTCTTCATAAATTTAGTTACTTTTGACTTGTTTCTCTTAGTTGTAGTGTATATAGTTAGAGTTCACAGTTGCTCAGAGGAGCATGGCCCAGTCTCCAGGTTTCAAATCCTGTGCCTCCTGTAGCAAGCCTATGTTGGTGAGTAACCTGGATTCCAGGGGTACATCTACACTGCAACACTATTCCGAAATAGTCCGACTAGTCCGCGGCTACACAGCAGGCAGTTATTTCGAAATAGTGTCAAAATACTGTTAAGATGGAGGGCTTCTTAATCTGACTCCTGTAACCCCCATTGTACGAGGAATAAGGGAAGTTGGAGGAATAGTGCTCTATTTCGAAATAAGTGCTGTGTAGATGCTTCCAATTTTGAAATAAGCTATTTCTAAATAAGATACACAATTGATGTAGCTCAATATGTGTAGCTTATTTTGAGTTAAACCCTGCAGTGTAGCTGCACCCCAGGTGTCTATAGTATTGTGGGGGAAGCTCATGTGTTAAGAGCATTGCCAGATCTGCCACCAGTTTATTTCCTTAAGGCTATGTCTACACTACAAAGATGAACTGGAAAAAGAAATGCAATTTGCAGCACACAATTGCATATCTTTTTCTGATTTACTTCCAAAAGAGGCTTTTCCAAAATTTGGCCCATCTACATGAGGCCAGATTTCAGAAAAAAAAACCTCTTTTGGAACATCCCTTCTTCCACTTAAAACGAGGTTTACAGGGATGACAAAAAAAATGTGTCCACTTTTCTGATTTGTTTTTTTTTGGAAAAGCGGATGCGTTCCTTGCATGCAGGAGAGTTTTTCTGGGATACCTCCGTTATCTTGGAAAACTCTGCAGTCTAGACATAGCCTAAGAGATGAAGGGTTGTGTTTTGGAATACATGTCTGAAACTACATCTGTTACAACTGGTAAGTAACACATCATAGATTTAATTTACAGTTAGTTCTGTTTTGCCCTCATTGTTTAAATGCATAAGAAAAGAAAGCAAACTACATAGAAGCTGATCCAAAAACAACCATGTTTTTTAAAGCAGTATTTAGTTTGTGTGTCGTTACAACTGATCACTGAGATTCTTTAATCATAGACTACTGAATTATAATTGGCACTTTCTTGGAAGTTACAAGTAGCCAATATTTGCAGAGACAAGGCGGGTGCAGTAATCTCTTTTGTTGGACCAAACATCTGTTGGCGAGAGACAAGATTTCACATTATACACAGAACTCTTCCTCAAGTCTGAAAAGCTACTAAGGTAAATGGTCCCTTAAAATATGTTCTAACAACTTATGCTAAACTATCTGTTTAAACTTGTATTTAGCTGAGACACACTGAATATCTTTTACAGACCTGAAGAAGGACGTGTAGCTAGAATGTTTGTCTCTCTCATCACCAGAAGCTGGTCTAATAAAAGTGGTCATTTTCCCTCCAGATTTTTTTCTTCCTTTCCTGTAATTAATCAATCTGAGGTATATAAAGGCCCTCACCAGCCTCATGCCTCTTATATCCTGGCACCAACACTGCTACAACACTGGGGATATTTGCAGCAAAATTTTGGACGATATGTTTGATGAGGGATTACTGCCACCTACTGGTAGCAGTTAGTAGCATACATCAGTTATAGTTGAGGCCTCATGAATTGAGGATCATAGCAGATGGAAAAGCATCTTTATCTGACTAGAATCTTAGAACATAGTCAATGCTCTTGAAATTCTTAAACAACAAACATAGAAGAACTAGGTAACACACTAAATTACGAGTGAGAGAGTACTACACATGCCCAGAAACATTAAACATGCATAATGAGAGGGGTGACGTGTAAATTATGCTCAAGAAGTTGTTAAACCATTTTTAAGGAAAAAATAATTACCTTGTTGAATCTGTACCTAAACGAAAACATCAGAATTTGGACTGATGTAAAGGGAATTAGATACATACCTAATTTTAAGAGCTATTGGCTTCAAAGGCATTCCTCATGGACTGAAGTGTCTTAATGAATCAGGCTGTAAGTGTTTGTTCAGTCAGTGGGGTCTTAGTAAACATTGAGTGAGGAGATGAGAATTTGGCACATTGTGTTATCCCCTTTCATTTTAAAAATAAAACTGTTGGGAGGAGGGTGGACCCCTTTCCTCTCAAGGGAAGAAGATGGGTGTGAAACCGTTCAAGGGCAGAAAAATGTCAAAACAGATGATTTTGAGTTGCTGTTAGTAATAGGTGCCAGGAAGATTCTGTCAGATTTTTGTATGAGCCCAGCAGGGCAGGTAGACACGTGAATCTGTAGGATTGCTTCTTTTTAGGTGATAGTATTAAGCAAACCTTGAGGATTTCAATGTAAAATATATTAATAGCAGTACTGGCAATATATGTATCTAGCTTGACAGAGTCATATAGTAATATAATAAAATGCTTTAATAAATACTTAGTGAATGAGGTTTTGGGGGTTATCAACATAACACAGGTTGGTCCTCCCTGGTCCGTCACTCTGGGGACCTGACCAGTTCTGAATCGGGGAATTGGCTGGACCAGGAAAGGTTCCCTGCCACAGCCCCTCAGCCCTCAACCCTCAGCACTGCTGGCTCTGGGGACCCCCTTACTGCTCCCAACCCTGGCTGGCCCTGCTGCTGCTGCCCTAGCTGGAGGCTGCTTGCAGGCTCCTGCAGCCCACACTCCAGCTCCGGCCCTGCGCTCCTGCAGGTCTGACTCCAGCCCCACTGCCATGGCCTGCTGCAAGCTCCAAGCCTGGTCCCGCTGCCGGGGGTTGCTGAGGGCTCAAACTCCTGTCCTGTGGCAGCTCCCAGGCTCTGCCCCCACTACTGCGGGCTGCCCAGAGCTCTGGCTCTGGCCCTGCACTACCCCAGCTGTTGACTGCCCAGTCCTGCACTGCGGGTGCTGCCCCGGACCCGATCTCAGTACCCCAGGCTGCCCGGAGCTGCTGCTGGCTCCAGCTCCTCTGTTGCAGGCTGCTCAGGGTTGCCACCAGCCCCAACTCCTGCTCCATCCTGTCACTTCATCCCAGCCCTGCTTTTGGCTAGCCTTCCTGCCCTAGGCTACTGTGCTCTTTGACCCAAGAACATCCAAGATCGTGCCAGACCACAGATGTTGCCAGACCAGAGAGTGTCAGTTTTAGTGCAAGTGTACTAGACAGATGAACTCTGTAGCTAAAAGATGTGTGAAAAATTGTTTTATCACTGTATAAAATCTACAGTATTCTTCACTGTTATTTCCTATACATTTAACTGACTTTCTATATTTCCTGTCAGCAATCCTGTACCTAATTTATGCCCATTTCTACAGCATTTCAGTGTGTAACCATATCATATGCACATTCAACGACTTTATCAGCACACAGAATCATGGTATTGTCTGTACAAATTAAACAACTAATTGTGCATAGTCATACTGATAGGCCACTACAAGATGCACTTCTCAAACAGTCAGTCTCTGGTCCGGCAAAATCTATGGGAGCGGGACCAAAGCTTGCAGACTGCTGCAGGGCAGGAGTTCGACCCATCAGCAGCCGCGGCAGCAGGACCAGCAGTCTGTGGCAGCGCGGGGTCAGGGCCAGAGTCTTGGGCAGCCTGAGGTAGCATAGGGCCAAAGCCCATGGGCTGCCTTGAATTCCAAGCTTGAGCCCTCGATAAACCTCCGGGAACTTGTGGCAGTGGGATCAGGGCCGGAGCCAGTTGCAGCCCCTGGCAGCCCGTGGGGCCAGGGTTGAACTCGTAGCAGCACAGCACAGCACTGGAGCTCGCAACCAGCCTCCAGCCGGCCAGGGCTAGGAATGAGAGGGGTCCCAGAGCTGGCAGCGCTGAGGGGCTGTGGCAGGGAACCTTTCCTGGTCCGGCAAATTCTCTGATTCAGGACCAGTCAGGTCCTGAGGGTGTCAGATAAGGCAGGTCCAACCTGTATTGAGAAGAATTGTACATCATGAACTTGATTTTGCATTGCTTATTTGGGCAAAATTCCTAGTCAAGTCAATTGAAATTTTGCCTGTGCTAAAAGTGCATCAGACGTAATACATAAAAGGAAATAGTTAATTTGTCCTGTCACTTGTTTTGCAGTGCATTTAAAGAGAAACCATGGCTTCAACAACTGGGAATTGCCAGAACCCTAGCTAAGAAGAGTGTTCTCAAACCTGTGTACTGATAAAGGCCTAGTGTGTCAAGGAACTGTAATTTGGGAAGAGAGGCTATGTTTGATGCTTCTAACAATATCAATGCTGTCCTATTCGACAAGCATCCTAAATTCTATTTATTCCATTAACATAATACACAGATATGGTTAATGGAGGTATATTTAATAAGTAACACATTACACAAAGAAAATGTATAAATCATTAGTGGATGCTATGGGCTTTGTTACAGATATTTGGTCACTGTAGCTCTAAAGAAGATAAGATTAGATCATTTGACAAAAATAATTCTGAAAAAACTTAACGTAACATGTTTAAAGGAAAAAAAAAATTATTAGATTAGTGTGAACCAAAGGTTTTCAACATTGTGTAGCACCACTGTGAGAAAGAAAAATTCATTTCCTAGTGCTAAGTTTTAGTGCCATTGAACCTGTACTGTGTGCTAGCAGACTTCATTGTTCAGCACTCCCCAGGAGTTTAAAGATCTTCCATTTATCTTTAAAATAATTTCAAACTAATTTTAATTAAAAAAACTTGTTTCTGCTGCTCCTGCCATCTGGAACAGTGTGCTATGCTGTGTTTCTTTACCACTACAGGCAGTCCCCGGGTTACGTACAAGATAGGGACTGTAGGTTTGTTCTTAAGTTGAATCTGTATGTAAGTCGGAACTGGCGTCAGCCGCTGCTGAAACTGATCAGTTTCAACCACGGCTGAATCTGGATGCCAGTTCTGACTTACATACAGATTCAACTTAAGAAACCCAGGCGTCCCCAAGTCAGCTGCTGCTGAAACTGATCAGCGGCTGATTCCAGGAAGCCTGGGGCAGAGCAACTCTGCCTCGGGCTTCCTGTAGTCAGCCGCTGGTCAGTTTCAGCAGCGGCTAACTTGGGGACGCCTGGGGCAGAGCAGCTGGGGTGCTCCTGGGTTGCTCCAGTAGCGCGGCTCCTCGGCGCTACTGGAGCAACCCAGCAGCACCCCAGCTGCTCTGCCCCAGGCATCCTGATTCAGCCTCTGCTGAAACTAACCAGCAGCGGCTGAATCAGGACGCCTGGGGCAGAGCAGCTGGGGTGCTGCCGGGTTGGTCCGGAGCTGCGCTGCGGGACCAACCCGGCAGCCCCCAGCTGCTCTGCCCCAGGGGTAGGCAAGAAAAGCCTGGTCTGCTGGGGGGGGGCACTAGCTGCACCCCCTCTCCCCCCAGCAGACCACGGAGACGGGGGTGGCGGGACCGCCCAAGTCCTCCACGGCTTTGCTCCGTCTCCCTGGTCTGCTGACCTGAGAGACGCGGAGCAAAGCCACAGAGCACGCGGGCAGCGGGACAGTCCAGGCGCACCGCGGCTGTCCCACTGCTGGCGTGCTCTGAGGCTTTGCTCCCCATCTCCCTGGTCTGCTGGTCGGGAGATGGGGAGCAAAGCCGCGGAGCACGCCCGCAGGGAGACAGCTCAAGCGCGCCCAGGCTGTCCCCACTGCTGCGTGCTCCAAGGCTTTGCTCCCCGTCTCCCTGCAGACCAGGGAGACGGGGAGCAGCTTTTCTCGCCCCGGAGGACGGGGGCAGCGGACCGCGGCGCATCTGGGCGTCCCGCCGCTCCCGTCCTCCGGGGCGAGAAAAGCCCCGTTCGTAACTGCGGATCTGACATAAGTCAGATCCGCGTAACTCGGGGACTGCCTGTATTCTCTTTTTAAGTCTCATCTGCAAATATATCTTTTCTCTCTTACATACTTTCCTTCTCTCTTCCATTGAGATGTTTATTATTTAACATCCTCATTCTGCCAGACCTTACTTGTATGAGTAATACATATTGTGCAGTTCTGTTTAAGTTAAGGGTTTTGTGTAGGGATGTGAACAACTAGTCAACTAGTTACTTCCCCTGCGTCTATCAAAAAAAGACAGCAAGAGGGAGGAAGCGGAGGGGATACTTTAAAGTGACAGTGCTGCATGGAGCCTGGGGCCAGACCCCGGGCTCCATGCGGCTCTGCCACTTTGAAACGCCAAGGGCAGCCTGGGGTCAGCTGGGGTATCCCCAGGCTGCACGCGGCATTTCAAAACAGCCCGGGCTCCATGCGGCGTTTCTGCTTTGAAATGCTGCATGAAGCCTGACGTCAGGCTCCCCATGGCATTTTAAAGAGCCAGTGCCTCATGGAGCCCGGGGTCAGTTCCCCATCTAACCTCGGCCTCCACGCAGCGCTTTCGCCTTTGAAGTGCCTAAGGCTGTTGCTACACTTCAAAGGCGGAGGTGCCCCCATTGACTAATTGAATAGTGGATGCAAAAATGCATTGACTATTCAATTAGTTAATTACTTGATATTTAATATTCCTAGTCTTGTGCTACTTGCAGTATATGTGCAGTGAACAGTAGTGTTTGTAGGTCTTGTCTACATTTGAAATGCTACACAGTGATGGGAAGGATTCTCTCATTGGTGTACTTTATCCACCTCCCTGAGAGCTGATAGCAAGGTCAACAGAAGAATTCTTTCATCCACCTGGTGCTGTCTACAGCAGGGGATAGAACAGCTTAGACACTTCACTCCAAAGTATAAATTTTCCATTCTGTTGAGTGACTTAGATGGATCGACTTAACATTGAGTGTCAACCTGGCCTTTATTGTCTGACCCCAGTCATTTAATATTGGAGTTTAAAAAGTTAATACTCCTATCACATTACAGAGATGATTAGCCACTGACTTGATCAGCTAAGGTTATAATTAATAAGACTTATTGGCGTGAATGTAACAGGGCAGCACTCACCTCCTACAAGTGCCCTCTCTGGCCAGGTACATGTGCCTGCACTTTCTTGTTTAAATGCCTCTTTGGCGACTCAGCCCTCCAGCCAAGTCACATACTGTGTGCAATTGAACAAACTCCTTCCAGGGTGCACCTCTAATACGGGCCCTTTGCAGTGTCCCATGTGTATTCCTCACTCTGAATGACAGTGGAGCCCTCAGGACTTCCCTTCCTGGTGGTAACATCTTTGCCCTCCCTTCCGGGCTTTATTTCCAAGTCTCAGCCAGCCCCTCACCCAGTTTGCAATCCCTTGAGGTCCACACTTCAACTGACTGCTGCTTTGCTTTGCAGCTCCTTTTATAGGGCCTTCACAGCCCCTAATCCATTGCCACTCTAGCCTGCATAAAGGACTTCTTTATAGTCTCTTGGTACAGGGTGTGGCAAAGCCACAAGCCTCCGGAAGGGGCCTCAGGGCCTGGTCCAGCCCATCACAGTAAGAGTTAACATGATCAGGCTCTAACTGAGACTTTCTCTATACTACTATGGGCCATTGACCTAAGTTACACAACTTCAACTACGTGAATAACATAGTATGTTCACAGCAGTAAGTCAGCAGCTGATGCTCTCCTGTTGGTATAAAACCCCATTTAATGTTCAACTAGCTAAATGTTTTGTTTGACTGGTTAACTGATTAAAGGGGCAGACTGGCAGCGGGGCCTCTCCAGCCTGGCTGGAGTGTCCCCCCCCCCCCCGCACAGGCAGGGACTGCTCTGATTGGGATGGAGCAGCCCCTGTCCATGGCACACTCTCTATGGGGCTGTAGCAGCCCTCTGCCTGTGGCAGGGAGGGAGCTGCTCCAGCCCCCACCAGTTAGCTAGTTAAACATTCACATCCCTTCCATCAGCTCTGCCTACTCTTCTCATTTTGGTGGAGTACCAGAGTTGAAGGGAGAGTGTTCGATAGTCAATTTATCGCATCTAGTATGATGCAATAAATTGACTCCTGCTGGATTGATTGTTGCCAGTCAATACTGCGGTTAGTGAAGACATGCTCTGAAACTGTAAACTTATATCTGCAAAGCATGTTGGGGAACAGAACTTGATTTGTCTCCTAGTAAAAACAGTTTTAGTATTGACTTAAATGGGAAAAGAACAGGAACTATGGTTAGTGTGAAATATTCTATTACATGCTGTCATATGAACTGAATTAGAAGTACTGTAAAATATACAACGAAAAAGGGTAACATTTAAAATTCTGCCATTTTATAAAATGAAATATCCAGTATTGGCAGGCACATAGGCTAGATTGCCTAATAAATAATTTCCAACTCTAACTTCTGGGAATTCTCAAAATGTCCACGATATACAAGTAGCATTTTCAGATTTTATATTTCCAGGGGGAAAACAGTGATAAAATCATGTCTGAGGGTTTGCCTACACTGCTTTGCCTGCCTCAGATTATAGGGTATGAGTGCATATCAAAGTGCTGTGCCGTAACTCCCCCATGCTACAGGCATGAATGAAAAGTTTTCTCATTTACCTTAATGTAGTCCTCTTCAAACAGAACTGGGAACCTTTTAGTTCATGCTCACAGCATCCACACATGAGAGTTATAGCACAGGATTTTGGTGTGCACTGCTGTTCACAACCTCTTAGTCTGAACTGCAGGGCATATAGACATGCCCTGAGATTGTACCATCATTGATTCTATAGGAAGCAGGAGTAAGAATGAAGTGTGTGTCTTCCTGTGTATTTCTCCACAGCCCCCTCATTCCTATGAGATAAAAGATGGTCAGGTAAGCTATTAAATTCACAACTGGAATTAGAGGTGTAAGAGTATGCTCATTTAAATGGTATATATGGTTGTGACTATTTTCTTCCACTATTTGATCTGAGGAAGTGGGTCTGGCCCACGAAAGCTCATCATCTAATAAACCATCTTGTTAGTCTTTAAAGTGCTACATTGTCCTGCATTTTGCTCATTTAAATGGGTAACCAGTAAGCATGAGGTTATCAGTTATCCAAACGATTACATGTGGCTCCCAGTCCAGCTGCTGGGAGCTGGCTGCCACCTTGTGCTGCTGCCTCTATACCAGAGGCAGCAGCTGGCTCCTGGGGAGTGGGGCAGCAGGCAGGAGCCAGTACTCACCAAGAGCCGGCTCTTGGCATGTATCAGTTCCTGGGGAGCCCAGTGCATGGTGGCAGGTGGGAGCTGGTATGCATGGGGAGCCAGTTTAAAAGCCGGAGGCTGGGGTGCACCAGCTCCCAGACTGGTAGGGAGTCATCCTTCATATAACCGTGTAACTGCTGAAATTTTCAGCAGTTACATGGTTAGCAAATTACATACATTTTAAAGCCCCTAACTGAAATATGTATGTTGGTCTAGCAACTTATTACATTGTATATTGCCTGTGATTTTGACTTCTCAGCATTTTTCTCAACCAGTGGAAACATGAATCACGCACACAAAACATAATATTGTTTTTGTACAGAATTGTAAAATAAAAATCATTACAATTTCTATTTCTTACATATCTTCTTTTGAAGGCAATGGCATATAGTGTCTTCATGTTCAGTGCTGCACATATATACACTTGTAATTAAAACAAATTGGTGACTACCTTTTTACTATGAATCTAGGATCTGCTCCACCTCCCATTTAAATCTGTGGCAGTTTGTCAGCTCTGGTATGAAAGAATTGGCCCAGTTGTGGTCATACTGCACTAGACTGTGCTTTTTAGGAATTACAATGTCATCAATAAACAAAATAGCCACAAAGATGCATACTGTCATTGTAGAGCTTTGGTAAAATAAAATTCTGATCTATTTTGCTTATATAATTGTTTTTAGCTATTCACAATGATACTATCAGAGCATTATTTTGCAGTTCCTACCCTGTAGTAGATGAGTGATACTGTTTAAACGAAAAGGATTTTCTCCTACTCATTCCAAACAAGTCTCTCAGAGCAGTTGGAAACATCCAGAGATTTTAAGAGCAGGTTAGACATACACCTGTCAAGGATGGTCTTGATGGTGCTTGGTCCTACAATGAGTGCAAGAGACTGGACTTGATGACCTCTCAAGATTCCTTCCAGTCTATGATTTCATTTGGAACATTATTTTGTTTATTAATGTTTCCAATAGTTGAAAAATAGACAAAAGGGACAAACGCTTGATAAAGAACATTAGACTCATTGTTTTCCTACTACCCCTTCTGGAGGGGAGAGTGGATCTAGGGATAAGCAAATTGTATGCCTTCACCAGATTTGTTAAAAACTGGAGGTGGAAGGGGGAAATATCTATGGGTGAATTTTAAACTAAATTTGCAAATATTTTACTTGGTTATCTGCTGGCCTTTTCCACTTTTAAGTGACCTTCTTTCCAAATAAAATTGGCCAGCTGTGGGAATTTTAGGATATGTCACATGCAGAAGAGGAAGTACATAGAGCACTAGAAATAAATATTAGTTGCTTTATTCTTTCATTTTTCTTTTGAATAATTTACAGTAAATTGACAGCTAGAAGTGAAGTACAGGTACCTGTCACACAGAAATATTAACAATGTTTGAAACTAGCTAATAGTTAGCTCTGTCCTAATCAGGGCTTGTAGGGTGTTTAGCATGTGTGAAGCTCTGCTGGACTTGATTAACCTCAGTGGGAGTGGAGAATGTTTTGCAGGATCAAGCCTTAACTGTGCTAATTAACAAAACTATAAATCAGTAGTAACACTGAAACGGTTTCCCTAAAACTCTGGGGAGATGTTAACCCACAGAGCCCTGCGCAGATGCCAAATTTGTACCCATAGCTGTATCTGAAAAATGAGCTAGGGATGCAGATACCTGCGGGATTCAAAGCTCATAGCCGCAAATGTGTAGGGTTTCAGATACAAAGTTTGTATCTGCATCCAGACCTGCAAAAATGAGCTGCGGATATCCACGCCCATAAACACGAATGCGATATAAAGCAGTTGTCCGCGGACATGCAGGGCTCTATTACTCCGAGCTCTCACGCAGGAGAAACCTGAGCGCCTGGGGACCCACCTGCGGGGGGGTCTGTTAGTCACGGCGCTTGGCCGGGCGGCGGGAGCCCAGCGCTGCGGGGAACACAAGACCCCGCTTCGGGCCCAGCGCGCTCCGGCCAGACTGAGAGCGCCTGGGCTGAACCAGCGGCCGAGTCCCGGGGACCCTCCTCCTGCCGGGAGCCCGGGGCGGAAGGGCCGGGCTGCAGCAGGCGTTGGGGGTTGAACTGCCCCCACTGGGTCAGGCCTTTCCCCTGCCCCGGAACCCGAGCGCCGGGCTGCGCTGCCGGCCGGAGCGAGCTGCCGGAGCCACCCGACAGGGAGCGGGTCAGCTGACTGCGGGGAGGCGCCGGGGCCGGGGCTGGAGCGGAGCAGGCGGAAGGCCGCGGGCAAGATGCTGCTGGTGCTGTCGGAGGAGCACAAGGAGCACCTGGGCTTCCTGACCCAGGTGGACAGCGCAGGTCCGGCTCGCCCCCCCCCCCCCCCCGGGCTGCCCCGCCCCGCCCTCGCCCTTACTCTGCCCTGGGCGGGCTCCCCCCGCCCCCCAGCGGCCCCCAATCCCGCAGCAACGTGGGGTCTGTTGGGGCCGGTCCTGCCTTGGGCAGGGGGCCGGACTCGATGACCTGCTGAGGTCTCTTCCAGCCCTAGGAGTCTACCACAGTCGCCCGGTCCCTGGGAGCTGCTGTGGCTAAGGGGGCCCTAAGGACCTTCTGCCGCGGGCACGGCACAGCTCTGCAGGAGGGAGGCCCGGCCGAGGTGTCCCACAAACTGCTCCCTGCCTCCCCACAGGCCCCAGAGTTACCCCAGCTCCGGCGTCAGGCGGGCAGGTTGTGGAGAGTTGCTCTCCTTTCGTTTCAGTGGTCGGTGAATTTGGCCGTATCGCGGTGGAGTTCTTAAGGAAAGGCACCAACCCGAAAATCTACGAAGGAGCCGCAAGTAAGAGCGAGAGAAGGGCTGATGGGTAATGCTGCCTAGGACTTTGCTGGACTGAAGGGAATTGTCAGAATTGATTTAAAAGTAAAACTAATTTTAAAAACTAATAAAATCTAAAATAACCACACACAAAAAAGAGAGAGATCCGCCGTAATAATGTTCTTCCCTGAAAAGGGAGAATTGCCATCGATTCCATGAAATCCACAAGGGATTTGATTGTTGCTGATGATTTCATATGGAAGGGGCTTACATTGTTGAGCAGGAATATAAAATCCAGAAATATCTTTGGGTCAGATGTAACCTCATGATGCCTTAAATAGATGTTACCAATTTGCTATATATACTTAAAATAATTTTCTGTTGCTTCTGAATTTCATTTCCAATTTTTGTTTTATGGTAACACTTTCCTGATTTTCAAAAAATATTTCTCTTTTCTGTTGCTTTGTGAAAGGCCCATCCAACCATCAAGATAAAAATGTCTGCTTAGTAGATTCTAACTTGGAGGTTGAGAAATAAAATTCACAGTACCCCCAAAGGATTATCAAATGCATAAATAAAATCCATATGAAAATGCTACTTTTTAAAATCTTTCATCT
The DNA here is from genome assembly GCF_049634645.1 of Pelodiscus sinensis. Lineage (NCBI taxonomy): Eukaryota > Metazoa > Chordata > Testudines > Trionychidae > Pelodiscus > Pelodiscus sinensis. The sequence continues at coordinate 25,999,709 of NC_134720.1, read as the reverse complement.
ATAGGAATCATAAGTTATACTTGTAACTGTGGTTTAAATAATTTAATTGTTTGTGTTGATGTCACTTTAATGCCTTTTCTAAACTCTGCAGGGTTCTTGCAGGTCCCATTACAATGCAATGAGTGCTTAAGTCTGTACTAGTTCTGTGGTGCTTTTAAAAATATTTTTTTTATTTACATGTCCTATACGTTATAGCCCACGCCTATACACCTTGTCTTGTCTTGAATATCTGTTTTCTTTTCAGGAAAACTTAATGTTAGTAGTGACATTATTCAGCATGGAGTAGAAGGATTAACATATCTTCTCACTGAAGGTTCCAAACTCATGGTAAGGATAATGTCCAGACAGTAAATCTGTAGGTAAAAATTTGAAAGGAGCTCTCCAGTTTATTTTATTGGAAAACTAAAGCTCCTATACTATGTGGAAACTCTTAGACAAGGGATCCAAGTTACCAGGTCTTCCACATTCTTGATGATGGGAGATTTGAAGTGTGTGTATAAAAGCAACATCACTTTCACACAGTATTATAATATTAAGAATCCTAAAGCACTGTATATGTCTGTGGTCACCAACCAGTAGATCGCGAGCTACCGGTAGATCTCAGGGGCTCTAAGAGTAGCTCTTGAGCCCGCTCTGAACTGCGCACCTGCACAGTACATTTACATTAGATTTCCTCATGTAATGTAGACGGGGCTTCAAGGAAGGGGCGGGGCAGTAGATCTTCACCTGTTCTGAGACTTAAAAAGTGATCTTGGGTGTAAAAAGGTTGGAGACCAATGGTATATGTGATTCACTTCACTTTGCTTAGAATGTGCCTCTTCAGTGGCTCTGGAGTTAAATTTTTTAAACACTGCATAGCAACAACACACAAAGTAAAGAATGTGAAGAATAATGATTTTAAAATAACTATCCAACTGTAAGTAAAGGAAAACCATGTTGTTTTTTTAAAGTTCTGACACTGTTCAAAAGCTGTACTAAATACATACAGTATTAAATCCTCTAAGTAGGTGTTCTTTATCACTACCTAGGGTACTACTGGTCTGGCCTGATGCTGCTTAGTTTGTGAGGTTTTAATTAAATCACTATAAAAGGTAACAGGCAAATGAGAGAGACAGGGTGCATCTAGACTGGCAAAAACTTGCCAGCTGTCTACACTGGCTGCTTGAATTTGCGCAAGAGCACTGACTTTGTAATATACAAAATCAGTGCTTCTTGCGCAAATACTTTGACGCTCCCGCTCAGGGATAAGCCTTGCGCAAGAATACTTGCGCAAGAGGGCCAGTGTAGACAAGCACCTTAATTTTTTGCGCAAGAAAGCCCGATGGCTAAAATGGCCATTGGAGCTTTTATACGCAAAAGCGCTTCTAGATTGGCATGGATGCTTTTGCGCAAAAGCATCCGTGCCAATCTAGACGCTCTTTTGCGGAAATACTTTTAACGGAAAAACTTTTCCGTTAAAAGTATTTCCGCAAAATCATGCCAGTCTAGATGTAGCTAGTGAGTGTATAAATTGCCTTTCCACTGTGAAGACTATTCAAGAAGTAAGAGGATACTCGAATATTGCAAACGTGAAAGAAGTGGAGCAGGGATAGTTCTACGTTAACTTTCATTCACTTGCATTCTTCTGGTATTGCTTCCAGTTCTTGGAAAAGAGTGAAATATTTTCCTTTGTGAAGTAAGGTTGAAAAATGAAATACATTAGATTGGCAATTTGAGCTTGGGACAGAGCTTGCCATTGAACATTTATAGTATGTGAAAGCTGTTAGTGCAAAAGGAAGACTCTTCTCTCAAGCACATCTCCACTTCCAGAATAACACAAACTGAACCACACCATAAAATAGTGGAGGGCAACCTGCAGTGCATTGGGGTTCTGCGTGTGGCCCACATTACATTTTGTTTACCATTGCCCATGCACAAGGTTGCCAGATTTTGACATGCACTTATTACACACATCATTGGGAGAGCCATGGTCTCCCTCTGCATTCAAAGTACTGCTATGGTTCAGTTGGTACACCCTGCAAATTCTAGGTATGCAAATGCACTTAGGAAAACTACGCTCTCCCAAGAAACCGCTTTGTTTACGACAATCTTACAGCACACTGAGATGGAGGGCTACTTGTGGCCCACTCACAAATCTATGTTGCCCCTCACTACCATAAATCATACATCTAGAAAACCTCTGATCTGGGACTGTCAACGAACAAAGGCCACTCTAGATTAATGAGAGTTCTGGTGATGCATCAGCACCTACATACTTAAACATTTTAGAAATTTCAGAGTACATAATTATTAATTGTAATAGCTGTTAATAGATTTGATACCTAGAAATTGACTACAATCTGTCAAGGTCCAAGAAGTCAGTGTTATGAGCTCCTTCTATTGACACATTATCTGGTTCCTAACTCTTCCAAATAACTGTATCAAAATGATTAAATACAGAGTAATAAGCATATTTGCCCTTTTTAACATATTTGAATTGGTGCATTTGAATGTAATTATTGAAGTTGATATATGTTGATAGCAATATAGTATCAGCATTTATACACTAGTTAACATGTGAGATATTTGATGGGTTCTAGCAATGGAACTCTTCTCTTATATTTCTGTATGAAAGGGATTGTAACTAGGGACTGTAATATATAGATTCAGAGGAACAAGTAACATAATAGCAACAATAGTTGTGTAATTCCTGATTTTCATTCTAAATTGTTAATTTCTAGATTTCTGAGATAGACTTCCAAGACTCTGTGCTTGTTCTGGGATTCTCAGAGGAATTGAACAAATTATTGCTCCAACTTTACCTTGACAACAGAAAGGAAATCAGAAGCATTCTTAGCGAACTGGCACCAAAGCTTCCCAGTTACCACAGTCTTGAATGGAGACTAGATGTTCAGGTAACATATCCTAGTCTTAGTAAGTAATTGAATTTCATGTTAGCACATTTTGGCAGAACAGGTTGTTGTGAAAAATTAAGGTTAATTCAGTTGTCTTAAAATGCTTGAGACCAGCAGTATTTATATAAATATTTATAGATCCTTATTTACCAGTCGGCACTGGAAAGCATCAGGCATTAACCATAGTCTTCATTCATCTTAATGTTGCAAAATAATTGATGTAATTGTTTTATTCACTGTTATAATGTGGAGTTGAGTTCAGAGATTTATATATTAAAGAATAACTTTATTATCCTATTTTGTTTTGTTTTTTTAAGTCTTTGGTGTTGTATATAATGAAGCATTGTCAAAGGATAGCATTGTAAAAAACAAATTAAATCAAACTGCAATCTAAGAATGATAAAACTGGATACAGATATAAAGGGTAAACATGTCATTCTATGAATAAAGTTGTAGAAGTGGTCTGAGTTTTGAATATGATACTTGGATTCCTAGCATATTTCTTTGTTTTAACTCTTACTGTTTTTTCCCCTACTTCTCCATATCATCTTATTTGAACGTCTCCATACAGCTTGCCAGCAGAAGTTTGAGACAACAAATTAAACCAGCTGTCACTGTAAAGCTACACCTTGATCAAAATGGAGAACAGACAACCAAAATATTACAAACTGACCCTGCTACTCTGGTTCACCTAATTCAGCAATTGGAGCAAGCCTTGGGGGAAATGAAAACAAATCACTGTAGGCGAATAGTGCGCAACATCAAATAACATTAATTTGTGACTTATCTCATTAAGTAATTTGTGAAACAGAAGCAGAAAACAATGTTCACAGATACATTTTGAGGAAAATAAACATCTGGATCAGATGAAATGCTTTCCTGTGCCAGGATCTTGAGCCAGTAGTTACAGGCCAAACTTCCTTTGGTGCTAACTTTCCGCAGCTGCCTGAGGTGACCTGGATAATTATCTTGTGCTTTAAGTCCATATATAGAAATTAGTGTGGTCAGGTCTACATTAGTTAACTCTCCTGAGTGAGCTTTTCTAACATTAAATCAATGTAATATAAAGTTGTGTATTAATTATGTTTATCAAGCAACTTTTTTGTGTGTTCCTTCATAAAATAAAAAAATACACTTAAGCTGCGAAAGACTGATATTTTACAGGATTGGTCTTCCATAATTATGCTTCTAGAACCAATGAATTCTTGTCATAGTTTCTGTTAGTGGCTTCCAGAATGCTTTTTGAAGTGGTGGTAGTAAATTCTTTAGTGCTCCATATCTCATCAGAGTCACATTATAGACAAAATCATTTGTTTGTTTTAGATAGCATTTCCTATGTTTCTGGCTAGACTTGCAAATGAGAGTGCACTTTTAAGTTAAATTTTTGTTAGCCAAAGCACTCTACTACTGTTGATCTTTCTGTAAAGATGTGTAATATGGTAGCACTGCCTTGACTATCGTAAAAGCGGCGAGGAGTCCTGTGGCACCTTATAGATTAACTGAAGTGTTGGAGCATAAGCTTTCGTGGGCAAAGACCCACTTCGTCAGATGCACAAAGTGGGTCTTTGCCCACAAAAGCTTACGCTCCAACACTTCAGTTAGTCTATAACGTGCCACAGGACTCCTTGCCGCTTTTGCAGATTCAGTCTATCACGGCTACCCCTCTGATACTTGACTATCGTAGGGATGTTAAAATGCGTGCAACTGATTAACTGTGTAACAACCTGCCACCCCACTTCCAGGGTGCTGGCTGCTGTCCTGTGCTTCGGTGTTTCTATCAAAGGCAGCAGTGTGGGGAGTCGGACTAGGAGTCTC